>NC_132869.1:4239200-4542000 GCF_048164855.1 Canis lupus baileyi | reverse complement strand
TCCACAGAAAGCCAAAATCATTTCTGAATTTCACAGACAACTTCACTAAAGTAATTATCTCAAGTGTACATGTCGGAGCCAGTTCTTTTCACCATCACATACTTCTGGGACGAGTGCAGTGTCTGGCACACAGTAGGCAGGAAATTTGTATTTGCTGTATGGATAATGCGTAAGTCTATGCATTCAAGAATAAATAAGCAAATGAGCAAATACATAAATCAGAGAATAAACCAGCAAACAAATGTAAGTGGTCTAGGGCACACAGAGGGGGTAGAAGATAGATAAAAGCATTAAACGTGTTATTTTCATGAAGCTTGCCAAGAACATAGGGAAGAAACAAAATTCAGAAAGGCATGTGCCCTCAGAACTTCATAGTCAATCACAGACCTTAACTAAGAACAGGTGAGAAGGAGAAGACACAGAGACCACAAATTGGACTTTCTCTTACACTGCCCTCAAAACTGGAGAAAAATTAAAAGAAACTTTCTCGGGGGGTGGGAGTGAATGGGTGACGGGCACTGGGGGTTATTCTGTATGTTAGTAAATTGAACACCAATAAAAAAAATATATATATATATATATAAAAAAAAAAAAAAAGAAACTTTCTCAAACAGATCTCAAAATGGAGAGATCTCAAAATGACAATATTCTAACAATTAGCACCATCCAAGGCAAGTACATGGTGCAAGCTTATGAGGTGATGAGCTACAAACATGATTACTGAAAGGGAAAAAAACTCCTACAGCAACTACTTTTTGACAAGAGCACCAAGAACACACAATGGAGAAAGGATAGTCCCTTCGGAAAATGATGTTGGGAAAATTGGGCAACTAGGTGCAAAAAAAACAAAAAACAAAACAAAACAAAACAAAAAAAAGGGGGGGGGGAAGGAAGGAAAAGAGAAACTGGAACCTTATCTTATACCACTCACAAAAATTAACTTGAAAATGAGTCAAAGACTTAAATGTAAGACCAGAAACCATACAACTGCTAGAAGAAAACAAAGGAGAGGGGACACCACGGTGGCTCAGAGGTTGAGCATCTGCCTTGGGCTCAGGTTGTGATCCCAGGGTCCTGGGATCAAATCCCACATCAAGCTCCCCACAGGGAGTCTGCTTCCCCCTCTGCCTAGGTCCCTGTCTCTCACATGAATAAATAAATAAAATCTTTTAAAAAATAAAAAAGAAAGAAAAGAAAACAAGGGGTTAATATCTAAAACTTATTTTTTAAAAATCCATACAACTCAATAGCTAAAAAGTAAATAATTCCATTTAAAATGCGCAAAGAACATGCGCATATGCATCTTTCCAAAGAAGATAGGCAAATAGCCATCAGGCATACAAAAATGTTCAACATAGCTCATCATCAGGGAAACGTAAATCAAAATCACTGTGAGATAGCACCTCACACCCATCAGCATGACTACTAGCACAAGAGATAACACTGATGGTGAGAAAGTAAAGAGAAGGCTTATCCACTGTTGGTAAGAGTATAAAGTGGTTCGGCCCACTATGGAAAACAGTATGGTGGTTCCTCAGAAAATTAAAAATAGAACTACCATTTGACCTAGCAATCCCATCCCCAGATATGTAGCCAAATGAAATGAAATCAGGATTTTCAAAGACACATCTGCATACCCACGTGCACTACATACAGCTTTATTCACAAGTCAAGATCCAGAAACAACCCAAAGGTCCTTAAATGGATGAATGTATAAGGATGTGGTATGCGATGGAATAGTCAGCCATACAAAAGAAGGAAATCCTGCTATTTGCAACTATATGGATGAAACGGGAAGGGCATTATGCTAAGTGAAGTAAGCAAGAAATACAAATACTTTGCAATCTCATTTACATGTAGAGTCTAAAACAGGAACCTCACAGAAGCAGAAAGTAGAATGGGTTCAGGGTCTGGGGAAAGGGAGAAATGAGGAGATGAAGGTTAAAAGATACAAACTCTCAATATACAAATGTACAGCATACAGCTATAGTGAACAACACGGCACTGTACCTAGAAGGCAGGCATTATGTGAGGTGAGGGAAATTGGCACTGTCACGTGGTTGTTCACTGGAGATACTAGAGTTCATCTCAGTTTCCAGACATGGGCACTTAGCTCCTCATTGTGCTCATTGAACAATGCTGAGAACACGGGAAATGAGTGCATATTTAGATAAAACAAAATATTCCCACAGACTACCAATAAGATAAAACTTTGAGGCCATTAGAAAAAATTGTAAGACAATTGTGAGAAGTTGAGCTTTGGCTAAATATTTCATATCAAGAAATTACTGTTACTATTTTTGTTTAGGTGTGATAATGGTGTTGTGTTTATTTTCTTTTAATGGGGGAGGCTTGCGTTCTGAATATGGTTCCCCACCTCCAACATCCATATGTTGAAACCCTACCTTCCTTCCACGAGACTATATTTGGAAAGAGGACCCTTTAGGGAGATAATTATGATTAAATGAGGTCATAAGGGGTGGGGTCCTAATAAGACTGGTGAGCCTATGAGAAGAGGAGGGGACGGCCCCCCTGGCTGGCCCGGTCCGTGGAGCAGGTGACTCCTGATCGCACCCCATGGTGGGGGCAGAGGAAGAGGAAGAGACACCAGGGGAGCAAGAAAGGAAAGGCTGGGTGAGGACACAGTGAGAAGGCCGGCAGCTACCTGCAAGTCCCAAAGATCTCACCAGAAACCAACCTTACCAGCATCTTGACCTTGGACTTTGAGCTTCCAGAACTATGAGAAAATAAATTTTTTTGTATACTTGAAAGTTGCCAGGAACAGATCTAGTGTTCTCACAACAAACCAATCATCCCACAATGCATAGGCGTATCAAATCCTTGCATTGTATACTTTAAATCTATACATTGGTCAATTATTTCTCCATCACCTTGGAAAAAATAATACAGAATGAAAAGGGAAGGAGTCCTAAAAGGTTTACTAGAAAATAGAGCTTTAAAATACTTGTCTTGTTATGAGTAAGCAAGTTTTAGAAATCAAGCCCTGGGGGAAATTTAATATACTGGGAGAGATTCATACAAGATAGCCTTGCCTGTATTAGAAAGCAGTATTTCCCTGAAAATTTTCTGCGTTTTAACTATTTTTTTCAACACATAAGGACTTAATAGAAACTCTTTAGAAACTTACTTCTGTTCTTTTGTTGCTTTATCTTTCCTGAATAAAAACTGTGGTCATTGCTACCAGGAAAACCAAAGTGGCCTGAGAGGTGTCAGAATAGCAGGAAGCAGGGAGCACCCCCCTTTCCTTCCTCTGCTCAAGCAGCACCTCTGAGCAGTCCCTTCTGGCTCACCCAACTGTGCGATCCATCAATGAAGCAGTTGGAAGAGGGCATGATCACAGTGTTCCATCAGTGATAGTGAGTTCCCTTCTCAAGGTTTGTCAAACAGAAAAGAGTGGGAAGAAGGAACAACCCTGATGCCAAGAATTTTAAATAGCTCCTTGCCAGCTCCTAAAAATGGGGAGCTGGGAAGGAGCAGCTGATCCCATCAGAGCTCCAGAAGGAGCCCACTCGAGGGTGTGCTCAGAGAACATTCAGGCTCTGACAGGCCTTCCTCAAGATCTCACTTCTCTTTTGTGGTAGGAGTTTCTACTCAGGAAAGACTGCAGGCAAGCAACCAAACTGTTTTGCTTCCATGGAAAACCTAACTCGAAGTGAAAGGACACAAACAGTAGGAGGGATGAGGTTTATCTCCCATAAGAAAGAAAGAGGGGTCTGTCAAACACATATTCCGTCCCACCGCTAATTCTTCAAGGTTCACACTTCAGCACAATGCTAAGGTTTTGGCATTTTTAATTCTTGACATATATGGTTGGAAGCTGGAATTACTGGGCCTGAGGACAAAATATACTTTGATACAATTTCTATATGTTGCTCTACTGATCTGCAAAATGCAATCTGAAGTCCACTTACAGTGTGTTCAGTGCCTACTATTATGCTAGACTAGAAGCTGCAGATACAGAGGGTTAAGCACAGTCCTTGCTCTCTTGGTATTTATAGTCTACTGCTTATGTCTACTCAAGGGGAAAACATTTTTTTTAAGATTTTACTTATTTATTCATGAGAGACACAGAAAGAGAGAGAGGCAGAGACACAGGCAGAGGGAGAAGCAGGCTCCATGCAGGGAGCCCGACGTGGGACTCGATCCCGGGTCTCCAGGATCACACCCTGGACCGAAGGTGGCACTAAACCTCTGAGCCACCTGGGCTGCCCTCAAGGGGAAAACATTTAAATTAATGCATTTATTTCCCAAAAGCTCTATCAGCAACTGTTGTACCTACATTCACAATTACAAGGAGTATATATGGTTTCTTATTAAGCATATCTATTCAGTATACGAGGTATAAGTTTTCTTGCTTATTAAAACAGCATAATGGTGTTTAATTTATTATGTTCAATTGATTTTAAAACTATCCATTTTTCCACATAATTTTTCCTGATATTTCCTTAGATGCTAGTTGCTATGTCCAAGCTATGTGATTACAACGTGGTATCTGGGAACTAAACTCCAGGCCATATTTTGGATCCCCAGCTCTATAGCATAGAAAGACCTAAGAATGTTCTTGTCTTGAAAGCATTTTTACTTCTAACTTTCCTCAAGGGCTGAGTGTCACTGCTCTTCACATCCACACTCAGGCTTTTGGATTCAACCTCCGGTGGGCATCCTCTCTGAATTCATACTTTCTCTGCGTTGGTTGTGTGGCAATACCTTTTATCTTATTAATCAGACATGGGTTTTAATAGATTTGTTGTCTTTGAACCTTAACCTACTGGCTTTCCATGGTTATTGTTCCTCTCTGGATCATATTTTCTACCTCACAGTCATCTCTTACACATATACATTGTTGTCAATCCATATCGTGATTCCCTGGCATAGGACACCACTATCTCTTAACTGAATTACTGGAGTGCCGCTGTGGCGGTAGTACCGCTGGTTTACTTAACTCCAAAAATTGTTTTCTCAGGTCCCCAGCAACTCCACCAGGCAAGGAGAACAGTCTGTTTTTATGTTATATTTTAATTAATTAAAAATACAAATTTGATCCTGTCAGCTCTCATCTAAACTTCTCCTCATTCGCCCTACACTTACATTAGATGAAGTTTAACACTGATTTCCAGCCAAGATGGAGTAGCAGGAAGCCAACTGCTCCTCCCCCTGGAGCAACCAAAATATCTGGTAGCAGGTTGGGGGAGGAACTAGGCAGTCTGGCAGACTCCCTGAAATGGAACAAGGAACTCGGAATCCAGGGAAATAAGGGAAATAAAGTCTTCAGGAGAGAATTCCAGGGAGGAGGGCGCTTCAGAGAGAGAGAACTCTGAAGTTCTTGAGAGGGTCCCTCTCAAGAGTTCAGCACAATGTGATCACCGCAAAATTGTGAAGAACTGCTCAAGGCCAAGAAAAGAATGAGCCAAAGGAATTACAGAAAACCAGTCAGCACCTAGCTGACTCAAACAGGGCCAAGGAATAGCACTTGTTTAATAATTCATGGGGCACCTGGTAGAGAATTTAAAGGGTCTTGGCTCCATCAGGAGGAATAATTAATTCCACAAGAAACAGTGCTTCTGGTCCCATGTAAAGAATCTTAAATGCATGAGCAAAATGACCAAACCGTTTCCAAGTAAAACTTATCTTCTGCATCCCAGAACAAAACTACCTAAGATAGATAGGAAAACAAAATTACAAAATACCCAACAAGGTAAAACTTGCAGTTTCTGACACGCAACCAAAAACTACCTAGCATGCAAGAAGTAGGACAATAATTCTCTCTGGTGAGGAGAATAATCAATTGAAACCAAGTCAGAACTGACACAGATATTAAATAAAGAAAATGACATCATGGCTTGTTGACATGGCTTACATCCCCCAATACAGTCTGGAACTGGAACCGACTAATTTTCCAGCCCTCAGATCTCCCATCAACAGTCTACACTTAAATTCTACTGAATTTATTTCAGTTCTTGAGAAACACCACCCTCTTTCTTACTTTCACTGTTAACTATCTGCCCTGGCTGCAATGCTTGTCCATCCAGCGTAGTGTGCACGGAAACGGTCTAAAGAAAAAATTACTCCCAATTTGATGTGTTTAGCAATATCAGTGGTGTAAATACTCCCACCATGACCAATTTCAAGTTATCAATGGTTCAACAATCAGCTTGCAAAGTTCCTGAATTTTTAACAACTCTCAAGAGCTCGTACAAGCCTGCATTCATCCCTCCCATCACATGCTTGCAGCCTGATCATTCATCCTCAGCTCTCAGGTTCAGCATCAGTTCCCCTGGGAAGCTTCCATGATCCTTCAAACATAAGTTAAATATTCCTCCTCTGTGCCCCCATGATACACTGCACTTTCACCATTAAAGCACAGAAGATATTCTTTTTTTTGTACTTGTCTGATCCATAAACCCCAAAAGGGTAGCTACCGTGCCTACCTTATTCATTACCATATCTACAGAGCATAAGCACAATAGCTAGTGCAGAACACTCAGTAAAAATTAGCTGAATGTGCAGTAAAAAGGAGCACACTGATACACATGCAAGAGCATAGATGAATCTCAAATGCATTACGCACCATGAAAGACACAGAAGGCTACGTGCTGTAAGCTTCCATTTGTGTGACTTTCTGAAAATGACAAAACCCACAAATCAGTGGTGTCCGTGGGTTGGGAGGAAAAAGAAGGGACTGCAGTGGGATACGAGGAAACTCTCTGGGTTGATGGAAATGTTCTGTGTCTTGATGTTGTGGGTGGCCTCTGACTGAATACATTTGAAAAAAACTATGACTAAAAATACTGAATCTCACTGTACATAAATTGCATCTCAAAAACAGGAATTTAGTTTTTAAAAACATAGCTGAATGAACCTGTCAGTGCTGAGGAGCTCATGATGAGCAAATTACATCCCCAACTTTTAACCAATTTACAGCATGATGGGCCGGGTAGGGAGCTGGGCAGAGCAGTAGAGGCCAAACATACTGTACCCGTTCCCAAGAGCTGCCTTAAACAAAGTACCACACTCTGGGTGTTTTAAAACAATAGCAGCTTATTCTCTCACAGTTCTGGAGACTGAATGTTCAACATGAAGATGCTGCTGGACCCTACTGTCACTGGAGGCTCCAGGAGAGGATCTTCCTGGACTCTTCCTAGCCTCACTGGCAATCCTCAGTGTTCTTTACCTGATAGCTACATCACTCCAAACTCTGCCCTGTCACATGGACTCCTTCCTCTTCTGTCTCCTCTGTGTCTCTATCCAAATCTCCCTCTTCTTTAAAGGACACCACTGGGGATCCCTGGGTGGCGCAGCGGTTTGGCGCCTACATTTGGCCCAGGGCGCAATCCTGGAGACCCGGGATCGAGTCCCACGTCGGGCTCCGGGTGCATGGAGCCTGTTTCTCCCTCTGCCTATGTCTCTGCCTGTCTTTCTCTCTCTCTTTGTGTGACTATCATAAAAAAAAAAAAAAATTAAAAAAAATAAAGGACACCACTCATGGGGATTAGGACCACCCCCCAATCCAGTAGAATTTCATCTTATTTTGATTATATTTGCAAAGTGCTCATTTAAGAATAAAGTCATATTCACAAGTACTGGGGGTTAAGACTTGAACATATCTTTCAAGAGGATGTAATTCAATCAGTAACACACACAAAGAGCTATGAAACAAGGCAAAAATATGCCAGCACAAAGAGAAGTAGAAAATGCTATGGTTCTGAAGCTCTGGGGGACTTGAGAGAGGGCCTTCATGCAATTTAAAAAAATAGTATTTGAAATGGTCCTGGATGGAAAGGTATGATTTAGGCCAGGAAGCATGGAAGAGAAGGGGAGGGCATCCTACGCAAAGGGAAGAAATGCTACAGTGTCATAAGACAGAGGCAGGAAAGGATGACAATCGAGAAGGAGTCCAATTTGATGAAAGCATCAGTTCTCTGTGTGATACATTGGAAACGCAGATGGGAACCAGGGAGCAGGCGGTCGAACGCCTGCATAAGGAGCTTGTACTTCAGTCATGTATTAGTTTTAGGGCCACTGAGGAGGGAACAGTGGTAAAGACAGCCCTCTTTTCTCAGCTCTGCTGCTTAGACAACACAGTGAAGAGGTTCACATGATACAGTGGGGGACTTTTCTTTTTCTTTTTTTTTAAAGATTTATTTTAGGGCAGGGGGGTGGAGTAGAGAATCTCAAGCAGACTCCCCACTGAGCATGGAGCCTCACTTAAGGGCTCAATCTCACAACCCTGAGATCATGACCTGAACCACTTAACAGACTGAGCCACCTTGGTGCCCCAACAGGGAACTTTTCAAATATAATTCTTTGGATAGTTCACACCACCCAGGTAGCAATTACTGATGCCCAAGCTGACTTTTCCCTACTGATCTGGAAGACATACAATATCAAAACTAGAAACAGCTGGAGGCGCCCAAACATCTTGCTACTGTGTTTGATCTATTTCATTACTGTGTTGAAGTACAGTTCCCTTTGGAAAAATGCAAAACGAATTCAATGTGTTTATACTTATTTGCTTCAGTAAAAGCCTTTTCTACTATTAATTTGCAAGCTAGCTTATAAAATTTAGTAAGATTCCTAATTTATAGAGAAGCCATTCTCTCAGGTAATTCCTCTTTGGAAAAAAAAAAAAAAAAAAGTATACCCAGAGTACAAACCAACTCATTTCTTTTGGGTTACGATGTTCAAGATCCTCCAACTACACTTAGATTATTTTTCACACCAAGAAGAAAGTCATGTGCAAACAAGTACACAGAATAGCAAATGTAATTGGCAGCAACTGCTGAAATTCATAGCGAGAATGCCAAGGTCACAATTATTGCATGTATTCTCGCCTACCATCTCCATCTGTATTTAAGAATCTTTTCCCTCCACCTCCCATCCCCCTTTCTTCTAAGCCCTTTTCTAGGACTATGTAATTTTAATTGCTCTATGGAAATGAGTCCTTGAAACCCTCTGCGATCCAGAAGGTCACCTCTCCCACAAAGCAACATTGTGTCTAAATGTTCTCAATTGTCTGAAATTATAGCAACTCTACTGTGGAAAGGGGATAGAGTTTCTGAAAAACAACCTTTTTTTCTTGAATTTTAAATACAAAAAAACCCTGACTGCATAGCCAGATGAGTCAATTAAAATATCACGTTGGTGTCACATTTCTTTCAATCATAGTATAATTTCCATAAGGTCTAAAATTTGACATTCAGCTATAGTTCACAAGTGTAAATCAAATTCTAACTCCTAATTGTTCCATTTCATAAATGGCAATACTAGCTAACAATTACCAGTGACAAGCCTACCGTTTCCTCATCAGCAGCAACCATGAGGCATCTCTCCCTCCGTTCCCCACAGATAGCCTAGGGTTAGGGCTAGGAGGAGTCTGAGTTCTGTCCCTCACTGTATTTCAAAAGTAAATAGAGATCATATAAGCCATGATTTATATTTTTGGTGCCTTTCTTGCCATCAACTGAGAGGCTGGTTCCCTAAATTTTCCTGTTTCACTATATTTCTTTAATGACAGATTTATTGGGATATAATTCATAGGCTATACAATTCACTCACTTAAACTGGGCATTTCGATGGTTTTTAGTATACTCACATAGTTGTGCCACCCATCACCATGACCGATTCAGAACACTTCACCATCCCAGAAGGAAACCTGTACTCATCAGCAGTCTATTCCCAAGCCCTAGGCAACCACTAATCTTTTTTTTGTTCCTGTGGATTTACCTAGTTTGGAGATTTCCTATAAATAAAAATCATACAACATATAGTCTTTGATGACTGGCTTCTTTCACGTAGCATGTTTTCAAGGTTCATCCACGTTGTAATATGTATCAGTACTTCTTTTTAATGTCAGATATTCCATTATATGGATATAATTTATAACATTTTATTTGTCCATTCATCAATTAATTGCATTTTATTTTTAAGATTTGAGAGAGAGAGAGAGAATGCATGCACACACAAGTGGGGCAAGGAGCAAAGGGAGAGAATCCCAAGCAGACTCCCCACTGAGCAGAGCCCAACTCCAGGGCCCTATAATCCTGACCTGAGCTCAGATCAAGAGTTGGTAGCTTAACCAACTGAGCCACCTGGGCATCCCCAATTTACTTTCTTTAAAGCCAAATTGTGCTTGTTTTTTTTTTTAATATTTATTTATTTATTTATGATAGACAGAGAGAGAGAGGCAGAGACACAGGAGGAGGGAGAAGCAGGCTCCATGCAGGGAGCCCGACGTGGGACTCGATCCCGGGACTCCAGGATCGCGCCCTGGGCCAAAGGCAGGCGCTAAACCGCTGCGCCACCCAGGGAATCCCCTGTGCTTGTTTTTATACTTAAGGTAAAATAACTTCTGCCTTAGTCTTACATGTTTATTCTTTAGTATTCTCTCAGAGTTTGATGATCACTTCCCCCCCACACACACAAGCTCCCAGAATTGCTGATGTAACTGTCACCTACTGGAGTCATTTATCATTCTCTTGGCCACCAGATCTGAATCCCCCATCTTATGAAATAAAGTCTTCTTCCTACTATCAAAGAGAAAAAGCCAGATATTCCCTTTTCAATTCTCTTGCTCTGGGACATGCATACAAAAAAGGAAAAAAAAAAAGGCTATATTGATCATGAATACTAATCACTGTGTTTGAGTCAAAAATTAATGACAAAAAAATTTAATGACAAGGTATATGGGGGAATGGGGATACTGGGTGATGGGCATTAAGGAGGGTGCATGAGATGAGATGAGTACGGGGTGTTATACTATATGTTGGCAGATTTAAACAACAACAGCAACAACTAATGATAAGATAAGGGAGCATACAGATTCCATTATTAGAATTGGATGCAGCTTCTAAGAGGACAGGAGCAGTGTCCAGGGCTGGTAACACTACCACTGGTGTGGATGGTAGTGCTCTGAGCACAAGCAGCAAGCCCTCCCTCGGTCAGCTCTGCAATGTAACTGAAGGCCTCTCCTGGCCCTCCAGCCTGAATCTGGTTCTCAAGCACTCCCAGAGAGGCTGGGAGCCACCCAGTACATTTCTCATACATTCCTTTTCTGAGAAAATTAGCCTAAATCAGTTTCTGGTGCTTATAACTAAGACCTTGATTGATAAAGTATCTGGATCCACTTAACTTCACATAATTTTGGTATTATGTAATCTCATTAAATATAAATTTCCTCTGGGGCACCTGGATGGCTTAGTCAGTAAAACATCTGTCTTCAGCTCAGGTCATGGTCCAGGGTCCTGGGATCAAGCCCCACATTGGGCTCCCTGCTCAGCAAGAAATCTGCTTCTTCCTCTCTCTCTGCCTCTCCCCTCACTGGTGCTCTTCTCTCTCTCTCTCTCTCTCTATTAAATAAATCTTTAAAAATATATACTATGTAAAATAATTATATATTTTATATATATAATATATATATATTATATATATAAAAATTTCCTCAAAGCAAATGGGATCCTATATAAGAAGACACATTTGAGAACTATAATATTAAGACTGTATATTTTGAGGGCATCTGGGTGGCTCAGTCGGGGAAGCATCTGCCTTCAGTTCAGGTCATGATCCTGGGGTCCAGCCCTCTGTTGGGCTCCCTGCTCATTAGAATCTACTTCTCCCTCTTCCTCTCCCTCATGTTCTCTCTCTTGTTCATTCTCTCTCATAAATGAATGAATGAATGAATGAATGATCAATCAATCTTTTTAAAAAGACTATATTTTCAGGGGCACCTGAGTGGCTCAGTGGTTGAGCGTCTGCCTTTCGCTCAGATCATGATCCTGGGGTCCTGGGATGGAGCTCCACATCAGGTTTCCCACGAGAAGTCTGCTTCTCCATCTGCCTATATCTCTGTCTCTCATGAATAAATAAAAACTTAAAAAAAAGACTATTTTCAGTGATTCTAAAAAAATGAAAAAGACAGCCAACATACATAAAAAAACAAGGGCTTTGAAGTCAGAAAGCACTGCTTTTCATTGCTTATTTGCTGTGAAAACTTGGGAAAGTTACTTAAACTCTCTGAGCTTCAATTTTTTCATTGGGAAAATACTAATACTCATTCCATAGGACTATTTCCAGAATGAGATAATATGTAAGACACCTAGCCCAGTATCTGACATGTATTCAATGCTACATTTCTGTAGTCCCACCCTCCCAACCTGCCCATCACTCAGTGTTAAATGTCAAACTAATCTCCAAGAATTCTTTTTTCCAAAGTAGGGGAAAAAAGCAAAATTCACTCCTGGACTCAATCCAACCAATGCACTAACCCTAGTGAAACAACATTCTGCTTTATGTTTAGTGTACCAGTTAACAGATTATCTTCCCTTTATTTCTAGTATACAGTCTTATATGTATGTCAAGATTCCCAGCACTTCTTATATATAAATTATTTTCCATAGATCCATGAGGGCACGTATTAAGTTGTTAAACTTAGTTTTATTAACACAACTGCCCTAACAAAAAGAAAATGAGTAAGGGCAAATGTGGAGCCACTGAGTTCCCTAAGGATAGGTCCACGTTTCCCTGGACCACTCAGTCAGTGCTGGAGTCATTGGCACGTGCGTGACTGCTCTCCCGTGTGTGGGTGCACCGGGGCAGGGCAGAGGACATGGAAGGTGTACCCAAGGAGGTGGAAGCCCTCCGCACCAGCGCATCACACAGGATACTAGATATATCTGAGAGGCTTTAGAGTATCTGATTCAATTGCCCCATTTAATAGACACAAGAAATCAGGCCCAAATTTGCGGAGTGACTTTCCAACATCCAACTACTGAGTGGTACAGCAGGGATTAGGGCCCAGTTCTAGGCCATGGTCCACAGCCTTTTCCACCAAACTACAAATGAAAAGAGAAATGATTATGGACTTGGGATGTCTTCCCATTTCAGCATCTGGACCACTTAGGGTCTAGAATCACAGTATTGCAGGCACCACCAGGACATACCCCCGCCCCCCACCCCCCCATTCAGCCCTAGTTCTTTGCTTACAACCTGCGAGGCACTAAGTTCATCTGGCCTCTCCTCAGACCTTAGACTTCAAATGATGGAAAATGAACTCATGGGCTTTCCTCCCACTCAGACATACTATGTCACAAGGGCAGCCACCTCAGGCTGGCAACATGCTCTGGGAATAGCTCAGAAGCAAGCCTGAGGTACCAAGGTCAGTTTTGCTTCCAAATTTGATCAGGCCTTATTTTTTAAAGTATGTACATATGTATTTGAGAGAGAGGGAGAACGCGCGAGAGAGAGCATGCGCATGAGCAGAGGGAGAGGGAGAGGGAAAGAATCTCAAGCAGACTGTGCAATGAGTGTGGAGCCCAAATGAGGGCTCAATCTCAAGACCCTGAGAACATGACCTGAGCTGAAACCAGGAGTCAGATGCTTAACTGACTGAGCCACGAAGGAGCCCCATGGATTAGTCTGTTGTTTTTTTTTTAAAAGATGTTGTTTAAGAGACTTTGTCAACCCTTTCTCTGTTTCATGTTTTTCACATTAAGGGGGAAAAATGCTAAGTCTGCTTAAGGAAGGAAAGGTGCCCTTGAGTTAGACCAGCATGTTGTAAAAGTCCTCATAATTCAGGATGCCTGGGTGGTTCAGCAGTTGAGCATCTGCCTTTGGCTCAGGCAAAGGGTCCTGGGATCAAGTCCCACAGTGGGCTCCATGTAGGGAGGCTGCTTCTCCCTCTGCCTGTGTCTCTGCCTCTTTCTGTCTCTCTCATGAATAAATAAAATATTTTAAAAAAGGTCCTCATAATTCCTCAAATAGCACAGATTTCCTGTCTTTCAAGCCCCTCACTTCTCCAATCCAACAGCGGTCCACAAGTTAAAATTCAGCAGTTCATAAGACTCAGAGCAAAGGTTGCTTTCCTGAAGTCCTAATAATCCTTGAAAATAATAACACCCTGGTAATATCCCTGCTGCATTGTTTTAAACCACAAAATTCCTAACACCAAAATAAACTCTCTATGGAGCAAAGATTTAAACATAAAAAATAAAAAGGTGAAGGCGCTAGAAGAAAACATCTTGTATTTTATAACCTTGGAGGTAACAAATAACTTTATAAAGTTCTACAAACACATGACTCCATCATGTAAAGTGGAGTGTAAATGTAAAGTGTAAAATGTAAAGTGTCTGTCAAGTCAAAAACTGTGGAGTCAAAAGACAAATGACAGTAGGAGACATACTGGCAACACAACAGAGAAAAGATTTCACCTACTACACGTATACTTTACAAATGAATTTTAAAATTTTCTGTGGTAAAATATACATGAAATATACCTTTTTAATCATTTTTAAGCGTACAGTTCAATGGTATCAAGTATATTCACATTGTTATGCATCCATCTCCACAATGTTTCACCTTCCCACACCAACACCCTGAGCCCATTAAACAGTAACCCCCGTCCTACTTTCTGCTTTCTGGGATTTGACTACTCTGTGGACCTCATATTCAAGGAATTATATGATATTTGTCTTTTTTTTGTGACTGGCTTACTTCTCTTACCATGTCTTTCAAGGTTCACTCATGTTGTAGCACAGGTCAAGACTGTCTTCCTTCTTCAGGCTGAATAATATTCCATGGTATGTCCATACTGCATGTTGTTTATGCATTTATCCACAGGGGAATAGTTTTTAGGTGGTTTCCATCTTTTGGCTATTGCATACAAATATTTATTTTTCCATTTATAGACAAATGGTCTAGTTAGTGGACACATGCAGGAGGGCCACGTCATGGTTCCCACAGAGGGCTGCTGGCAGGGAGGAGAGCAGCTGACATAGACTACCGTGGTCTGTGGGTCTGGGGTGACAGCACAGAGATCTGAGGCAGGAGCAGCTTCCCTCAAATCATGCATGCTGAATTCTGCACCTGCTTCAGAGCCCAAGGAATGCTGTACCTCATACCCCGGCAGTCCCCTCCTGCTCCCCTAGTGCCTGCCTGGGCCACCCCTCAGATGATTCCTCTAAGTCCCAGTTATTGTCCTGGTGCCTGAGTTTGGGTGTGATCTGGGTGCAACGTCGCAGAGGCTCACACCCCCATGCCTCCTCTGTACTTTTATTTTTTTTAAAGATTCTATTTATGTATTTATTCATAGAGACACAGAGAGAGAGAGAGAGAGAGGCAGAGACACAGGCAGAGGGAGAAGCAGGTTCCACACAGGGAGCCCGATGCGGAACTCGATCCAGGGTCTCCAGGATCACACCCCGGGCTGCAGGCGGCACCAAACTGCTGTGCCACCAGGACTGCCCCTCCCCTGTACTTTTAGAGTGGGATTCTGCAGAACCCCAGGTTCCTGATGAAGCCATACAGCAGGAACATCTGTACCTCCACACCCAAGAAGAAAGGACATGTTTTGTGCCTACTGCCATCGAGAGGGGAAGAGAGCCGGGTCACGGGCTGGCGATCCAGGGAGGAGGACAGAAGTAAAGCCCAATGCGATGCCCTCACGTGCCCTTGCCTGCTTGCAGCCACAGAGCGTCCCCACACTCCTTCCGCTGTTCCTGCACTAGCAGCGACGGGGGTAAATGTGGCTGCATTACGAGTTCGAGGTCTGCACAAAAAAGCAGGAATCCTTTCTTCTCATTAACAATAACGCTCTTTGTAAGACACAAAATCGTCATATACAAAGGTGGGAGCTTTTTAATCGTGAGCACCAACGGCGTACTGTTCCTTAGGATTCGCAGTTAATTTAGCTTTACAAGTAAAATAAGTCTGATGAGATGATGAAAGTGTCAGCTGTATTCCTGCCCCCATCGAGCCACCAGTTAAAAAATCATCTAGGTATTGCGTCTTTCAACTGAAAACAATTTTAGAACCACTAAGATCACTGTAATCTTACCAGGCATGCAAAATCACAAGCACCACATTTATCTAGGACTAAGAAAAAAACACCATTAGGAACATCTGCTATTAACATGAGTCTCTTTTGGGGGCCCCCGTGGCATCTAGGGAAGGTGTGCTTTCCTTTCTACGAGACCCGTCAGCAAGGAGGGGAGTTGTTAACACAGACAAGGCGGAAGCTGTGAGGTGGCCCCGAAGGTCACCGTCGCTGCAAAACTACTGAAGTGTCTATTTAGACAAGACGGGGGACAAAACAAGAGGGCGATGGAAGTAGCACACAGTAAGTGCTACCTACACACACCCCCACCCGCCAGGAGGCATCCCGGGCGGCAGGAACACTAGCCGTGGAGGCAAAAGGTGGCCATGGGGAGTGAGGGCTGCCCAGCACCGGTGATGCTCGGCGGCCCACGGCTGGTGGAACCGGTGATGCTCAGTGACCCAGGGCTGGCGGGCTGCCGGGTCCCCACTCCAGCTGCAGCTCAGTGACGTGCTGGCTCGCTCCCGGGAGCCTCCCCGGTACGAGATCATTCTGTGGGGCCACGGCCTTTACCCCTCCAGAGACAGGCCAGAGAAGGTCTAGTCTGACCGCGACCACAGCGGCCAGCAGGCGGGAGGGGCCCACAGGGGGCGCCAGGCCGGGAGCGGGCCTTCGCTGGAGACACCGGGTGAGCCCTTGGGGCCACAAGCAGTTCCAGACCAGTGAGTCATGGAGAAAGTGACGGGAGCGCGGCTGCCAGCTCCCAGCGCTGCCTGCTCGAGCCGCTTCCCGGCAATCTTCCCGCAAAGGCCACCGTGGACACGAGGCAGAGGCTCCTGGTCCCTGCGCTGGGCCTGGGCGGCTGCACACTCTGCCGACCTCGCAGCACAGAGGCCAGGGCGATGCCCCTGACCGCGACGGGCACGGCCTCCCCTACTACCGCCCAACCTCACCCCCAGCTGTTTCCATCAGTGCCTGTGGGTTTCCCTTGGGTGAGATGCACTCAGGTGGGAAACCATCCTGCACAGCCTCTCACACGGCGCATGACACCTGCCACCGGGAATCCCACCGCGCCTCCCAATCACACACATTCCGCTCAGGACAGCGAGACCACTGGCACCGTGACTCTCTGTTAAAAGACAAGTTACGTTTGAAATCTAAGGCACTCTTGGGGCAGGAGTTTTAAAAGAAGAATTTCTGAGCCATCAATTGAGACAGTTCAAGAGCTGAACACAATGGTTAATAACACAGAGCTCAGAAAATAAAGGCATATATTATTTAAACACTGAAAAGTCATTGTGTATTCATCTCATTAGCATCATGAAAAGATGGAAATCTAATCTGTCATGAATTAACACAGAACATTGGAAGAGCAATTAAGAATCCTCTTAGCAAGCTTGTCCCTACTTAAAGGCTGATGACCAGCTAGTGACTTAAATAATTCCTTTGCTGCTTCTCAGTTATATATCGAGACAGACACAAAAGAAAGACGAAAGATGAAATGTGAGTCAGGTCTCTATTTTTATGTTGGATCTTCCAATAACTGGATTTGATGAGGGGAAAGGGAAGGAACTCTAGGCCTCAAGAAAGGTTTCTGCTGCCCAAACGTTCCCTGTAGTGTGTGAACTGCCTGTGGAGCTTTGGAAGAAGTGTGGGTAACGGAAATCAATGTAGTTGATTGTACATTGTAGTTTGAGTGGTTTCAAACTCAGCCCCGCAGTTAGGCGCTGTGACTTTAGTAAAATTAATTAACCTCTCTTACTCTCTTAACTTCCTCGTTCGTAAAACAAGATTTCACACTACCTACTTCACAGGCCTGTTGTTAGGTTTGAGTGAAGAACACCTGTAAGTCTTTTAGAAGAGACAATAAATGCCCGTGCTCCTCTACACGCACACCCTGTTCACCCCTTACAAAGGTAAGTGGCCATAGTCGTTTTATATTAAAAAATGATCAGTTATGGAACACTAATCATTAAAACTAGATTTGTAAAACATTTAAAAATTGGAGAAATGGGGATCCCCGGGTGGCGCAGCGGTTTAGCGCCTGCCTTTGGCCCAGGGCGCGATCCTGGAGACCCAGGATCGAATCCCACGTCGGGCTCCCTGAGTGGAGCCTGCTTCTCCCTCTCCTATGTCTCTGCCTCTCTCTCTCTCTCTCTTTCTGTGTGTGTGTGTGTGTGACTATCATAAATAAAAAAATAAAAAATTTTTAAAGAATTTTAAAAAATTGGAGAAATGTAAAATAGTCACAGAACAAGTTAAGTATGGGCATCTCAATGAGATTCTTCACAAAATTATTAATGTTACCCTTCTGCAACATCAAGGGCAATTCTTGCTAAAAGGGCAAAAGTACAATACAAAACTTTATCAAGCACGTATTTCCATCAACACATAACCTAATCTCTCTCCAAGAAGGCACTTTTTGAAGTTCTGCCCATTTGAAATGCTAAGCTGTTCTAATCTTAGCTCCCTCACGTTCTCCTTCAAGGGATAAGCTGGTCTTTCACTACTAATTTAACAAATCAATCCTCATGAGCAGACTGGCAACACATGACACTCATGTGTACCACACTCCCACAGACGGCAAGAGGAAAAACAGAGTCCCTTTGGGCAGTGACTAAAGTCCACAGTTGGTGAGAACTTTCTACAATTCAGTAGTAAAAATTAACCTAGCACCTCTTTATAACCTGACTGGGTATACTGATCAGAGGTTATCATATAGACTTAAGAGAAAAAAAATAAAGAGGCTTTAGCTTAAACACAGCAGCCATGCCTACATTTAAAGGCTGAAGCCAAATGTTAAACTTTTAAACAGATTGGTTTTAGAGAGAGTAGAAATATACATACAAGTCCCAAATAATACTAACTCTCAAGGAGTCAACACTACAATTTTCTATTAATAAGATAATAGAGACAACCAAAACATTAATCTGGGACTGAACAGCACATTACAGAACATAAGGGACTTTGGGCAGATTTACATTCCTAATTATGTTTTTCTTAATCTAATATTAAAATTATCTTGCAGTAGCTCCTAAGCCACATGGCAGGGTGACTAGCAATATGCTAAGTGGCAAGCATGGTGATCTTGGGATGAGACCTAGTTCTGTAACTCCCTCATATACAAATTACCTTAAGTCATTAACACTTACACACTTCTCGTAAAGCTGAAAATCAGCCCAGTGAGTCAACAGAAAATGATCACAAATATAAGCAGTCTCATTGTCTTGAGTGCTTTCCCAATATCAGAAACAAGGCAAGAACGTCCTCTCCCACCACTTCTAGAACACAAAAGCAGACTTGAAGAAATGAAGATAGCCCCGCTTTTGGTAAGGACATGTCAAAACCATCAAAGAGTACCAGATGGAAAGTCAGATTTACAGAAATCAGTGAAGAGCACTGGAAATGGTGAATACATGAGTAGATACAAAAGACCATTTGTCTTCTTCTCTTCTTTCCTGACAACTGATATTTAAGGCAAAAATAATAACATCATAAGGTAGGGTGCATAATGTACGTAGAAATAAACACCAGCACAGAGAGTGGGAAAGAGGAGAACAGAATTACACTTACATTTGAGGAGAAGAGGAAAATGCTTATTCTCCTGAAGTTATACTTGATAAAATCCCCCCAAGATAGGATTGAGCTCCTTTATAACAGTTGTAGAGCCGTTCCTTCTAAGGTTTGATTGTAAAAATAAACACAAAAGAAGAGCTAAGATCACACTAAAAAGAGCCATGAGAAGTAATAAAGCAAATTTAAGTCTCTGATTAAAACAGCACATATTGGATCCCTGGGTGGCTCAGCGGTTTAGCCCCTGCCTTGGGCCCAGGGCGTGATCCTGGAGTCCCGGGATCGAGTCCCACGTCGGGCTCCCTGCATGGAGCCTGCTTCTCCCTCTGCCTGTGTCTCTGACTCTCTCTCTCTCCCTGTGTCTCTCATGAATGAATAAATAAAATCTTTTAAAAAATAAAACAGCATATAGGCACATGCATACAGAGATGCCTGTGGACTACAGAGTCCAGAATCTAGCAGATGATAAGGCTATACCTCAAACCACTGAAGCAAAGACAGCCTTTTTATTAAACAGGATTGGTACAACTGTGTATTCATCTCATTAGCATCATGGAATGGAATGGAAAAAGATTAGATCCATTCCTCAAATTATATAGGAGAATGAATTCCAAAGCATCAAACATCTAAATTATAAAATATGAAACAAGTGGTGCAGCCACTCTGGAAAACTGTGTGGAGGTTCCTCAAACAGTTAAAAATAGACCTGCCCTACGACCCAGCAATTGCACTGTTGGGGATTTACCCCAAAGATACAAATGCAATGAAACGCCGGGACACCTGCACCCCGATGTTTCTAGCAGCAATGGCCACGATAGCCAAACTGTGGAAGGAGCCTCGGTGTCCAACGAAAGATGAATGGATAAAGAAGATGTGGTTTATGTATACAATGGAATATTACTCAGCTATTAGAAATGACAAATACCCACCATTTGCTTCAACGTGGATGGAACTGGAGGGTATTATGCTGAGTGAAGTAAGTCAGTCGGAGAAGGACAAACATTATATGTTCTCATTCATTTGGGGAATATAAATAATAGTGAAAGGGAATATAAGGGAAGGGAGAAGAAATGTGTGGGAAATATCAGAAAGGGAGACAGAACGTAAAGACTGCTAACTCTGGGAAACGAACTAGGGGTGGTAGAAGGGGAGGAGGGCGGGGGGTGGGAGTGAATGGGTGACGGGCACTGGGTGTTATTCTGTATGTTAGTAAATTGAACACCAATAAAAAAAAATATGAAACAAGTAATAGAAGAAAATGTACGTGAATTCCTCTTTAGCAGGAATACAGAGAAAGGCTTTCTAGTTATGATTTAAAATCCGATACCAAAAAAAAAAAAAAGATTGATAACCTGGCTACATAAAAATAAAAAACTTCTTTTGTAAATATTTTTCTATATATGTCTCCTAAGGCAAGGGAAACAACAGCAAAATTAAACTATTGGGACCACACCAAAATAAGCTTTTGCACAGTGAAGGAAATCATCATTAACACAACCTAAAGGCAATCTACTGAATGGGGGAAGGTATTGACAAATGATACATCTGGTAAGAGGTTAATATCCAAAATATATAAAGAACTTATATAACTCAACCCCCCAAAATCCCCAAATAATCTGATTTTAAAAAATGGACAACTTGAATAGACATTTTTTTCCAAAGAAGACATACACACAGCCAAGAGACATGACAAGATGCTCAGCATCACTCTTCATCAGGAAAATATAAATCAAAAGCACAATGAGTTATCACCTCAACCTGTCAGAATGGCTAAAATCAAAAACGCAAGAAATAAGAAGTGTTGGTGAGGTCATGGAGAACAAGGAACCACCTGCACTGTTGGTGGGAATGCAAACTGGTGCAGCCACTGTGGTTCAGGAGGTTCCTCAAAAAATTAAAAACAGAAACACCATATGATATAGTAATTACCATACTGGGTATTTACCCAAAGAAAATGAAAATACTAATTCAAAAAGATACATGCACCCCTATGTTTACCACAGCATTACTTACAAGAGCCAACATAGGGAAGAAGCCCACATGTCCATCAATAGATGAATAGACAAAGAAGATGTGGTGTATCTAGACAATGTATTATTCAGCCACTAAAGGAGATCTTCCCATTTGCAACAACATGGATGGACAGAGAGGGTATAATAAGTGAAGGAAGTCAGAGAAAAACAAATACCGTATGATTTTCCTCATATGTGGAAATTAAACAGAAGAACAAAGAAAAAAAGAGACAAAAACACAGATTCTTAAATACAGAGAATGAACTGATGGTTGTCAGAGAGGAGAAGGGTAGGAGGACAGGTGAAGTAAATAAAGGGGATTTAGATAGATAGATAGATGATAGATAAAATTAAAACTTCTATATATGCAAAGTCAAAAAATTGGGAGAAAATATTTGCAACATACAACAGAAATAAAGGGTTAAACCTCTTAAATGCAAAGAGCTTTTTCAAAATGAAGGAAGAATCCAACTTCTACAGAAAAATAGGCAAAAAAAAAATGAAAAGACAATTCACAGAAAGATATAAAAGTGGCCCTTAAAAAATGAAAATATATTCAATTTGACCTATAAGAGAAATGCAAATTTGAACCATAATGAAATACTAGCCATCATCTGGCCAATTCATACCCACCATATTGGCAAAACTTGAAAAGCTTGATAATCAACTCTGTTGGCAAGGTTATGGGGAGACACATTCATTCACCGCTGGTGAGAATGCGAAAGCAAACAGGCTCAGTGAGAACTGGCATTATCTAGCCAGTTACCTACATGTGCATTTTCCCCTTGATCCCACTTCTAGGGGTGTGCTCTGAATATGTGTATATGGTTTTTCATTGCAGTACCATTTAATTGAAAAAGATCAAAAGCCACCTAAATGGCCAACAAGAGGAGAATAGCTAAATAAACTACCTTATGAACAGAGTACTAAGTAGCTGTTAAAAAGAGAAACATCTCTATGAACTGATATGAGGGGATTCCCAGGAGATACAGTTGAGGGTACAATAAACAAAGCACAACAACAGTACATATAACAGGCTACCTTTAAAAAAAAATAACATCTTTATTGAGATATAATTCACATGCCATACATACCTATTTAAAGTTCACAATTCAACGGCTTTTAGTACCTTAGAGTTGTGCAACCATGACCACAATTTTAGATCACTTTCATCATCCCAGAAAGAAACCCTGTATTCATCAGCAGCCAATCCCCATTTGCCCCAATCAACTACATATGTACTTTCTGTCTGTGGATTTCCCTATTCTGGATATAGTCTGTGAGAAGGAAGGGAAAATAAGAAAGCACATATATGCCATTCGTGACAACATATAATGTATGAAGGATAAGCTAGGAAACCGTTACCTACACGGGATGGGCGAAGCAGGGCGGAAGAAATCTAGGAGGCAGGGACACTTCTCCAGGTGCCTCTTGCATAGTCTTAACATCTGGGAGACAATGTTATATACAGAATTAAATCAGTAAAGGTGGGTAGGGGCTAAAACTGAAAACAAATAGATTCCTTTGTATTTCAAGTGAAGCCAATAGCAACATTAAAAGTGGGTGGGAGGAAGAACTAATTCAAGAAATGTAGAAACACCATATGTGACTGTATACTCTGAATTGGGGGGGGAGGGGGAAACAGTAAACAACCCTCAGCTCTTTCTAGGAGGTTTGTTTTTTTGCAGTGGTAAATAGGAGAAGCAGTCTGGAACTCACACTAGATGAATTATACTACTGAGCTCCAGAGTTCTCACTGCAAAAGAGGGAACAAACAAGTATGTATGGAAGAGGGGAAAGGAGATAGACTGGAATTAGAAGCATTGGTGTGAAGGCATGACAACTATATATTTTTAAAAAGGTATGTAGAAGTAGATACATGCACAGTATGTGTGCTTATATTGTACATATACATATATGCTCCCTAGCTTTACCCCCTTGCAATGCACCCCAGGGGCAAGGTACAGACCTAGCACCCATATCTTAGTTTGTACAACCACTCACTTTAAAGATTTTATTTATTTATTGGAGAGACAGCAAGAGAAGGAAAGAGAGTGCAGAGGGAGAGGGAGAATCAGACTCCCCACTGATCAGGGAGTCCAATGTGAGACTCGATCCCAGGACCCCGGGATCATGACCTGAACCGGAGGCAGATGCTTAACCAACTGGGCTACCCAGGTGCCCCAAATCACCCACTTTAAAGGGACCAGGACTAGGTGCCTGGGTGGCTCAGTGGTTGAGCATCCGCCTTCAGCTCCAGTCATGATCCTGGGGTCCCGGGACTGAGCCCCATTTCGGGCTTCCTGCTCAGCAGGGGATGTGTTTCTCCCTCTGCCATTCCCCCCACCTCATGCTTATTTTCTCTCTCGCTCTCTTTCTCCCTCAAATATAAATAAATAAAATCTGTTTAATAAATAATATATAAATAAAAGACACCAGGGTTCCAGAGAGAAATGGCTCATTCCAAGGTCGGGACAGGGCAGGTACAAGATGAGTTTGGAAGATCCTGAATGTTAGAAAGTAAGAAGTATACAAAAAAATGATGGCCTGTGCCACAGGTATACAGCAGCCAACTAAACAGAGCTTCCAACTAGCTGAATCCAGCAGACTTTGGGATGTGCTGTAAGTATAAGATACATACCAGTGGGCAGCCTGGGTGGCTCAGCGGTTTAGTGCTGCCTTCAGCCTGGGTTGTGATCCTGGAGAGCCAGGATCGAGTCCCACATCAGGCTCCCTATGGGGAGCCTGCTTCTCCCTCTGCCTGTGTCTCTGCCTCTCTCTGTCTCTCATGAATAAATAAATAAATAATATTTTTTTAAAAAAGATACATACCAGGTTTCAAACACTTAGTACTCCTCCCCAAAAAACAAAATGTGAAATATCTCAACAATTTTTATATTGATTACATATTGAAAGGATAACATTTTGGATATATTTAGTTAAATAAATCATATTAGCATTAATAGTACTTGTTTCAGCATTTTATAAATAATTACTAGAAAGTCTGGAATTACATATGTGGCTCCCATTACTGAATACTACGGCCATAGATTAAAAGATTTTAAAAACAGATCAACTTTTCTTTTTTTTAATGAGCTAACCTATAGTGTCTAGAGCTACATTTATATGATAAAATTATTTTTTTAAAACACCGGAAGTAATTACTATAAACTCAGGACAGTGGTTAACAGGGATGATAAGAAGGACCTGAGGATCTATTGTCTTATTTCTTGACCCAGGTGGTGATTTCAGGGGTATCTGCTTTATTTAAACTAAAAGTTTTTGCATGTGTGTTTTCTGTAATTGTATTTTATTTTACAATAAAAGCATGCAACAAAAAAAGATTTTCATTTTAAGCTTTCTGACATAAAAGCAGATTCTTACACATAATCTAAGAAAATTAATGCAAATGCTATTGGCAAGCCTGAAAAACATTAATTTTTAAAAGCTCCTTGAAGTTTCTTTCAAATGACCATAAAATTTAAACTTATTTGGTTCCTAACCCTGTACTTTCTTTTTTAATTTTTATTTATTTATGATAGTCACACACAGAGAGAGAGAGAGAGAGAGAGAGAGAGAGAGAGAGGCAGAGACACAGGCAGAGGGAGAAGCAGGCTCCTTGCACCGGGAGCCTGACGTGGGACTCGATCCCGGATCTCCAGGATCGCGCCCCGGGCCAAAGGCAGGTGCTAAACCGCTGCGCCACCCAGGGATCCCTAACTCTGTACTTTTTAAATCAAAATGATGATATAAATCTAGCAACCTTTTACTACATCTTGTTTATTAAATAATTAAGAGAGCACAAGCTGAACACTGCAATAATTTATGTCAAAGAAAAACAGAGCATTTTACAAAATTTAATGAAGCATTAAAATTTTGCAGTCTTTTAAATTACAGCATCCTTTTTGTAATTAAACTTTTTCTTATAAATTATATGGTTTCTAATAACTAAGAATTTCCTCAACGTGGAGAAAATTAATCTACCTTTTTAATGGGAAGTTAATGCTGTTGAATAGCACATACCTCTGGCTTTTGTTTGTGTTTTTAAGAAAAAGATTTATATTAGTATTCTGCTGACATAAATTTTATTAGCAAAAGAGGAAAATAAATTCCAGACTCTAGCCTCTACTCCAAACTTTAATAATGTCTAGCAACATTGGGTAATGGTAATATTACAAAGCAGAGGAAGATACAGCTAGGCAATTCTAACCTTAGAAAGACAAAACTGGTATTTCTCAAGTAGTAGTTGTGCAACTTTGGTGTGCATTAGAATCACCCTGGGAGCTTGCTTAAGATAGAAATGCCTAAGTCCTACCCAAAAGCAATTAATTCAGTCAGAATCTACAGGTGCAGTCAACATCTATTAATATTTTTCCTAAATCTCAGTGGAATACTAGTTCCCCTTAGACAGAAAACAAGGGATAGGAATGGACCGCATGAATTCTGAGCCTACTTGGCAGCCACCTCAGCAATCTGTGGCTCAGAGTAAGACCACAGAAGGAAAAGATGGGCAAGCAAAAAGCATTTTCAATGTGTGGGAGGCAACTTCCAAATATGTGAGACACAATATACACACATTCTTCAACTGATAAGAATGTTACTGAGCAGTTAGGTATTTACTCTCATTTCCTCCACTGTCACAAAGTAGAACTAAGAATAATTCTGAGCAGCCTCTAAAGAGCTTCCTTCCTAACAGGAGAACTGGATTTACAGTGAATGTAGCTAAGTATCACTTCCCAGAACACATTTAAACTTTCGTTTCCCATTCTCTGATTGTAATCTCCTTCTCTTCAGCATCTTCCCAACATACCTGCTCTTTGAGAGCCCTGATAACCTCTTCACCTCCCCTGTCCACCCTCTACCCCAGAACTAGCTGACCCTGTGAGTTCCTCTTACAAGCACACACCACCACCTTCTACTCTGCCCACCAAAATCCTAACCCTGGACTCATGATCTACTTCTGCTTCTACATGCAACAGGGTTCCAGAGATAACAGTACAATGCAGATCTGTCCTACATTTTTTAAATTTATAGTAAAATACACATAAGTTTACCACCTTTAATAGGGAAAGAGAGAGAGTGTGGGGAGGAGCAAAGGGAGGGCGAGAGAGAGAATCTTAAGCAAGCTCCATGCCTGAGTGGAGCCCGTTGCAGGGCTCTATCTCACTGCCCTGCAACCATGCCCTGTGCTGCAATAAGGAGCCAGATGCTTGACCGACGGAGCCATCCAGGTTCCCCCCACCTTAACCTTGTTTAACTGTACAGTGCAGAAGTGTTAGGTATATTCCTATTATTGCATAACCAGAACTTTTCCATCTTGGAAAGCTGAAAGTTCATTTGCCTTAAACAACTCCCCACTTTCCCAGCCCCGGGCCCTGGGCAGTGCTCCTCCAGCGGTCTGAGACTGATGATTACTCTACACACCCTATGTGCATGCCATCAGGCAGCACCACTCTCTTTGTCATGGCCTTACGTCCCTTGGTCCTATTATTTTTTATCAATACTTTATGGTATTCCTTTGTATAGCAGTCTCATCCCTAAACCTGACTTATCTTAACCCCGGCATGCTTTTTTATCCTATTGTTCTTAAAAGCACATGCTCCTTTTCTGATGATAAAAGTAATCCATGTTCAAAGCAAAATACTTAAAAAACAAGGAGGAAAAAAGGCATTGGTTCCTGAATTCCTACTACCTATAAAGAATCACTGTTGACATTAGTGATGTTAGTCTTCACAAGGTCCTGACAATCATTATGTTCTATGTGTCTGGCTGTACAGTAAAAAAAAAAAAAAAAAAAATGTTAAACATGTTAACATGTTATTAAAACATACTGGCTTTCCTTTCCTACTCTTACAAGTCCTCCTGTTAGTCACTGTCATTTTCTCTGTCCTGTTCCCCTCATGTATTAGAGCAATTCCTGCAACAACCATGAACTGGTTGCTCCTCCTACCTATAAGCCATATGCGATGTATCCCAGCAGTGTCTTCCTGACTTGCAAACGCCATTGTGGCTCTCTGCTCACAGCCCCTGAATGGCCATTGGGTAGAAAACAAAGTCTAAAATCCTTAAGACAGCGCAGAAGGCGTGCTATGTGTTCCCTGCCTACCTCATTGGCCTGACCCCGCCACTCCTCCTCTGCCTCGATGCTCCAGTAGCTGGCATTCCCTCATTCCCCTCTACTGAGATGGTTATTTCCTTTGTGCCTTGGCTCTTGCTCTTTCTTCTCTCTGGAATAATCATCCTCTATTCTCCTTTATCTAGCTCATGCCTACAGATTTAAAGTTAGCAACCTCAGGGGCACCTGCCTGGCTCAGTTCTTGATTTTAGGGTTGTGAGTTCAAGCCCCACATTGAGGGTAGAGTTTACTTTTAAAAAACAGTTTTTAGGGGATCCCTGGGTGGCTCAGCAGTTTAGTGCCTGTCTTTGGCCCAGGGCATGATCCTGGAGTCCCGGAATCGAGTCCCACATCAGGCTTCCTGCATGGAGCTTGCTTCTCCCTCTGCCTGTGTTTCTGCCTCTCTCCCTCTCTCTCTCTCTCTCTCTCTCTCTCTCTCTCTCTCTCTGTCTGTCTTTCATGAATAAATAAATATTTTTTAAAAAATAAAAAAACAGTTTTTAGAAGCCCCTGGGTGGCTCAGTTGGTTAAGCATCTGCCTTCAGCTCAGGTCATGAGATGGGGCCCTGCATCAGGCTCCTTGCTCCTTGCTCAGCAGGGAGCCTGCTTCTCCCTCCCCCTCTCCCTGCTGCTCCCCCTGCTTGTGTTCTGTATCAAATAAATAAAATCTTTTTAAAAAATTAATAATAAAGCAAAATTAACAATCATCTCTTCATTACCCCCTTCCAGGTAAGAATTCCTTTTGCCTATTCTAGCCTCAATTAGTGTCCTCCTTCTGATCACCATAATGGCCTGGACATTCCTCTGCTACTGGGCTTACCACATAGTCTCCTAATGATGCACTTGTGTGTATGTCTCTCTTACCACCAGGCTGAGGACAAGGGCCACATCGATCTCATCTCTGGATCTCTAGCAAAGTGGCAGGCACATTAAAGACATTTAATACATGTTTGATGATTCATTTTCCTTTTTTTAAAAGATTTTATTTATTTATTCATGAAAGACACACACACACACACACACACACACACACACACACAGAGAGAGAGAGACAGAGACAGAGACACAGGCAGAGGGAGAAGCAGGCTCCATACAGGGAGCCTGACATGGGACTCGATCCCAGGTCTCCAGGACCACGCCCTGGGCTAAAGGCAGAGCTAAACCGCTGAGCCACCTGGGCTGCCCAATGATTCATTTTCTAAATACACTTCCTCATTTTAAAATTTTCAACAGCTAAATTCATGTTTGCCCTTGATAATTTTTAATACCTTTCTACAGAATCTAGCTCCAATCATTTATTGTGACCATAATTTCTCCCACTGAATTTTAGTTTAAAAAAAAAAAGTGACACTCTCTACATTACAATTCTTATTCTGTTTTGGCTGCTGACAGAGAGAGGCAAAGTAATTAGGTCCAACCTCCCTAGAGATTAGTTCCAAGTCAAGGAACACTTAGAGAACACCTACCTCACGGCCAGGCTAGACTTAGTGCTGGCATTGCCTTGGTTAGATTACATTGGCATTGGGCCATTAGATGGCCCTGTGATGGGAGGTGGCTCAGGTGACAGGAGAAAAGAGTTGTTCATTTTCTAATAACCTTTTTTTCTACTTATAAAAGTAAAACAATTTTGGGGAACCCGGGTGGCTCAGTTGGTTAAGCATCTGCCTTCAGCTCAGGTCATGATCTCAGGGTCCTGGGATCCAGTCCTGCATTGAAGTCCCTGCTCAGCGGGGAGTCTGCTTCTCCCTCTCCTTCTACCTCTGCCCCTGCTCACTCTCTCACTCTCTCTCTCAAAATAAATAAAACCTTTCCCCAAAAAAACAAGTTTTTTTTTAAATCCTGATATATATATATATATACATATATGTATACAGACACCTAAAATTACCCCCATTATTCAACCATATTAAGGTAACCCCCCCTCATTGTACTTTCACCCAGTCATGGTCTGTGCTATGACTTTATATGATTTATATATACATCCTAAGTATACCATTTAAAAATCAACATTAAATCACCGATGCGTCCAAACTTACCATATATACTTTGACAATCCAAACTTAATAGCTGTATAATATTCCCTTTTATGGTCATCATACAATTTAATTATTCTAATACTGGTGGAAATTTAGATGATTTCCCATTTTTCATTATAAATCAGGACTCAATTAACTTTCTTATGCATAAATCTTTATCTGATCCTCTATTTTTAAAAAATTTTATTAAGTTTTTTAAATTATAACTCCAGTATAGTTAACATACTGTGTTATACTAATTTCAGGTGTACAATATAGTGATTCAACACTGTACATTGCTCAGTGCTCATCCTGGTAAGTGCCTTCCTTAATCCCCATCACCTATCTCACCCATCCCCCTACCCACCTCCCCTCTGGTGACCATCAGTTTGTCCTCTAGAGTTAAAAGTCTCTTTATTGGTTTGTCTTTTTTTCTTTTGCTTGTTTTGTTTCTTAAGTTCCATATATGAGTGATATCATATGGTATTTTTCTTCTCTTATTTTGCTTAGGATTATACTCTCTAGCTCCATTCATGCTGTTGCAAATGACAAGATTTCATTCTTTTTTTATGTCTGGATAATATTTCCATTATTTACAATTATAATAATTATAAATTGTATTATAATAATAATTGTAAATAATGCTGCAATAAACAGAGGGGTTTATATAGTCTTTTGAATTAGTGTTTTTATTCTTTGGGTAAATATCCAGTTCTACTTTTAATTTTTTGAGGAAACTCTGTAGTTTCCCATGGTGGCTGGACCAGTCTGGATTCCCACCAACAGTGCACAAGTGTTCCTTTTCTCTACATCCTCACCAACACTTATAGTTTCTTGTGTTTTTTAAAAGCCATTCTGACTGGTGTGATGATTCTCTATTTCTTGGTAGATTCAGAAATTGAATAGATTTGTTGGTAGATTTCTAAATTTATTAGAAAGGAGAACAACTTTTTTTATTCCTAGAAACATATTGCTATAATGCTTTCAACTAAAGGTTCTATCAATTTACTTTGCCATTAACCATATCATCAGATTGCCTCTCACACTATACCTCCTTCAATACTGAACATTATCTTCTCATCTCTATTTGTTGATTTGATAGGAAAACAGTATTTTACTTGTAATCATTTTAATCTGTGCTCCTTGGATTAGTACACGAAAATAATGTCCAATCTCACCACTAAATAGGCATTTCTATTCCTAACAATCACAGTTTCAAAATCTGGCTCATAAAAGACTAATCAGAAAAATCTCCCTGAATTAATTGACCTGGTAGCACCTATCTTTATCTCTCATCCTCCTTACTATGTTCTGCACTTATGAAGTGGTTGACATTGAATTCTTACAAGTTCACAGAAAGATAAGTACATTTTGTAAGCTCTGAGACAGTCCTCCTCACTGATTCTCCTTACCTAAGTAAAGATGGATCCATTAGCCACATGCCTCTTTCCTTCCTCTGTTTATCACTCTCTACACCAGGCCTTTTTTCAGATTAAAAAAGAAGAAAAAAAGCCCAAAGCATCTTACTTTGTACTTCTCTTTTGAAGTTGTTTGTTATTATTTCAAGAGCTATGCTAGCATCAGCGATTTCCCTCATTACCACCTCTGGGCTGATAGCTTAATAGGAAGGAAAACTTGTGCTGGTCAAACAGGACTCCATTATAGAAAATGTGACTAATTTGGAAGTCAGTGTACCCAGAGATTTCCTATATTTAGGAGCACGAAGTCCTCTGACATCAGAATCCATCCTCAAAGAGTCAACATCTCTTGAGGACATAGCTGGTTTCCCCTAGCAATTAACAACCTCTCTCAGAGTGGCTTTTACTTTATGACATTTAAAGAAAAACTGTTGGCTTTTACTTTTCATACCTCAACAACGACAATAATAGCACAGAGCAGCAGCAGCTCTACTATGTGCCAGACACTGTTCTATATACTTCACACATCGGTTAAGTTTCACAACAACTACATGCAGTAAACAGGATTATCATCCCACTTTATTGGTGAGGACACTGAGGAACAGATTATATGACTTGCTGAAGGTCAGATACTTGTGATCTTGGTGCCCACAGAGGGTCTATACTGGCCACAGAGACCTCACCCTTACCCACTATGCTGCTAAGTGCTACCATCACACAAGATTGATAGGTCTGATTTTAAAAACAAAACTAAATACAGAAAACAAGTACTTCATCAACTTGAAAAATATGGCCCTGCCATTATTATTATTGTTATCATTATTATTATTATTATTTGAGTACTCTTTCACCACAGGGATCAACTCCTAGCAGATTCAGACTCAATTGGCAGTACTCTACTAGGACAGTGCCTGTCCTTTAGGAGCTCACCATCTAACTGGAGAGAAAGACAAGTTCTAGGTGACAAACACAAAGAGTAACTACAAGTATTTCAGAAAAGAGCCTACCAGGCTTCTAGTTATGGCATAAGTCACAGGGATGAAAGGCACAGCATAGAGAATGTAGTCAGCGATTTTGTAGTAGCACTGTATGGTGACAGGTGGTAGCTATACTTGTGGCAAGCACAGCATTAACAAAATTGTTGAATCACTATGCTGTACACCTGAAACTAACAGAACATTGTATGTTGATTATATACAAAAAAGACTTTTAAAGGAACCTGCTACATATGGATAATCAGAAATAGTTTGGCTGAACAAGTAAGATTTCATTTGGAGTTGAGAGAGCAGTTGCATTCAGGTCCGCTGGGTGAGACGAGCAAGAAGGAAGTCACCAAAAGATAAAGGAATGAGAGACATGTTGAAGGCAGAGGTGGTTCTACCCAGTGGGCAAGGAGCATTCTTTAGGAAAATGGAAATCAAGGGAGTTGGAAAGATAAGTTGGGACGAGACTGTGCATTGGCCTTGAAATGGAAGTACAAGGTATTTAAACTACATCCCATAGAATGATAACAGGAATACTGACAAAGCAAGGCCATAATGAAGACTGAAAGTCTGAAAGATTCACTTGGACACTTCTCTTCCTATTCTGAAAATATAGGTACAAGACTCACACTCAATGTAAGCACATCCACAAATCTCAGTGAACGCCAGGAAAAAACAACAAAAGAAAAACTCAGGGCATACGCTGACTAGACATGTTGGTATTGTCTGCCCCTCTCTCTCCCAATCTCTCTCTCTCTCTCCCTCTCCCTCTCTTTCTCAGGTCTTTTATCCCTTCCACTGAATAAGAGTTTATATGTGGGGGTGGGAGATGAGCTGTGGGGACCAGGATAAGGCTAGGGAGAGAGACTGGAAGAAGTGGTTAGCGGCAAGCCTACAATTCGTTTTCTTCCTTTGAAAGTGGAAGGGACTGGGGTATGGAAATGCTCCTAGGAAAGAAAAGGGTCAGTTCAGCTGGTCTATACTCCAAGTAAACAACGAGTGTCAGGTCTCTTGACAAAAAAAATATGTGGAGGTATTTACTAGCAGGAGAGTCCTTATCTATGGAATCATTTTAGCATAATGTACCTAATTTGTCTAGAGTTACTTATGGTTAACAAATATGGAATCTTTGACTTTATGGAGTATAGTCCCTTCGAAAATAGGTCAGCCATCAGAATAAAAAATGGAAGTTCTTCCTAATGGAAAGAAACAGTATCCTAATGTACCACAGGCATTGCCTAGAGACCTTGTACCCTACCCTGGCATCTTAACACAGCCAGAGAAGACCTGGGGAGTGGGCTCACAGTCCTGTTCTCACCATGTTTTGTGGTGTCTCAGGACCACTGTGTCCTTGAACATTACTGTAAAGGCTGATGTGGCCTAAGACAGGATTCTTGTGAATCTGATTTAACAGTCTTACCCTCTGTGTTATCTCAGAGACCGCTTCTGAACAGCTTATTTTATGAAAAGCATGTTCTGTTTTACTTCTGATACTTTAATTTATTGTTCTTGTTATTCTGTGACCACATCCTTAAGATACAATTCTTTGTAAAAAGCTCAATCAAGGTTTTGTTAGGAATGAATGAATATTGAATTCATGTCTGTATTCCAGGTATGCTAGTCAGTATTAGTATAAATATTAATGTAAATAAATCTGATGCTTTCAGAGTTAACCTAAGAACATATATTTTAAGGATGTGAATTTTATACTATAATTAGAACGTTTGTGCAAGATTGAGGCCAATACATTAAAAAGAGAGAAGCTAGAAAGAAGGGAATATAAGCTTGATAATTTCCATTCTTTGTTCCATTTCAATGAAACAACCTTATTAGGCAGAAAAAGGAATTAGTAATGTAAGATTTAGTCAAACATTGTTTTACCCATTGAAGGAATGAGTACTTGGAAATTTATTCTATCCCTGAAACATGTATTTAACTTCCATAATGTTAATGATAATTATAGGTAACCTTAACAATAATAGTCAAACAGATGCATTAATGAAGAGTAATCACAGTTACTTCACCTAGGCATATTAATTGATTTTTTTCTCCGACTTCCAAATTCTAGGACATGCAATTGTGCGAGCCTGCAATGTCACAAATGTAGAGCAGAGACAGGCAAGGCTTTTCTGGTAAAGGGCTGATCGGTAAATACTGTAGGCTTTGCGGGTCACCTGGTCTCTGCTGCAACTTCTCAACTCACTATTATAGTGCAAAAAGCACTCAAAGGCAATAAGTAAATAAATGGGTGTGGCTGTGTTCCAATAAAATTTTATTTACAAAAGCAGGCAATGGGCCGGATTTAGCCCTCAAGTGTAACTGGCCCACCTCTGATGCAGACCATCTCTGTGTCCACTAACAACTTACTGAACACCTGAAGTGTATTCAGAGAACCAGAGATCAGTCAGGCCCACATTCTCCAAAAAGTAACAAAAAGCTGCTCAATAACATAAAGCAACATGTACTGAGCATAAAGAAGTTGAAATGAGGTACAATTTAGACAGGCAGAAATAGGGTTCACAGGGCAGTGCTTCCAAGGAGAGGAAAATAGCTGAGTAAAGATACAGAGAAGTTTTAAAATGATCATGGAACTGGGACGCCAGGTTTGAGAGAAACACAAGACCAGTGTAGGAATTCGGGTTGGACAGCCAGCTCTACGTGAAGTAGGGGACAGGGTAGTTTTCAAACCCTACAGGCCTGTATGTGATTATGAGGTAGTCAACAGAAGGCTGTTAGATCTAACATAACTTTTTTTTTTAAAAGATTTATTTATTTATTTATTTATTCATTCATTCATTCATTCATTCATTCATGATAGATAGAGAGAGAGAGGCAGAGACACAGGAGGAGGGAGAAGCAGGTTCCATGCTTGGAGCCCGACGCGAGACTCCATCCTGGGACTCCAGGATCGTGCCCTGGGCCAAAGGCAGGCGCTAAACCGCTGAGCCACCCAGGGATCCCCCAGATCTAACATAACTTTTAAGAGCAGGGCAGTCCTGTGGAACTTTCTGCATGTGGGAAACACCTCATATTTCACTGTCTAGTGTTGTCTGTAGACTTTAGTGGATTCTTTGAGAGTCTTTCAATAACCAAAAAAAGGTATTTGTACATGCCACTTACATAACATATAAACATATCTCAAATTATGCTTTTCATGGCACATTTTAAAGGCTTTCCTATGACGGTCTTGTCTGCTCATAGAATTTTTCAAACCATTCTGAAACATCAAAGTTAAATAGGTGTAAAGCATTCAGAAAGAACATACTCCTGCTTCTCTTGTAGAATATTCCATTGTTACAGATCCATGATTATTGGCAGTATTTGAAGAAGGAAGTAGGTAACAAACAATTGAAAAACTTTGGTTCCTATTCTGAATTAAACAGAAAAGGCCTGCAATTCTATTTGTCAAACTAGTTGTATTTGCAACATACATTATGTAGCTGATTGTAGTTAAGTGTATCTTTGCCTTTTCTACAAATATCCTTAGTTGTAAAAACTTTGTTTTAAAAGAATTATTCATGTCAAAATTAGAATTGAAACCCATTCTTCATTAAACTCTGTATCAACTATGTTGATTTTTACATATCTTCTCATTTATAGAATAACTTAATGATGACACAAGCCTCTTGGGCCTTCCTCCTGGTGATCCCCTAAACCAACTACCAGAAAAAGTACCACTCTATCTCATTCTAGCAATATCATTTCTGCAAAGCCTCAGGACAAATGATTAATCAGTGCTGGCAGTGGAAGGAGAGAAATCTGCCACAAATAGCCCATCTGATATCTTCCTTTCTTTAAAGACAAGCCCACAGCTGCTCACCTGATTCCAACACAATTAAGTCTTTGAAGCCCATTTAGGACACTGGCTGAAGAAATGGGTAAAAGAAGAATGGGACTGTTCATGGTCACTGACTTCCCCAGTGCTCCAGTCACTGCAGCGACAATGCTGCGCCAGTCCTGGGGCCATCAGATCAGAAGGCATAGCTTCTAACACAGATGTGGAGTTAACGGGCATTTACTGCACAAGACACTTAAAAGTAGTATCTGTGTACATGCACTGGGCGAGGGCTGCATAGCATAAACTAGTGAAACTACAGTAAATGAGATATGTAATTCAGGAGATTTTTATCTAAGAAGGTACTATAGCAAAGTTCATTTATAATGCTGAGTCTTTCTGAAGTGAAAGGAAGAATTCCAAACCATGGCTAGAATTCAACTCCTAACTCATTTGAAATGAAAAGCTCTTAATTATATTTTATACAGCTTCAGAGACTGGAATTCTATACCTCCTTTGGTGCACTGTTCTAATATTATCATTAAGAAAGCATTCTTTAGGGCAGCCCCGGTGGCACAGCAGTTTAGCGCCACCTGCAGCCTGGGGTGTGATCCTGGAGACTTAGGATTGAGTCCCACGTCAGGCTTCCTGAATGGAGCCTGCTCCTTCCTCTGCCTGTCTCTGCCTCTCTCTCTCTCTGTCTCTCTCTCTCTCTGAATAAATAAATAAATAAATAAATAAATAAATAAATAAATAAATATTTAAAAAAAAGAAAGCATTGTTTAGGTCTCAAAATCCTCTGTATTATTTAACTCGTTTTCCTCTTAGTTATTCCTTTTTTTTTTTTTTTTTAAGCAAATGAAGATAGTGGACAATAGTCTTTCTGTAGCAACACTTTATGTGTAAGATATCATTTTCATCTCAATCATCAATTTTTGTAAGATTCATTCATTTATTTAGAGTGCTCGCCTGCACATGACCAGGAGAGGGACAGGGAAGAGGGCAGAGAGGGAATTTTCAGCAGAATCCTTGCTAAGTACAATGCCTGATGCAGGCACTCAAGCCCCTGACCCTGAGGTCATGACCTGAGCTGAAATCAAGAGCTGGATACTCAACTGACTGAGCCACCCAGGTGCCTGCTATCAACAGTTTTAAAATAACTTCTCGGGCAGCCCAGGTGGCTCAGCAGTTTAGTTCCACCTTCAGCCCAGGGCCTGATCCTGGAAACCCAGGATCGAGTCCCGTGTCAGGCTCCCTGCATGGAACCTGCTTCGCCTTCTGCCTGTGTCTCTGCCAATCTCTCTCTCTCTCTCATGAATTAATAAATAAAATCTTTAAAAAAATAAAATAAAATAACTTCTCAGATGGGAGGAAAAGGAAAACACTGCAACACTGCCTATATACAATTGCGAGGCACATATTGACCAAAAATGTTTAAAATGTGAAAAGAAGTACTTCCTGGAATCTAGAAAACCCAGTAAAATTAAGTAGTTTTCTATTCCTGTCCTCTCCCTGGCTAACCAGTCTGAACTCTTGTGTTTTCTTAGGAACCCTACTTATCACCCCTTTCATTTTAGCTTCTCTTCTATGAATTCTTTTCACACCTTTCCTACAATAGGAAAAACAACATCCGCACTGAGTATACCGGGAAGGCCCTTCCAGGCACTGCTCCTAACCTATTCAGATAGAATACAGAGATCTTTTTCTACCATGGAAGGTAAGAAATAACGAGAGAGTTTACGAAGTGAGTGACACTCACACTCAGGTCTCCTCTCGCACAAGCTTCTTCCAAGGCCCTGGGGAGCCCAGTGATCAAGTCACATAGTCATATGATTTTGTAGAACTTGCAAAAGATATTTTAACTGCAATCTGTTAAGACATTCTTTCCACTTGGCCCTTACCCTTTTCCTTGTAAGAGGTAGCTCTGGTGGGCCCCGAGCCTTGGAGATCTACGTAAAGGGAATTTGTATGGTCAGTTTGGGTTTATTAAGACATATGTTCATGGTTTGCAATCACTTCTGTCATGCCAGTCGTCATGGTACAGGAAGAACTTGCAGGAATTGTCCTGTTGGGCCACCGCACTCAGCTTAGGACACAGACAGGGCTGGCGCACTCACTATGTGTCCTGTCAGCCCTGGTGATGACGTTTGTAGGTAGTGCGGAAGAAACAAGGTCCGGAATGTATAGACTCAAAAGTGGATCCATGCAAAACTCTTCCAACCATCAAACAAGTAAAACTGCAGGCTCGAGATTCAGTTCTCTCCAACACATGGTCTAAATGAACATTCTCTGTGTTCATTAATAGCAGTCCCACTATTAAAGAACATTCCATAAAACTCAGGATAAGCCACTACCACTAAAACAAGAACAAACTGGTTACTGAGTGTTGTCAACTCAAAGATAACGCCTGGGAGGCCCAGCAGTGGAGCCTCTGCCTTTGGCTCAGGGTGTGACCCCGGGGTCCTGGGATCGAGTCCTGCATCGAGCTCCCTGCAAGGAGCCTGCTTCTCCCTCTGCCTCTCTGTGTGTCTGTGTCTCTCATGAATAAATAAATAAGTCTTTTAAAAACAAAAAACAAAGATGAGCCCTCTACACAAGGAATTTAGAAAGCTCTGAAATCTTACAACTCGTGTTATGAAAGACATTGGAAAAAAAAAAAAAAAAAAAAAGAAAGACATTGGAGAGATGTTCCTAAGTTTGACAAAAGAAACAAGGACAGCGGGGGTAAAGCGGGAGATGCAGCTGAGGAAGGCGAGGCCGCCCCTGAGAGCCAGAGCGCAGACCACGGCGCCAGCGCCAGCACACCGGGCTGCAGGGTGTCCGGTGTGGGAGGGGGAAGCCCAACAACAGGGACGGTGGAGCAGGCTGGGCACTCTCCAGGAAGCGCCGGCCAGGGAGACAGCTCTTGCTGCCGCTGGGGCTCTGAAGCCGGACGGCGGTGGGATGCCCGGCCTGACCACCTGGGATCAGCACATGATATGCGGGTCTCATCAGCTCAGCACCCAGGGTCCTACTCGTCCCTGACGCATTCTGCTTCCCACGCACCTTCTGTTCCCTCCCAGTCTCTGTGTGGACTGAGTCACCGAGCACAGGAAGGTTAATCCTGGTCGCCCGGAGAGTTGATTGTCACACTGTCAATGACTTTTTATCATGAGCGATGGCTTTGACTGAGTGGACCAAACCTCAGAGCTACCGACCATCTCTCTACTGACAGGACTGAAGCCAACCCCGGGGTCAAAGGAAAAGTAGAAGAGCACCTGTGGGCCAGGAGCTGGGGCTGGCCTTGGGGGCCACCGATGACGGAAAGGAGGCTAGTTTTCAAGGCTGCTAAATTTACAGATGCTTTGAGGATTCATCAGATTTTTAATTGTTAAATAAACTATGAAACTAAAGAAATAATTCTCTACCACCATTACAAAATTAGAATCTGTTTTGGCAACCTAAATTTGCACACAAAATGAAAAAAAAAAGCCATTACTGTGACTAATTACTCTTTACTACCCTTTTCAAAGATAGATCAAAACACCCTTTAACAAATGTCAATTCAATTTTACTGCTAAAGATTAGCAGCAGGTGATAAATGGGAAACACAGTGTCCCTAAATACACAGTGAAGCAGAGCAGTTTAATCTTCACATATCTAAGAAGGGAAATTTATTCAGAACAAATAGGAACATAAGGCATGAAACTACTAGGGAAGTGAATAAAAAGTATCTGATAACAGGCTGATGAATACAAATATGCTCCGTTATAACTGGCGGAACTGCTGCTAAAAACAACCATCCAGCCAGTCCTTTCTCCCCAAGTGCTGCAGATCAATTGTCTGCTTGAGACCTACCAAAGGAGTCCTATAAATGCACCAGCATCTTGAACAGATTAGAAAAAAGAGTCCTAATAGGACAGGAAGTCCTCAAAACAATAGAAGAAAATTAACAAATGCCTTCCATCATTTTACAAATAAGCTGCTATCTCTCTCCGTCCCTCTATCTGTGCTTTCCTCATCTTTTCGGAACAAGCAGAATCGTGTTCCAAAGTCAAGAAGACCTTATTAGGGGAATAAAGATTCGATTCGGGATAGCACCTTGATACACAGCCACTCGAGACACGGAAGTACAGTATGACACTAGTACTATTTGGGTCCATCCAACAAAGAACCACTTTGGTAATTCTTAAAGACAGCTGATTAACTAAAAACTAATTTTAAGTCCAGTTTAATTAAGCCAAGTAATTCGGGTCCTAGACATAAAGAGTTTCTACAAAAGAATGTTAGCATGAATAAAATATACATAAATTACAATCCATGAATCTTTACTCAAAGACTTTTTGAATAAAATATTCCCTCTTCCTTTCACATGAAACAGCCTACAGATATTTTCTTGCTAACTGTAACATGCTATAGGAATAGTCACTATGGACCCAAAATCAAGATTATCACATTAAATATGAAATTCTGAATGAAAAGTAGTGTGTTATAATTTAAGAAATACTGAGGACTGCATGATAATCATGATGACCATGGTTTCATGATTTTTAAATATTCTTTTTTCTTCTCTAGGCAAATCCTGTAGTTTAGGTGCATACACCACCTACTCCTTAGGAATAAAAAGAAGTTACAATTTTCCATTGGTGCTTTTCTCTCAGAATGACTACCACTGACAGGTACGGCACAAACAATAAGCACATTATTTATAGTCTGAATCATAAACCTTTATCCCTCTTCACTTAAAGAGAGGCAGCTTTCTAAAACTTTCAAAAATTTAAATATTTAATTCCATATATAGGATCATCTGTGTGGGTTTATTTTGCAGTTATTTCACTCAGCACATAATCATCAAATTAAAAGACCTTTTAAAAGGTCCCTTTGGGGATCCCTGGGTGGCGCAGCGGTTTGGCGCCTGCCTTTGGCCCAGGGCACGATCCTGGAGACCCGGGATCGAATCCCATGTCAGGCTCCCGGTGCATGGAGCCTGCTTCTCCCTCTGCCTGTGTCTCTGCCTCTCTCTCTCTCTCTGTGACTATCATAAATAAATTAATTAATTAAAAAAATAAAAGGTCCCTTTCATTTATTTATTTGCAAAAATAAACTATGCTAAATATTTTCACTAAATTCATTAAATAGTATTACAGCAAAACTAAATATTTCATTTCAAGTATTTTCAATTTCATCTTCCTTTTCTTAATAAAGAGCTTGACTGGGGCACCTAGGTGGCTCAGTCTGTTAAGTATCCAACTCGGTTTCAGCTCAAGTCATGATTTCAGGGTCGTGAGATAGAGCCCTGCTTTGGGCTCTGCATTCAATGAGGAGTCTGCTTCTCTCCCTCTCCCCCTTCACCACCTCCCAGGTTGTCCACTCACTCGCTCTCGCTCTCTCTCTCTCTCTCTAAAATAAATAAATCTTAAAAACAAAAGAGTTTGATTACTGGAATTCATGTAGTAAGCAGAATACAAAATCCAATTGGTTAGAAGTTCCCCTTCTCACAATCAGAAGTATAGCTAACTTGCAACAGAGAAAATAGCTCATCATAAACAAAATAATCCCTCTAACCCAAGAGAATCTTCACACTCACTTGGATGAGATTGATCCTGAGATGGCACTGATCTCCAGAAAAATAAATCACAATGAGAAGCATTATCCAGCATCCTATAAAGTTAAACATAGTCCCAGCATGTAAAAAGACTAGAAAATCACCCAGTTGATGAAGAACATCTTATCAGGTGAAGATGCAGACCACTAAGAGTAGCACTAGATGTTATAGACAAGCTACACCTACTGATGCAAATGAGCAGAAATATGAGAAATAAAAACAAGTTTTGAGGACTTTTGGTCCACTTGGTAATATACACTACTTAGTAAGATACAGTTAAAAACTGCCAAATTGGTTGTATTTCCAAATCAACAAACTAGTTTGGAGTCTCCATTTCTACCAGTGGATACACATATTGAAAAGTCATAGAGCAATCCTGTCAGTTACATGGGCAGGCACTGAAGACAAACATAGTTCCCAAGACAACTTGACACACATTGATATTGCAAAGCATATGTTTCTAGAAGATTACTTCTATGAGGAGGTTAAACTGCAAAAGGAATGATATAAAACATGAGGAAAAATGATAGTCCTCTTAATTCAGAACTATTTTTAAATTGCAGCTCTCAACACATTCGTGGTTTGTTGAATCAATTTAATGGGTATCAGTGTTTTCAAATGAAATAAATAATAAAATATATCAAAGACACTGCATATAGTGAATGAAAGATTTATTTCATGAATATTTTATTTCTGGTGTGTGTGGGGAAGGGTAGCTAAATAAACTATTTTTTACTTTGCTCCTGTTCAAAAAGTTTGAAAGCCACTGCCTCAAACATTGCCTTTACAAGACAGAACATGAGTAATCAGGGCTTGAGATGAAGGAAAATGTGGAAGGATCGTTCGTGGTCCTTCTCATACCCTGGCAGCTCCAGAATCACAAAGGTTACTCTAAGCAAATCCCAACCTATTATTCTGACATCCAGTTTTAATATGTGGGGTTTTTTTCTCACAGCCCAAGCAATTTTCTGACACCAGTTGTGTGTCCTACAGTTCAATCCACCTCTGACACTATCTACCTAGAGATATCATCAGATTCCATAGGTTAAGGACTCAGTCCCAAAGACATTCAAATGTCAATCACAAGCATAAAGTTATTACTTATGCTTCTGACCAACTGGTTAATAAATTCGAGGTCCCAGGACACCCTCCCATACCCACCACACAGGTTAGATTAATTCACTAAAACAGCTCACAGAACTCAGTAAACCATTTTTCTCTCTAAATCATTAGTTTGTTACAAAGCATATAACAACAGAACGGCAAGATAAGAGAGATGCATAGGGCAAGGTATGGAAAGAGCACAGAACTTTTGTGCTCTCTGAACATGCCTCTCTCCCCAAATCTCCACAAGTTCACCAACCAGAAAGCTCTCCAAACCCTGTCCTTTCGGGTTTTTATGGAGGTTTCACTATACAGGCATGACTGATTAAATCCTTGTCCATTACCAATGAATTCAACCCCCCAGGCCTTCTCCCCTCCCAACCCTCTCATCACAAAGTTGGTTCTCCTGGTGACCAGCTCCTATCCTTAAGTGTGCTCCAAAAGTCATTTATCTCATTAACATAATAAAAGATACTTTTAGAGTTCTTAGCACTTGGGAAATATTAAGGCACTCTATACCAGAAATGGGGACAAAGATCAAATACATACATTTCTTATTATGAATCACAATATCACACAAACACACTGTGTCCCTAGAGAGGAGTGGAATATATTCCCAAGAGAGCCCTTTTCTCTCTCTGTTCTACACATTGCTGGAGTATAATCGTCTTTTGGAAGTAGCAACAAGGCTGTAAAGCTCTAAGATAACATGGCTGGAACTAAGCAATCTGTCCAGCTTTGTGCAGAGCTGCAGAGAAAACTTAGGCGATCACAGGACAACCATACAGTGGCCAAGAACAGCATTCCATACTTCAATAATCATGACAAGATGGAGAGCTGCAGAGAGGAAGCCAGTTATCACTATGACACAATGAACATCCTGCCCATATCTCTATCAAATGGCTGTAAACCTGGCAAGCCTAGAATGCAGAAGAAAAAAAAAAATCTTTCTTCTCAACTATAACATTCAATCTGTTAAAATGACTGCTTCCCCCCCACACACACAGATTCAACCCATTGTCATTATCTTTACAGAACTGATGAGATGTTGCCTGCAATACAGTCACTTTGTAGCATGACTACAACATACATCGACACACTGGCTGCGATGAAGGTCTCCAAAAGAAACCATCCTTTTTGGGGATCCCTGGGTGGCTCAGCGGTTTAGCGCCGCCTTCTGCCCAGGGTGTGATCCTGGAGACCTGGGATCGAGTCCCGCATTGGGCTCCCTGCATGGAACCTGCTTTTCCCTCTGCCTATGTCTCTGCCTCTCTCTCTCTGTCTCTCATGAACAAATAAATAAATAAAATCTTAAAAAAAAACTGTCCTTTTTTAAAAGCTACAAGAAATCAAAAAGCAGTTCTACTACAACTAAATTATATAGTCAGAACACTATCTCCTCTTTTAGAGTTAAGGCAACTAAGAAAGGGAAAATCTTTACTCTCGAGGAACCAAATGGCTCCATCTCCAAAATAACCTCAAGGATCCAAACTTGCCAAGATACTTACGAGGTGATCTCTCTTTTCTAAAAAGATAAAATAAAAATAAAACATAGAACAAATACATTAAATGTGCGATCCTGTTAAATGTATATAGCCAACACACATTCATGGCCATACATAACTTTAAACCTTTTAACTTTAAATTCCCTCATAAAGACAGAAAGGATTCTAAAAGTATTCAGAAGAGAAAGCAGTGAAGCCTCATTCAAAATCCTATTTCATAAAAAAAAAAAAAAAGAAAAAGAAAGACACAGAATCACTAATAAGCGATTTCCACTTTGAAGACTTGGATCACAAGTTATTAAGACAGATCAACCAGCTTAGATCCCAGTTATCAAACATGTTTAAAATTAAAAATCAGTTTCAGCAAAAGGAGAGGGCAAATCCATAATGATAAAAGATAGGTTTAAGAAAAGGAATTTTCATTACTAAAGAAATCCCTTTTTTTTCTCATGGCTAAGGCTCAATCTACTACTTAGCAAAAACACCTAGTGAAATTAAAATAACACGTTTAAAAAGATCTTTAGGAGTTGTATTTCACGCAATTCTTTTAGAAACCCAAAGGAATGGAAAAGAGCTTGCAGGGGGCAGAGGGTGTCACTATCTACATGTTCATCTGGTTTTGTTGTTTGGATTGATTGATCTCAAAATAACCTTGAACAGCCGTTCAGAGCAATACCAAGCATCAAGCTGGTCCCCTTTACTGCAACCTCTTTGTTAAGTAGACTCTCAGCAGCATATTAACGTCCACACTAACAAGGAAGACTAACTGGTAAATTATGGATATATTTAACTTTTTGCATTGTAAAATCAATACACCACAGAAACAAATACTACGCATTCACCTAGCATCTTGGTTACACAGTAGCTCAGAAAGGAAGTAACTCAGTGAAAAGAACATGGGCTCTAGTATCAAAAAGATTAGGTCCGAACTCCAGCTCTACCACCTTCTGATTATGTAACTGGAAGCTACCCATCTAAACCCTAAATCTCAGTTTCCTTAGCTGTAAAGGGTAAATGAGAAGATCTACTTAATAGGGTTGGGTAAGAATTAAATAAAATTACGTATGGAATTAAATAAAATCACGTATGGAATGCAGATAGTACACTGCCTGACACATTATAGGTCTCAAATATTATTTACCTTGAAAATAATCATGCCCATCTCAAACCCCAGAAAGTATTTCTGATTTTCAATTCATTTACCTAGGAAGAGACGGAACTGAAGCATAGGTCACTAAGGTCCCTTTCAGAAGTGATGTGACCCACTGAAGTGCTAGGATTCCATGGTAATAATGTACAACAGACATGATTATTGTACTGTGATGGCTACACTCTCCTATTTTGAACCACAAATTTACAAACTGAAAGTTCTGAAACTCTTAAAGTGAAGAAAGCACTTTGTCGTAAGTTGCCATAAAATAATTTTCGAGAGGAGCACCTGGCTGGCTCAGTCAGTTGAGCATTTGACTCTTGAATGCAGCTCAGGTCAAGATCTCAGGGTTGTGGGCAGCCCGGGTGGCTCAGCGGTTTAGCGCCTGCCTTGGGCTCAGGGCATGATCCTGGAGACCCGGGATTGAGTCCCACCTCGGGCTCCCAACGTGGGATTCAATCCCGGGTCCCCAGGATCGCGTCCTGGGCCAAAAGCAGGCGCTAAACCGCTGCGCCACCCAGGGATCCCACACATTTAGTGTTGTAATACTACAGGCTAGAAATGTGCTAAAGAGTAACTTTAATTTTCTGGAAGCAGAATCATAAAATGAAGCACCTGTACAATTTAAAATATAGGAATAGGACTTTCATTAAATGAGTACATTATCAAAAATCTACAGTAAACATTATACATAATGGAGAAACTTTAGAATCATTCCCACTAAAGTAAAAAACAAAGATGTCCTCCATCCCTGCCTCTATTCAACATCATGCAAAACCCAGTGTGGTAAGAAAAAGAAGTCAATGGTTCAAGAAGTAGATAGCAAAAAAACAAGACCAGTCCTGTCCACAGACAGCACGGTTGACTACATGGAAAATGCAAAAGTATCTACAAATTATAAGAATTCATGAGAGTTCACTGAGGTTCCTGAATCCAATGTGTTCCACTGATAACTAGAAAATATAATTAACCAAAAAAAAAAAAATTCTATGCACCATATCAACACAACTATAAATCACCTAAGAATAAATACACTAAGATATGTCAAAGCTTCTTGTGGAAAAAAAGTTGTAACATCTCATTCAAGGATATAAAAAAAAAAAACTAAATAAATGGAATACTGTGCCATCAATGTGGCTAGGAAAACTTAATGTCATAAACAAGTCGGGTCTTCTCCCATTACTTATAAATGCAAATCCAAATGAAATCCTTAAGTTTGGGGTTATTTTTTAGTGTGTGTGTATTATTTAACAACCTATTCCTAAAATTCACATGGATGAAGAACAGTTAAGAAGAGCCAAGACAGTTTTAAAGAATAACAAATTGGGAGTCTTGCTTTCTCATATATTAAGACTTATTATATAACTATAATAATTAAAGAGTGTGGTATTAGTGCAATTAAAGATAATGCAGTGATTTAAAAAAAAAAAGAGAGAGAGACTCCAGAAACAGACCCTTATGTTTTGATTAAATCCATGGGGAAAGGATAGCTAATTCAATTAATGATGCTGGGGCAACCGATTAGCCATTTGGAAGAAAGGAAAATAAAATCCTGCTTTGGGCTGAATCATATCCTTCTAAAATTTGTATGTTGAAGTCCTAGCCCTCAGTGTGGTAGTGTGTGGAGATGGGGCCTTTGGGAGGTGATTAGATTTAGGTAAGTCATAGGGTGCCCATGACGGGGTTATTAGTACCCTCACAAGGAGAGACACCAGGGAGCTACCCGTGTTCTCTCCCCCATTCCCCACCATGTTAGGACACAGAGAGAAGCTGACCACCTGCAGTCCAAGGAGAGCTCTCACCAGAAACCTACGATGCTGGCTGGCACCTTGATCTTGGACCTCTAGTCACAAGGACTGTGAGAAATTAAGTTTGTGGTTTAAACCACCCAGTCTGTGCTATTCTGTTATGGCAGCCCGAACTAATACACAGGTCTACTTTATAAAAATGTAAAAAAAAAAAAAAGAAAGAAAGAAAAAAATCAAGCTAATTAAATAACTACATATGAAAAAAATCAGGAAATTTAAAGAAAAGAAAGTAAACATATTCATACGATCTTGGTAGAAAAGAAGGATTTCTTAAAGCAATATATCAGAAACAACAAAGGAAAAGCTGGTAAATTTGGTTGCTCTAAAATTTACAAGTTGTGTTCAACAAAAGACACCATGGCCCAAGAAAAATATAAGCCATTCTCTTTTTGCCATGTGAGGGGACAATGAGAAGTCAGGGGAGCCTCGGAGAGGACCCTCAGAAGAACTGACCATGCCAGTGTGCCAATTGTGCACGGGCCAGCCTCCAGAACTGTGAGGAATGAAATTCTGTTGTTCTAAGCTGCCCAGTCTGTGGTGCTTTGTCATAGCAGCCTGACTGGACTAGGGCAGATGAGAACAGATTTTTTCTTTTTTTCTTTTATCGTTTGTCCATTTTGAGTCCTATCTGTAAAACACTTATCCACTTCAGGATCTCAAAGATTTTCTCTGGTTTCTACCCAGAAGTTGTAGCCTCGGTTAGAAATCCATGATCCATTTTGCTTTATTTTATTAAGTGTGCAAGGTTAAAAAAAAAATTAATATGTCATTTTAAGGGAGAAAATATTTTCTCAAAAAGCATTAACAGGTCATTTTAGGGGAGAAAATATTTTCTCATGTTACCAATAAAAAAAATAATATCTTAGTTGTGGGGGTGCCTAGCTGGCTCAGTCAGTGCAGCATAAAACTCTTGATCTCAAGGCTATGAGTTCAAGCCCCACATCAGACACAGAGCTTACATTAAGAAAAAAATGAAAAAAGTAAAAAAAAAAAAAAATTAACATCCAGTTCTAGAATATACAAAGAACTCCTACAAATCAAAAGTGCTTGCATTTATCCAGAACCTCTTTGCAGCACTTTATTAATCAACACGCCATACTGCGTTCAGTCTCCTACAATCGAGAATGTGTAAATCGCATGATCAGAATAAACAATACAGTTGCAACTTCAAACAAGCTCTGATGTCTAACCACAGAATCACATTTCCCGCCAAACCCACAGCACCAGATACGGCTGCTGCTTGTAACCCCACTGTCACTAAATCCTCGAGCCTTCCAGCAGCCTTCCACTCTTCCCTCTTCTTCACTATAGTTATCACTGGATTGTGGTCACCAGAATTTTGATCTGATTTTAATCATCAACTATAATTCATGTATTGCCAGAGGTTAAAATGACATCACGTTAGGACTAGAAATCAATATTAGTTGTCATCTATGGAGTAACATGTACAACTGAATAAATTATGCTAAGGACAAAGTCCCTTAGAGAGGTAAACTCTAAAGCCACAATAGAGAGAGAGAAAGAGACCCATAGAGATCACTGCCACACTGGAAAGGTACAAAATGTATTGGAAAGGATTTTAAACTAGGAATCAGGGAAACTAAATTCCAATCTAAACCCTGTAATGTAGCTATTCATTACATAATGTAATATCCCTAATCTTCAGCTTTCTCATCCTTTAAAATAGGATGAAATGATTGTTAAAAGTTCTGGAAATTCTAGGGGCGCCTGGGGGGCTCAGTCAGTTAACCATCTGCCTTCAGCTCAGGTCATGATCCTGGCATCCTGGGATGGGGCCCCACATAGCAGGGAGCCCTTCTCTCCCTGCCCCTCTGCCTGCTGCTCCCCCTGCTTGTGCTCTGTCAAGTGAATAAATAAAATCTTTTAAAATAAAGTTCTGGAAGCTCTAAGATTCAATGTATAACCCCTTTTCTACAGTTAGAGAAACTGTGGTAATAACTGGAAATAACTTGGACTACACAAATCAGCATCTCTGTTTCCTTTTAACAAGCTCAAAAAACCATTAAGGCACTTGCAACCTCTTCAAAATCAAGTAATACTGAGTATTTCGACAGAACAACTTCATCTTATTTTTCCTCTTCTCAACCAACCTTTCGGTCCCTCCGTATGTTCTGACTTGCAAATACAGTGCTATGAGTTACTGACTGGTGGGACAGCTCATCCCCAGGGTGTCCCCACGGTCAACTCAGACCCCAGGGACGCACCGGGAGCATTGAGGGAGGAAGGGGACACCCACCTACCCAGCCAGGTCAGCCAACCAACCCTGGCCATCAACAGGGTGACAGGTGTCACAGATGGCCCTTACATCCTTTCTACAATTTGTTCTACAGAACATTAGCCCTGCAAGATGTTCTAAGAAAAAAGAATACCACAAATGTTTCAGAAATGCTTCCTGTTGTACCTCATTTCTGAGTAATTCACAATGAACATGCAAATATTAAAGGCTCTGAGAAGCCCTAAAGAAATCTGATTTATAGTGTTGAATCTAGGGTTTCTCAACTCAAGTAATCACAAAACTCTTTTTCCACAGAATTTCTATTAACACTCTATAAAACTCATGCTCCAAGGAAGCCACTTTGGAACATGCTTGCTTAAGCATAATATTTAATTCAAACACTTCTAAACTGAAACTGATTTTTGTTGCTTTGTTTTTTGCTTCTGACATTCTGTATCACTCAGAGAATCATTTACTAAGTAATAAGTTCTAAATTGTCCAACATCCAACTGTTCAAAATTAAACAAACATGTTGTAAGGCTTTCCCTCTGACACACACACCTGAAACCTATCAATCAAAGAATATGGTCATGTGGGACAGAAACCACCAGCTCTCTGGTCCAAGTACATAAATCACAATTACCCTGTCAGAGAATATCTTACATCTATTCTCGCCTGGTTGTTTTAGTTTTAGTTTTGGTCACTGCACAGTTTACATTTAAACAACAAAACTTTCAAGCAAAAAGGTAATTGAAACACAAAGTGAGAATAATTTAAATCACCAGAAAGGAGATTTAAAAACTGAAAATGGACAAGTCTTAAGATACTCTGTATAAAAGAAGAAAACCCCAACCCATTCAACAAACAACAACAGCATAAAACTTAACTTGGCATTCTTTTTTCTTTAATATTTTATTTATTTATTCATGAGAAACAGAGAGAGAGAGGAGAGGCAGAGACACATGCAGAGGGAGAAGCAGGCTCCACAGAGGGAGCCCCATGTGGGACTCAATCCCAGGTCTCCAAGATCACGCCCTGGACTGAAGGTGGTGCTAAACTGCCGAGCCACCCAGACTGCCCTTAACTTGGTATTCTTATTGAAAATGTAAATCACCATGTGAATATTGACTTAGATTCCAGCAAGATGGGGACAACGCTAGCAAAAAGTAGAAGGCTTTGTTAGCCATCTATACACTTCAGTTTTTCATCATTTGCTTTCTTGACAGTAAGAACTCCTAACTGTGTCAAAAAAGAACAAAGAAACAGCCTATCCTAAAATACCATTATCAAAAACACTTGGTCCTAAGAGACTAGCTAACAAAATGGTGTTTTTATCAAGTAGTCTTCCAAATCCATTCTAGGAATCATGGAACACAAACCATCAGGGCATTTGAAGAGTTACCGTCAAATCTTGAGAAAAAAAAAAAAATCACAATAAAGATACCAAATCTGTCCGCAAACTCAGTTACTACATCCACTTACAGCTATCACTAGATATGAAGGAGTTAGGGGGAAGACACTCTTTATTAGCTCCCAAAATCAAGTCCTATGATTATTTAATTATGAAATCACATTTTTTACATTAATCCATATTCTTCTTGCTATCAAATTCACATTCACCATCCTCCTTTAAGTTCCCATTCAAAATGTAGCTCATTCAGGAAGACTTCAACACCCCTACTAAATGCCTATGGTACTGTTTAAAAGTTTTTTTATTTTATTTTTATTAATGAGAGACACACAGAGAGAGAGAGAGAGAGAGAGAGGCAGAGACACAGGCAGAGGGAGAAGCAGGCTCCATGCAGGGAGCCCCACGTGGGACTCGATTTCGGGTCTCCGGGATCAGGTCGCTGAGCCACCTAGGCTGCCATATGGTACTGTTTAAAGATCAAGTTGTTGACGGGATGAGCACTGGGTGTTATTCTGTATGTTGGTAAATTGAACACCAATAAAAAATTAATTTGTTTAAAAAAAATAAAATAAAAAATAAAAATAAAGATCAAGTTGTACTTTGTAACGCGCTGCTTTGGGAAGATGTTCATCTTCATGTGTGTGCATGAATTCTTCTAAAAGGCATCATCCTGAGGACTCCTTCTGTAATTCAGGGTTTCTTGGGTGCTTTCACAAAGTACTCCTTTCATCAGAGGAGCTACCACACAACCAAAATTTACTTGAAGTCTTCTGTTTTCCCTTTAAAATGTATTCAAAATGTAAGATTCAACACCATAGTGCATTTATTTTAACATAAAAATGTTTAGTGTTAGTGAGGATGGGGAGACATTGGAACCCCTGTGCTCTGTTGGTGGGACTGTAAAATGTTGTGACAGCTATGGAAAATGGTATAGAAGTTCCTCAAAAAATTAAAAATATAACTACCATATAATCCAGCAATCCCACTTCTGGGTGCATATCCAAAAGAATTGAAAGTAGAATTTTGAAGAAAAATATGCATGCCCATGTTCATGAGAGATAAATGGATATATATGAAATGTAATATATACACATCATGGAATATTATTCCTTAAGAAGCAAGGAAATTTGTCACAGGCTGTATGGATGAACCATGAGGGCATTAAGTGAAATAAGTCACCAAAAGACAACTACTGCGTGACCCTTCTGATAGGAGGTATCACAGTAGTCAAGATTACAGAACAGAAGGAAGAATTGTGGTTACCAGGGGGTTGGAGAATGGGAGAAAAGGAAAATGTTTTTTAGAAAGTATAAAGTTTCAGATTTGCAAGAGAAAAAGTCCTAGAGATCTGTTTCATCACAATATGAATATACTTAACGCTACTCAACTATAAACTTAAAAATGATAGTAAGATGGTAACTTCTGTGTTATGTGTTTTTACCACAATTTTGTAAAATGTTTTTAATCACTTGATTTGTCCCAAATCTGCTCTGCAAGTAAAAACTGGTGTTACCGTACTTACTCAACACACACACACACACACACACACAAGCACACGCACACACGCACACACGCACACATGCTTAATGAAGTAGCCTCAAAATCCCCCGCAGCTCTGAATGTGGCTCCCAGAACCAAACCTACTCTTCTCACATCCTCTGCGCAATTCAACAGTTATCAAGCGACTACACTGTGGTGACCTCAAGGGAATATCAAAATTAACTGAGCCATGATCCCTGCCCCTGAGCAGATCAGAGAAACCGCCTGCGCTCGGTTCAGCTCCATCTCCTCGGTGAACTGACCACATCTGCAGTTCTCCTCAGTGACCTGCTAAATTGTAGGGGAAACGGGGTGAATTCTTCAGACTGCTGTTTCTCTGGATAAAGTCCCAGAAGAGTAAACACAAAGAACAAGACCCACACAAGGGATGAAAGTCAGCGTAAATTTAAAAACATTCAATTAACCCAAAGTTCTTTGTTAAAAGAGAAAAAGCTTCAAGTAAAAATGGGGGACGCGCCCTTCCAATAAAACAAACACACAGATAAGTCTTAAGATGCGTTAGCACAGCAGGAATGGATGCTCCCTAGCAACGAGAGCCAGCGAAGCTGTCCAGTGAAATAAAAATATGCAACTCACTCAAATGGAAGATTCATGGCCGAGGGAACTGTAAAGAAATTTATTAGTGCAAATTACACTTTATCCACCAGGCCAGTCAGGGTCTGCTCTGGGCAAGGTCTCATGAGGGGCGCACAGAGTTGCCCCCCAACAGTAATCATTCGTGTTACTTCCCGGTAGGTTTTTATGTCTACTGCAGTGTCGATTGTGACACGAATCCTAGCACAGCACCTCTGGGTACAACCACAGAGACAGTCTGTAAGAACAAGCTTACTTTCCTTATTAAAGGCATGTGGGCGGTTTATGTCACCACAGAAACAGCTTTACCTCCCAGGGAAACTGATAACGGGGGAATTATGGGAAAAGCTGCTTTTCCCCGACCCTCAGTGCCTCCACTTAGGCCTTCATCATTTCTGGCTTACTGCAAAGACTCCGGCCCACCTCACACCCGGCCATCCTAGTCGGCATCAGGTAAGCTCTCCAAACTCCGGAACTGTCCATGGCTCTCCCCTGCTCAAAATCTCCAGCGGTCCACGGAGCCTTCAGGGTCTCTGACATGACATAGGAGGCTATTTGCCATTTAGTCCCTGTAGGACGCATTTTTCTCAAAGATCTTTATTTTTAAATAATTTCATATTTAGAAATGTTACAACTCCTTACCCTTTTCATCCAAATTCAGCACTTTCTAAACCTAGGACATAACCTCAGTGACAGCAGGAACTATGTATTTTACTCACATGTGCCTGGCACTGAGGTGATATTCAATAAATTTGTGGAAGAAATCAATCAGTAAGTGAATAGAGTAGGAATTAATGAAGGGCCCACTTTCTGGTTAAACAGAGTGGGTTGAATGCAAATGTTACCTCTGCTCCCCTCCTGAACTTTCACTAAGATAACAGATAAAGACACTTTTTTAAGCATAAATCTGTACAAACAAAGATAAGGGCTGACAGTAGCCAAGGCGGGGGGGGGGGGCATGGTGGGGGTAAATGACCCAGGAGTCCTAAGAATATGAACCCTAGAAGGCAGCCCAGAAGAAAGGCACAGGAATGAGGCACAGGTATCTCTGAAGAAGGGGTGCAGGGAGGGCTGCAAGAAGAAAGGACGCTGAGCAAATCTATTAGACTCCAAAGATCTGCTGCCCAAAAGGACACCCTCATGTAATGGACCCTCCCTCCAACAGCAGCAAAAAAAACTTCTCCAGGAAAATTAATTCAACTGTTAGCAAGCAGCTTCTCTGTGCCAAGCTCAGCCCTAGAGTCCCAAAAATCTAAGGAAACAAAGTTAGGGCCTGCCCCAAGGAACTTCCATTCTAGTGGGGGGAAATGAGCAAGTGCATCAGCGACAGACCAGATGTGAGGAACCAGTGGGGAGCAAGGGCAGAGCACAGGAATGCAGTGTGGTTCTTGCTACAGAGCAGAAATTGGAAGGAAGGGAGGGAGGGAGGGAGAAAGGAAGGAAGTTAGGAGAGAAAGGAAGAAAATAAGACATGCAGACATCCAGGGAAAGAACATTCCAGACTGATGGAGTTGGGTGCACAGGCCGCAAGGTAGAAGCAAACTCCAAGCGTGAACAGCACGGCAACTGACCTAGTGGGGCAGGTGAAGGGAGTGGGGTGTCGGAGATGTAATGAGGAGCCAGATTGACAGAAGGAACCATCAAAGCAACAATTCCCCTATCTACTGGCCACACACTAATTCCTTGGAGAGCTTTAAAAAATTTCCATGAGGGCAGCCTGGGTGACGCAGCGGTTTAGTGCTGCCTTCAGCCCAGGGCCTGATTCTGGAGACCCAGGATGGAGTCCCACGTCAGGCTCCCTGCGTGAGCCTACTTCTCCCTCTGCCTGTGTCTCTGCCTCTGTATGTGTGTGTGTCTCATGAATAAATAAATAAAATCTTTTAAAAAAATAAAAATAAAAAAGTTCCATGAGTCTCACTCGAGTTTCTGATCTGAATTTTCATTGGTATGGGGTGTGGCTGGTTGTGAGTAGTTTTGAAATCTCCAAAGGTCTGTAAATGAGTTTCAAGCCATGGAATTGGAAGAACTCTGGGCTCAGGGATGCTAAGCACAGCTGGGGAAGGCAGTGGAGGGACTCCACTGAAAACAGGAAGATTAAGTAAAAGGTGACAAACTCAAAATCTAAGCTCCTAACCCCTCCAGCCTCTTTTCCCATCTATCACCAAGAAATCCTAGACAGAAAATACTGGCAGCCAGATGTACAGAGACTGACATGGGCAAAAAGCGAACAACAAATGATCCCAGTGTGAGGCAGGGGAAACCCTGGCAGCTGGGGTGCTCCAAGTGCTTTAAGTTCTGGAAAACTGAGAGGTATATGCCAACTAACAGATGGGAAAAGTAAAAAACCATCATGAAAGGTTAAGAGAAAAAGACAAGGAAAACAAATATCTGGAATGTGTAGATACACTTGGGGACTGTGAAATTAAGTAAGTAATTTAACCATTAAGTATAATCACTTAGAGTCCCTTGAAAATAATCAGAATAAAAATGATAGCTATGTTAGGTCTATGATGGATGGCAAATGTGGCAATAATGAGTTTCTATGGGGCAGAAAATCCATGAGCAATTCCACTCATTTTAAAAGGTTTTTCATTTTCAAGAATGACAAAACAATTAGATATTAGCATAAGAGACCACATGCTATTTCTAAACATATCTAAAATTCTTATGAGGATTATCAAATAATGTCTCTTAATTGCATATATGAGCTGTCTTGGTTGTTCTGCAAACTGATATAAAGAATCAAGCACTAAACTAATAATTTATTTTGTGAATTATTATAAAGAAAGTAACAATACTTTTAAGTAATACTTTCCCAACTCTTAACAAATATCTAAAGATATTAAAAATATAAGGGGGGAAAAAAACCATCCCAAGACTCACAGATACAATGGTAGGAGTTTGAGACCCCCAAAACTGCATCTAAAATGAAGTACAGCTTTTGAAGATTGTTTAAATATGACCATTCAACTCAATTCATTTCAACAGATATTTTTAATGCCCTACTATATGTCAAGTCTCCCCTAGGTGCTGGGCCTCAAAGATGAAAGGCTCTGCTTCTGCCCTCAAGGAGCTCAAAAGTTGTAAGGGAGACAAACACCCAAACAAGCCATCACAACCATTCTGAGAACTTGGGCCCTGGGTAGAGAGACAGCTCAAAGGAAGGACTGCCTACTAGGGCATCTGAGGAAGTTTCAGAAAGAAAATGACGATTAGTGAGTTTTTAAGGTAAGAGGAGAAGTTGGTTAGGGGAATAATCAGATAAACAACTGGTAAAAATTGGTATGGTGAGTTCTGAAAACTATCATTAAAAGCAGGGTGAACTTGGGACAGAGGAAGCAAGAGACTTTGGCCAAGGCCAGATCTAGAGAAGTCCGTGTGGCATTCCTGTCTTCAGCCCCAAACCTTTGTGAAGGCCTCCAGGCGGAAGGGAGACAAATACCATTTAGCCTCCCAGATTCCACTTGCTTCACAGCCTTCCAAAAACAACTTAACAATTAATACTTGGACCATGTCCATATAATACTCTACAGCCATTATTCTCTGAACCAAAAATTAAATAAAGACTAAGCAAGCCTTTTCAAGCCCCTTCCCCTTTTCCTCCTCAAAGGGTCTCTCAGCCTACTATTCACAAACCTGCCCTCTTCCATTCTAGCACACCTGGCTCCTGAAGGCAGTGGCCATGTTGCCCAGACGGATCCACAAAACAGGAAACCAATTTCCTTCTCCATCTACCCGAATAAACACAAATTTTCAAATGGAAACTCTGCATCCATTTCTTCAGCATGTTTTCGTCTCTACGTAACCTCCGTAATTCATAACCTCCATGCACAGTGTCTAACCCACTCTGAATGGAACAGTTATTGAGAACCACACAACTGATTTTATGTCTCCAGTTTGTGGTGAGCATAACATTGCTTTCTAGGGTTCCAGAAGAACAAAGAGTGGAGATGCAAACAAAACAAAATGACCTACAGTGCTATTAATATTCTATATCCTCTCCCACTTCCTCTCAGACTCAGACCTACAGACTATTACCCCTTTTTTCTTTTATTTCAATCTCATCTTTTATAATTCTTTCTCAACCCACCAAACTCAAATCTCCTCCACTTTAAGTTTTAGATATCCTACAATCCATGCACACCCTTTCCATGGACTTGCCCCTCCCTCAAACTCTGCTTCTTCTCAAACAAACTGTCTTTTAAAGATTTTATTTATTTGAGAAAGACAAAGAAAGGGAAAGAGTTGGGGGAGGAGCAGAGGGAGAGGGTGTGCTGAGCATGGAGCTCAACATAGGGCTCGATCCCACAACCCCAAGATCATGAGCTGAGCTGAAACCAAGAGTCAGATGCTCAACTAATTCAGCCATCCAGGTGGCATTCTCCAATAAACTTCTTAAAATCAGTTGCCCTATGCTTCCTCCATTTTCTTCTTGCTCATTCTTCAAAACTCCTTCCTCCACTCTGGATTCTGCACTCCTCACTCCAATGCAACTGCCCTTACCATGATGACTCCTATGTCAAAATTATCAGCACTTCACAATCTTCTTCCTACCCATTGATCACTTCCTCCTTTAAACCTTTGCCTTTTTCCTTTCCACCACAAACTCTGTTCTAGTCTCCATCCTTCCCTCCCCAACAACCCCTCTGCACATACTGGCACTCCTAGGAGTGCCTCTCTGTACAGGTTTCCCCGAGTAGAATACTTACTACTCCTTTTGTTCTCCTCCACTGTCTAGATACCTCTATCAGGTGTTGTCACATAAGTGCATATCCATCCACTCTGCTAGCCTGAAAGCTCCTCAAAGGCAAGAACCAAGTCTTCTTCCTCTCTCTGTCCCCTGACCAACCTCCCCTCACTCTTTGCATGGTGCCCCAACACATAGTGTTGTCCAACAGATGTTTCTAGAATGAACAATTGGTAACCAAATGTTATTACAAATTATCTGTATTACAAATACATACACATGTGGGCAGCCCGGGTGGCTCAGCAGTTTAGTGCCGCCTTCGGCCCAGGGTGTGATCCTGGAGACCTGGGATCGAGTCTCACGTCGGGCTCCTTGCATGGAGCCTGCTTCTCCCTCTGCCTGTGTCTATGTCTCTCTCTTTCTCTGTGTGTCTCTCATGAATAAATAAATAAAATCCTTAATAAAAAAATACATATACATGTAATATTAAGATAATTCTGTGTATATTTCCTGCAAATGAAATTTAGCTTACATATTAACCAAATAATAATCATTGTTTTTACAGTTTATTATAGTTACCCTTATACATCCAGTTCATCCAGTCTGAAAAGCTATAAAAAAAAATTACAAGGTGCTCCTTTAGCTAAAGGAGCCAGGGCCTCAAAACCTAAGTCTACTTCATGTCATAGAACAAACATCTCTAGCCTCCATAATAAGAATAAAGAAAATTTTATTATTTGGCTACTCCCAGATAAGAGAGAAAAGGTACCTACCTACCCAGCTACAGTCACCCAAAACAATAAATAAATAATAAGGTAGAAAAAAATTAAGATGATGATTACTTCCTGACTCTGAGGACCATGTCTATTAGTAAAACATTATATACACAATGAATAGAAGATCATTATGAGAAGAATTGTTAAGAAATGATCATGGTAGTGCAAGAGAACAGTTTGATAGTTAGACATCAAAGGAAGAAAAATGCATCTTAAAAAAAGTTAACTTCATGGAGAAGGATGCCTCTATCTTTCAGAGAAGTCACTCTCAACTCCATCTATAACTTGGATAAAAAGACCCATTCCTAAACACATGCCACACACAATTCACTACTCTTCATTCAGGTAAGCACAACTCTGGAGCTCAGAAACCCATTCAATTTCAACTGCAAGATCTCCAGGTCACCCAGTGTTTACGTGTCTGGAGTAACAGAAGATGTCTGTGAGGACCAAATTCTCTCCATCTCACCCAGCTTTTGAAGTAAGAGTCTGTATCAAGGTGGCCACGGAGGGGGATCCCTGGGTGGCGTAGCGGTTTGGCGCCTGCCTTTGGCCCACGTCGGGCTCCCGGTGCATGGAGCCTGCTTCTCCCTCTGCCTGTGTCTCTGCCTCTCTCTCTCTCTCTCTCTCTCTCTCTCTCTCTCTGTGTGTGTGTGTGTGTGTGTGTGACTATCATAAATAAATAAAAATTTAAAAAAAAAAAAAAAAAGGTGGCCACGGAGGTAACAGCAGCTCACAAGCAAGGGGGCAGAAAGATCAATATTATTTTTGTTGAGAAAAATAAGCCAGCTTTTTCCACGTCAAAAGAACAAAAAGTTCTCATGCCTGGGTGGCTTGTTGAGTTAAGCTTCCAACGCTGATTCCGGCTCAGGTCGTGATCTCAGGGTCTTGGGATGGAGCCCAATATTGGGCTCTGGGATCAGATCAGCAGTGCTGGGCTTGGGGTGCTTTCCCTCCCCTTCCGCTTGCAGCGCCACTGTGCATACCTGGGCCTTCTCACGCTCTCTCTTGGATGGATGGATGGATGGATGGATGGATGGATGGACGGACGGATAGATAATAAATAAATTTTTTTTTTTGGCTGGGTACAGTATACTTTATTGATGGTACATGACAAGGTAGGGCTCCCCAAGCCCCTCCCCTTCCTCGGGGTCTAGGATATAAATTGGAGGTCAGAAGATTCTCAGTGTGTTGGGGGATTAAGTTGGGGCAGGGACTCCCCAGCAGCTGAGGGCCTCTCTTCCTCTTGTTCTTGCTGGGGCTGGTGGTCCAGGAGGCTCTTACTCCTTGGAGGCAATGTGGACCATGAGGTCCACCACCCGGTTGCTGTAGCCAAATTAATGGTCATACCAGGAAATGAGCTTGATGAAGTGGTCACTGAGGGCAATGCCAGCCCTGGTGTCGAAGGTGAAAGAGTGGGTGTCATTGTTGAAGTCACAGGAGACAACCTGGTCTTCAGTGTAGCCCAGGATGCCCTTGAGGGGGCCCTCTGATGCCTGCTTCACCACCTTCTTGATGTCGTCATATTTGGCAGCTTTCTCCAGGCGGCAGGTCAGATCCACAACTGACACATTGGGGATGGGGACATGGAAGGCCATGCCAGTGAGCTTCCTGTTCAGCTCAGGGATGACCTTGCCCATAGCCTTGGTGGCGCCAGTGGAAGCAGGGATGATGTTCTGGGCAGCCCCTCGACCGTCATGCCACAGCTTCCCAGAGGGGCCGTCCAGTCTTCTGGGTGGCAGTGATGGCATGGACGGTGGTCATGAGGCCCTCCACGATGCCGAAGTGGTCATGGATGACTTTGGCCAGAGAAGCCAAGCAGTTGGTGGTGCAGGAGGCATTGCTGGCAATCTTGAGGGAGTTGTCATACTTCTCGTGGTTCACGCCCATCACAAATATGGGGGCACCAGCAGAAGGAGCAGAGAGTATGACCCTCTTGGCCCTGCCCTTCAAGTGAGCCCCAGTCTTCTCCATGGTGGTGAAGACCCCAGTGGACTCCACAACATACTCAGCACCAGCATCACCCCACTTGATGTTGGCGGGATCTCGCTCCTGGAAGATGGAGATGGCCTTCCCATTGATGACAAGTTTCCCGTTCTCAGCCTTGACCGTGTGGTGGAATTTGCCGTGGGTAGAGTCATACTGGAACATGTACACCATGTAGTTGAGGTCAATGAAGGGGTCATTGATGGCGACAATATCCACTTTGCCAGAGTTAAAAGCAGCCCTGTTGACCAGGCACCCAATACGGCCAAATCCGTTCACTCTGACCTTCACCATCGCCTCCGGGACGCAGCAGGCACTGTACCAGAAGATGTGGCTGTCTGTCGAAAGGGGAGGAGCAGAGAGCCTAAATAAAATCTTTTTTTTTTTTTTAATAAAATCTTTAAAAAAAAAAAAAAAGTTTACTGTAGGTTTCTAGGAGTACAGGGAACTGGAAAGTGACAAAGCACCAAGAAAACATGATATACCTTGCAACCGAGTCCCTGAGCTACCAGAGGAGGACTCCTAGGTGTGTCCTATGTCCCCTCTCTAGAGTCGCTTATCTGTCATTGGTAGCACCTGTAACATTTGCTGGTTAGAGAGAAATTAAGTCTCATTCACTGCAACTTCAGCGTTCTCCAAACCAGACATCAATGCATTCAGTGGCAAAAAATTACAATGAATCTCCAAAGAAATAGGAGGTTGTATAAACGATGAAATAGTATTAGCTCTTCTTTTCAAAAAAACAAAAAAAAAGGCTCCAAAGCAGCATAAATGAAAAGAGAGATTAAACAGATGTTAGGGTTTTGTGTAACAGTTCAACCAGACCTCATTCTCTGAGATGGCTGAACTAGAGGTGGGAACGACACGGCCCCACCAAGGAAAACACCACAGACCAAAGTCTGCCAACCACCCAATAACTACATCTGAGTGCCTAACATGGCACTTCAGAAAGAAAGCCACACACACAGGGACACCGAATTTGACATGATCCTCGACCACGGGGCTAAAAGAGGAGATGAAGCAAAACAAAAACACAACACAGACTCCCAGTTTATTCCCATTTATTCGCCATTTACTCCTAATCTCACACACTCAACTCTTGACATGAATGACGCCCGGTTTATCGGTATCAGCACTTCTTGGTCATTACCTATCCAAGAATCCAATACAAAGTGATGCCCTCAATTTTCAGATACCATAAAAGATACTTATTTATCACAGTATTTTTTTTAAGATTTCACTTATTTATCTGTGAGCAAGTGAGCACAAGTGGGGGTGAGGGGGGCAGAGGGAAAAGCAGACTCCACGCTGAGCAGGGAGCCTGAGTCGGACTTGATGCCGGGACCCAAGATGAGGACTGAAGCCAAAGGCAGATGCACTCAACCACACTCCACTGACCACGCCACCCAGGCACCCCAACATTTTTTTTAAACAGCACCTGCAGTCTTGCCTGTCGGAAAATACTACAGGATCTATGCTGATCGGCATTAGAAGGACTCAGTTTATCATTTTGTTTTGTTAGTTTGCCGTAGTGACTGAAAGGGACTATTGAAATACACTTGGGCACAGGATTAGTTGGGTTGTTTTTTTAAATCCTAGATAGCAATCAAATTGTGAGGAGGAAAATATAAACGAAGGTAACTTTTTGGTTTGAGCATATAATTACATTCTTTGTTAAGAATGTAAGCAGACAAGAATCTCATTAAATATTTGGTGCTCTATTTGCCCCTAAAACTTATCAAATCTGAAGGCATAATCCACAATGTACAATCCTAACACTGCAAAGCACTGCAGAGAATGATAACATTCCAGACCAAAAGGTATCTCAACTAGTTATCTGAGCTAACCCCTGCCTCCAATGCTGAAGCAGTCACGGAAATTGACAGCAGCATCATTTTAAGGAATATCGTGAATTCTAGTTTTCCAAGAGCCAAATGAGCAGTGAAGCAGGAGTGACAGGAAGTGGATAAGAAATATGAGGACACGGAAGGGAATGGGAATTAAAAATAAAAGCACCATTTTGTTCAATTATACATATTACTTACTTGTTCAAAATCAAGCACTAGTAGTTCATCTACCTCCCAATCAGTAACTATGTTAGCTATTCCTGGGAACCAAAGAGAGGGGTCACCAGACACCACTGTCCTAAACATTCAGGGACGTAACGAGACTCACCGTGGAAGATTCTAAGAATGGCAAGAAGCAGCTGAAATAGTAAGAGATGTACTTCATTCATTCAGCATCTTCAAATACAAAGTATTCTCTAAAAATTTAATATGAGGGGCACCTGGGTGGTTTAGTCAGTTAAGTGTCTCACTTGAGCTCAGGTCATGATTTTGGGCTCCCTGCTTAGCAGGGAGTCTGCTTCTCCCTCTCCCCCTGCCTCTGCCCCTTCTATCCCACTCATGTCCCCTCTCTCTCTTATCTTTAAAACAAAAATAAATAAAAATTAAAAATTTAATTTGAGATAACTGGATAATAACCTATCTTTAAATTATCATTTGTTGACTATGCTGGATTTATTTATTTTTTTATTGGAGTTCAATTTGCCAACATTTAGCATGACGCCCAGTGCTCATCCCAAGTGCCCCCCTCAGTGCCCATCACCCAGTCACCTCAAGCCCCTGCCCACCTCCCTTTCCACTACCCCTTGTTCATTTCCCAGAGTTAGGTGTCTCTCATGTTTTGTCACCCTCTCTGATATTTTCACTCATTTTCTCTCCTCTCCCTTTCTTCCCTCTCACTAATTTTTATATTCCCCAAATGAATGAGACTATATAATGAGACTATATATTGGAGAAGACTTTGTCCTTCTCCAATTGACTTGAATACTTCACTCAGCATAATACCCTCCAGATCCATCCATGTTGAAGCAAATGGTGGGGATTTGTCATTTCTAATGGCTGAGGAATATTCCATTGTATACATAAACCACATCTTCTCTGTCCATTCATCTTTCGATGGACACCGAGGCTCCTTCCGCAATTTGGCTATTTGTGGACATTGCTGCTATAAACATCGGGGTGCAGGTGTCCTGGCATTTCACTGCATCTTATCTTGAGTATGCTAGATTTAATGTAAAATTCTATTTTAATGCTGGCCACCAAGTAACCTTTTGTGGCAATCCTGATCATTCATTATAAAGCAGCAGCAGCCTGGGGGACTGATACTGCAGGACTGTTTGCCTCACAGTAATGAACACTTCCAGTTATTGCTTTGATGTGTCTACTTTCCCGCTGTCACTCCCCGCCACCCTCACCAGGCTTGCTTGCCCCTACTTTTCCCTGCCCTCCTCAAATTTGCTAACCCCACTTCTTAGGCTCCATCTCCGGCTCCTGCTATTCCCTCGACGACTCACAGCATCACCTTTGCCAACATGGTTATCTCACCAAACTCTCTGATCTGTCAGTCTGGTAGCTGAAAACACATCTTTCGGTTTATTTTAATTTGCATTTTCTTACCATGAGTGGGTTGAGCGTCTTCTCACAAGTTTAGGAGCCATTTGCATTTCTTTTTCTGTGAACAGTCTGCTCCTAGCCTTGGCCCATTTTCAATAAGGTTGTTAAAACTCATTACATATATTGGCAATTTGTTCTCTGTAATAGGAGTTAAAATCCTCTCCACCAACCCCCACCCCATGTGCCCAGTTATTTGTCTTTGGTTATGCTGTTTGCCAGGCAAAAATTCTTAATTTTTATGTAATCACATTTAATAGTCTTTTCTTTTATTGGGTTTTACAAAATATTTAGAAAGATCTTCCCCCTTTTGATGTTAGAAAACAATGTAGTGGTGTTTTGTTCTAATACTTTGATAGGGTTTTTAATTTTACACTAAAATTTTGACTCACATGGACTTTAACCTGTTACACAGTATGAGGCTTGAATCCCACTTTTTCCCCCAGATACTGACTCTACTTGTGCTAACATTACTGATGAACAAATCCATCTTTCTCCCAATGACTTGAAATGCTTTAGAGTTTTTTGCTTATGTCATGATCCCCTGGTGCTTAGGATTTCTGGTATAATAACATTGATATAAAGTAGAGTTAAGAGTAGTTGAGACAGGGATCCCTGGGTGGCACAGTGGTTTGGCGCCTGCCTTTGGCCCAAGGCGCGATCCTGGAGACCCGGGATCGAATCCCACGTCGGGCTCCCGGTGCATGGAGCCTGCTTCTCCCTCTGCCTGTGTCTCTGCCTCTCTCTCTCGCTCTCTGTGTGACTATCATAAATAAATAAAGAAAAAAAAATATTTAAAGAGTAGTTGAGACTTAAGGCATTGCTTTGCAGCTTCTGAAAGGATCAAAATTTACTTTCTCTATAAGGTCCTTGGGACCGGTATGGGGGACCCGTGTTCCTTTATGTAACTAGCAAGCAATAAGTGCTTAATGAATGTTCTTTTTTTTTAAGATTGTATTTATTTATTCATAAGAGACACAGAGATAGAGGCAGAGACACAGGCAGAGGGAGAAGCAGACTCCACGCAGGGAGCCTGATGTGGGACTCGATCCCAGATCCTGGGGTCACGCCCTAAGCCAAAGGCACAGGCTCAACCTCTGATCCACCCAGGTGTCTCAATGAATGTTCTTTGAATGAATACTAATCTATATTTTTAAGGACCATGCATAGATTGAAGTTCTCTTAGGGTTTAGAAAAGAGGTGCATCACTGTTGATTAACAATGTATGTCTTCAACCAAAGTCCTTCAGTCTAGTCAGTATCTAGTAACATCACTAGAGTCGATGAACATTTAATCACAATTCAACTAGTTACATTACAACCAGTATGGAATATGATTCAGCAGTTTCTTAGAAAACAGAACATAAATCTACCCTAGGACCCCCCATTTCAAATCACTCCAAGGTATTTACCCAAGAGAAACGAAAACGTATGGCCACAAGGAGACTTGTACATAAGCGTTCATAGTTTTATTTATAATAGCCCAAAATGGGAACTATACAAGTATCTGTGGACTGGAGAAGTCATGAACAAATTGTGCTATATTTGTTTGATTAAAAATCAGTCAGCAATAAAAAAGGAATACGTTATATGCAACAATGTGTGTAAATCTCAGAATCATCACATTGTGTGGGAAAAGATATGAGGATACATACCACATAATCCTAATTGTAGGCCTTTCAAGAACAGGCAAACTAATCATGGTGACAGAAATCAAACCATGGGTCCTTGGGGAGGGGAAAGAGAGGAGAAAAGCCCTTTCTGGAGTGATGGTAATGTTTTAGAGCAGCTATCTTCAAGGTCCTGTCCCTGAACCTGCAGCATCTGAACTGCTACAAATGGAAGTTCTCAAGTTTCTGCCCCAGACCTACAGAATCTGAAATTCTGGGGGTGGGCGCAGCAGCCTCTGCTTAGCAAGCCATCCTGGTACTTCTGAAGCATGCTTGAGGCTGAGCACCTCCACTCGGTTTGTGGCACATTTACACAGGTGTGTAAATGTTAAAGCTCACCAAAGAGTTCACTTAGGATCTGAGCTTTTAAGATTTGAGAGAGAGAGCGAGTGTGTGCACACACATGCATGAGAGTGTGATGTGGCACAGAAGGACAGAGAGAATCCTCAAACAAGCTCCCTGGTGAGCACAGAGCCAACTCGGGCCCAATCCCAGGACCCTGAGATCATGACCAGAGCTGAAATCAAGAGTTGGCTGGCTGGCCACTTAGCTGACTGAGTCACCCAAGCACCCTAGGATCTGAGCATTTTATAAGTAAACTATACCTCAATTTTTAAAATTTAGATATAATTCTTTAAATATCTTTAACCCCCCCCAAAAAAATAAAAATATAATCAAATAAATAAATAAATATCCTTCACCCAAATGTGTCTCCTCCTCCTGTTTTCCTGACCTTGATAAGTGGCAAAATAATCCACCTAGGAGCCTGAATAACCCACCTAGGAACTTGAATCCCTTTTTTACTCCGTACCCTCCTGTCCTCCACACAGTCAACCCCCTCCTCGTCCAGTGCAGTCTCTACAATGCCAGAGCTGTTGCCCTTCCTGCTGCTTTTTAAAAGACCATGGCTCCCTTCTATCTATCTCAAGCATGAAGTCTACACTCCCTGGCAGGGCACCAAAACCCTCCAGCAACCTGGTCCCGGCCCAACACATCTAATCTGACGTCAGGCCACTGCCCCCTCGGGCTTCACCTCAGCATGGTCAGGGTACTGCTAACCTGCTGAGCATGTTCTGGCCTCCCAGCCTTTGTTCAGGCTGCCCACATCTCCCCCATGCCACCTCTCCCACTCCCCTGCTCCGTCAGTGCTAGCTACCCATTAAAACCCAGTGGCAATATCACCTCTTCTGTAAAAGTTCCCTATCCTCACAACCCAGGCAGAAATCACTGCTCCCTGCTCCATGCTTACACTTTTCCTTCTTTGGAGAATATAGATCAACCTGCGTCTCTCTTTTTTTCACGCACATTTCGTTCTTAAAGGCTCTTCACTTTTAGGCAATCTCTTCCTATCGTTCCCTACTTATGGCCTTTCAGTAGGTCCTGATTGCCTACCAGGTGAAATTCAAATTTCTCAGCAGGAAGTTCAGGACAAGCCTATTGTCATGCCCCTGGCAGCTCTAACATCTCTCCCACCTCCCCCTGCCGTTTAGTCAAAGCCGACAGCCCTCAAAGGACCAGGCTCTCCATGTGCTTCTCCTCCTGCCTAGAACTTCCTCCCCCCTGACCACTTCCTCTTTCTTCATCTCCTCCTCCTGTGATTTCCTGTGAAATCGAGTCCCAGCGTCACACTACAACAGCGAGTAACTGGTCATTAGGTTGGAGAAGTAGGAACAGACAACACAGAAGATCAGAAGCCAGGTAAGCTGGCATCAGAGCAAGAAGGAAGAGGAGGCGGAGCTGGGCCTTCTCTGCAGGTGCCGGAGAAATCACAGTGAGTACAGTGCAGCATCCCCCCACCCCCAGCAGCTCAGTTTAGTGGAGATTGGACAGACACACAAACAAGTCTCTACAACTCAGTGTGTGACCAAAGGATGCTACTAGACAAAGACACACAAGACAGGACACACATCAAATACATAAAGCCACAGATTTACGGGAGTTGTGAGATGTAAGCAAAGCTCAGAAGTCACAAAGAATAAGATGCTGTTGACTCCAGCACCATCAGAGCTATAGAGTATCAACTACTAAATTCCTGTTGAATTATGCGCCCTTAGAAAAGTCATTTAACTCTTCAGAGCCTCAATTTCCCAATTCCAAAAGAAAAGAACCTGGTCAGATACGGAGGTTTCCTTTAGCACTAAAATATTCACAAACCAAAGCAGAATCCTAGACACTGAACAAATACATGGACTTTTTCACAGGAGTAGAAAGGAGAGTGACTTTTGAATATTCAATTATAAGGGTAACCAAAAGCAATCAATAGATGGAATTTTATGTCATGTCAGTGAATAGGACATTGAATTTTCAAATCCTGAAAATGGCAGCTCAAAATGGAACTGCTGACACAACCTCCACCATAGTAGCAAATGCACGACCATCATCAGGTTGTTATGGCAACTAGAATACTTGGGTTAAAGAGAGGAAGAGAGTCTGTGTGTGCGTGGCAGATTCTCTTGCCATTCCCATCAGAATTATTTTTAATGTTTTACATATAATCTCAAACTATATTCTTCACTTAGCACATAACAAGCCTCCTGTTAATGTTTTGGAATAAACAAGAAAAATGGGCTTCATAAAATTGGCCGGGGGGGGGGCTAGGGGAAGGTCAAGGAGTACCTAGCCAACGTCTACTCCCAATTCAGCTTAATATACCCCCTAAGAAAGCTCCCCTTACCTCTCCTAGTGAAATTAGCTATTTCCTCCCACATGGAAGACCCACTTTACCTCTCCTTCTCTAACAGCTTTAATACCTGACCCACTAAAGGGCAACATTGTTCATTTATATGCTTGTCTCCCTCAGTCCATGTCAGCTGCTTGGAAACAGAGTTTATCCTTAGTTACCTTTATACATCCAGTGCCTAGAACAAGGCAGTTATTGTAGGTGTTAAAATGTTCAACTCAGAACTGAAGAATCAACCCTATCAAATTATAAATATGAAATCTCTCTACAGGAACAATATAATTTTTTTACCTTATCAAATGTATTTCTTGTAAAACATATTTCATTTTTCTTATTATTCATAAGAATTTCTCCTAGGAGAGAAATCGAGAATTTTTTTAAAAGATTTTATTTATTCATGAGAGACACAGAGAGAGAAGCAGAGACAAAGGCAGAGGGAGAAGCAGGCTTCTCACAGGGAGCCCGATGCAGAACTCGGTCCCAGGACCCCAGGGTCACGACCTGAGCCAAAAGCAGACGTTCAACCACTGAGCCACCCAGGCGTCTCAGAAATGGAGAATTCAGTGGTATGGAGAATTCATGGAAAGAACCATAGGCTGGGATTCTGATTCCAGGGATTCTACTGTTCAACATACTTCCTATTAATCAGTCATAAGATCTGCCTCCTTGGGTAAATGCCAACCTCCCTGATGCTCAGCATTCTCACCTAGAAAATGAGGTGTCTGTGCCATCTAAGAGCCCCTCCTGTATAAGAACCTGTGTAACCAATACATGTTTTTAAAGCATTAAAGAAATATGAACATGTTGGAATGCCTGGGTGGCTCACAATTGGTTAAGCATGTGCCATCGACTCAGGTAATGATCCTGGGGTCCTGGGATTCTGCTTCTCCCTCTCGCTCTGCCCCTCCCTCTGCTGTTCCTCCTCTTGTGCGTTCTCTCTCTCTCTCTCTCTCTCTGATAAATAAATATAATCTTAAAAAAGAAAAATTTGAACATGTCAAAAACCATTCATGGAAGGTTTTAAGAAAATGATTCTCAAGCACATTTCATATTTAGAGAAGAAGTGGAAGCATACATGATATTCATTCCTAGAGTGGCTTTTTCCAACCACACCACATACAGGGAGATAATATTTATCAGTTTCTTTCCTACCTCCCTGGAATACCTGCAAGGAGAGAAGTTACAATGAGTACATGTTGCATGTAAATAGCAGAGACAAAAATAATAATAATAATAAACAAAGTGAGGTGAAAAACCATCATGTGAAACACAGAAAAAGATTTCTTTACAAAGGTAACACTTCAGAGTATATGGATTCCCACATACAGAGCCTGTATTCTTTCACATGCCTCAAGTTTTTGAGAAGGTAAGAATTCTCAGATCCAGTCATCCTAGTCAATATTCTCTCTCTTGATCTTCCCCTTCCCAAAGCTGCTCCTTCTCCAGCTTCCCCCCATTTCAGCAAATGGCATCTCCAACCTCTTACTCAAACCAGACTTGAGAGAGTCATTTTCAACCCTTTACTCTCCATCATACCCCGACACCCAATTCATCAGCGATTTCTCTTACACCTCCAAAACACTCTTCTAATCTGTCCACTTCTCTCCTTTTGCATTGCTACTACCTTAGCATAAGGTCAGGGACTAAATGTTTGCTGCCAAAATTCTTACAGTGAATCCCTAACCCCCAGTATGATGATATTAGGAGGGAAGGCCTGGGGTGGGAGGCAGCATTGGGTTCAGATGAGGTCACAGCAGTGGAGCCCCCAGAGGAAACTCCAGCATCCTCTCTGTGAGGACAGAGCAAGAAAGCAGCTGTCTGCAAGCCAGAAAGCGAACCCTCACCAGAACCTGGTCATGCTGGCACCTGATCTCAGACTTCTCAGGCACCAGGACTATGAGGAACAAATGTGTGTTAAGTCACACAGTCTCTGGTATTTTAGTATAGCAGCCCAAGTTAAGATAGGAACCGTCATATTTTGCCCAGATCATTACAATAATCTCCCTACTGCTCTACCAATTTCTTAATTTCTTACCATACCCACACAGGACTCAAGAGAGATCTTTTAAAAACATAGCAAATCACGACATACCCCTGCCTAAAACCTTTAACTTTGGGCAGCCCTGGTGGTGCAGCAGTTTAGTGCCACCTGCAGGCCGGGGTGTGATCCTGGAGACCCGGGATCGAGTCCCACATCGGGCTCCCTGCATGGGACCTGCTTCTCCCTCTGCCTGTGTCTCTGCCTCTCTCTCTCGCTGTGTCTCTCATGAATAAATAAAAAATAAAATCTTTAAAAAAAAAAAAACTTTAACTCCCCCCCTTATCTGTCTACGTGTCATTACACAGTTATGATTATTTGCACTTATTCATGCTCACACTAAAAATGCACCTACTATTTCTCACTCATAGAACTCTACCCTAGAATTTATCCCAAGCAGCTTATACTACCCAATCCTGGGGCCCTTCTTTTACTCTGTCTTTCAAATAATTTACAAAAACATTAAATGCAAACTGTCTCAACTCCTGGAATATGCCCAAAGTTCTTCCATTCTAAGAACTGATGTCTCTTCCTATACTTTTCTTGCTGGCTCAAATGACCTATTCACATAAAGGCCCCAAGATTATTTATATAGTTAGCTATTTATTAAGGTTTTTAAAACAGAATTTAAGGTATAAACTTAGTCATAATATATTTTTTTAAATCTAAAATACAACCTCCACTTGTTTCTAGTCACCAGTATATTTATTTCTAAAACCAAGCTACCTTTTCATCAGTAATTGTTCACCTAAGTATCCAAGTATTCTACACTTTTAAAAAATAGAAGGTCTCTAATCTTTAATGATCAGATTTCCCTCTAGAACTTTCCTTACAGATAAAAGACTAACAAATTGCCATGCTTCTCCAATTTCAGCCTTAACTTCTTTTAAAACTCACAAATGCTATTAGTTCAAAATATCCACATAAAAATGCTTGTGAAATGTGTAACCATTAAACTGATAACTACTGAATCAAAATTTGGGTCTTCCTAATAATGGAACAGACACCACTAAAGAGACAACCACTCCAAACAGTTACACTGTTTTGTATGAAAAGGAAAAATTGCACTAAAACATATTGTGTAACATGGATGGTTGGACATTACCCTGAAGTCCCTTCCAGCACTAAAATTAAATTAAATTCCATAATAATAATGACAACTGCCAACATTTATTGGGCACTTGCCCTCAATGTCCCACGCACTATGTGAGGAGCTTTTCATGGATCATTCACAGTATGTCTAGAAGCACATTACCATGAGACACTTCCCCATTTAAACTCCCCTAACATACAAGGGATTCAAACAGGACACAGATCCTTTCTAAAAAATTTCTCTGGTATAAAGGAAAAATTGATACAGAAGGCCCTAAGTTATGGGGCTTGCTTTGTTCCCTGGGATTGGGAGAAGCTGACTGCTGTAAGAAGTTGTTACCTAAAGATCGGATGCCTAGAGCTGCTGAGAAGGGCACCAGGAAACAAAAACCAGAGTCCAGCCAAATAGCCCTGCTGCCCCAGGGAATGGCTCCTTGCCAGACTGATGAAGACACAGCACCAGGGCGCATCACGAAAGTGATCTGAGTATAGATGAAGAATGACAAGAAAGTTCAAGAGCATTAGTGTCACTGATAAATCTGGAAATCTGAAGGGCCCTGGTAATAGGGATCTAGAAGTATGTTGGACGTGGCCATGCCCAACATACAGTTTTGTGGCCGTGTGGTTATACTTCAGTGTCTCGACTATACTGAAGAGTTCTCAGGGGCAGGGACCTTACCATTTTTTGAATCTACCCCCAGGACATAGCACAGCCTAGGACCCAGAACATAAAAAGCACTTAATAAATATATAAGGGGAAATATCAGTAACTAATCTCCATTAGTTATGGGGCACATATTTATTCCACTTACTGGGGTGTACCTATAAAATCAGAGCTTTCTAAAGTGAGGTCTGGAGACCTCTAGTGGTTACCTACAGTTCACTGGAAGTCAAAACCTGAAGGGCAAAACGTAAAGGGCCAAACGCCAGGACACAGGTTAAGGCCCAAGGTGAGTGAGACAAGGGAATGCTATCATAGAGTAACGAACTAAAGAAGTTTTTAAAATGAGACATTTTTAAAAGTCAAAATAAGATAAAAATGGAGTCAGCTTACCTGGATGAGATACATCTGAAGAAAGCAATGGTTTCCTAATAATCAATTTTATCATAAAACGCCAATAAATCTGGTTTGTATTCCCTCAGCATCACATGAAGTTTTTAATTCTTTTAGCTAAATATAAAGGACTCGTATGCTAAAGCATATTGCTATTTGAGAGACTATAAGAGAAAAAATGAACAATTTTGTAGAAAAAAAGATCACCCCTTTATAAATTTTGAGCACGAAGGAAGCATTCATTTTATATTACACTCAGTATCTTTTTCTCAAAGATAGTCAACTCTTGGCATCATCCACCAGTGTTCTGGTGTCTCTGAAACTGCAGACCTCATTTTGGTAGAAAGCTGGTGAGCCCAGAGAGCCACCACTCTTTCAAAATTCTCTGAGTCTCACACTTAAAGAGAAAATCTCCATTGTGTTTTTTTCTCAGTAAAGAATCTCTCTGGATTCTGGGCTCTGGAACCACCTTCCCTGGATTCATATCACAGATCAATGTTTTATTAATTAAGTCAAGTTACTTAAGCTCTTCACATCTGTTTCCTCCTTTATAAAACAAAAATAACAGTCTGCATCAAGGCTGTGAAAGTAGATGTACTGTATGTTCCAAGAACCTAGTAGTGTTGTGCACCTATAAGGAATCAGGAAGTATTTAGTAGTTATTTCAATTAAATGGCTAAAATGATCTAGAATGACCCAAGTAAGCCAACAAAGATTTGATGTCTTTAACAAAGGCAACAAGAAAAATATATTTTAGAAAGAGATTGCAAGATTCTACAATACTCTCTTATAGTGCAACTTTTTCTTGGTTTATTAACTAAAATAATCACATTCAGTTGAGATTACAAATATTTAAACTGTCCTAAAGATAAGTAGTAGCTACAGAAGAAACCTTTAACCACAAATCCTACTCACTTAAGAACTAGAGAACATAAAGAGGGGACTTTTCTTTTCTTTATAAAAGCTGTTAGAATTTTGCAAATACTCAAAAACACCTGTAAGCATACTTCTTAGGTATGGACCAAATGTTCATACAAGGATGAATTCTGAGGGTGAAAATAATCAATCTTATTATACAGAAAGGACTTTTTTTTTTTTTTTTTTTTCAGAAAGGACTTTAAAATCCTATGAAGCCTATGAAACTTCTAAGTTGTTTGGTCAAATTTATGACGGAAACAGGAGTTTAGATCAAATATGATGGTTGCAAAAATGGGAGATGGGAATTGAGACATGTGAAAAGAAAACTGCTTTATTATATGCATCAGAGAGAATATAAAGTCCATTTCCCTGAGACACTCACTCCTTTCCCTCATATGGGAGGGGAAGACAGGAAGGGATAAGCCATCTGCCCAACCAGCAACTTGACCAATCAGACATCTGAATAATATTTACAGGGATGACTCAATGCTTTTGGAGAAAAATGATTCACACAATGGCTGAAGTACACCTGCTTTTTTGGTTTGGAACTCTCCAGGGTCACTGCTTGAGCCACTGCTTGAGTTTTTCTATTCAGTTTATAGTTAGTGCTGGGAGATAAATGATTTGAAATCAAGTCAGGGCTTATACCCAAAATACACTCATAATCTATTAGTCTAGTTTCCTCTACAGCCACTCTGTCACCAACTATACAATGTCCTATAGTAGAAACTGCAGATTTACAAAATGACCACTTAATGTTGATATTGCATTACACATGATCAAGGGCGAAAATTACAGAGATAACTTAGAAAGGAAAAAAGAAGCCTTTTTCCATTCAATTTATCTATATGTAATGGTCACAGTCAGTAATTCTTTATCAAACTTTCAATAAAGCATTTATGTAGGTAATAAAGCACATATATTCCTTGCTCGGCAAGATTTAAGAGAGGACAGGCTTTTAATTTTGGGGCGGGGAGGTGGACTGGCAGTGCCATCAGAGGCTTTATTTGGGAAAAGACACTTGAATTGGCTTTTGGTTGGGGGCATGGACAAGAGGGGGTACCCAGGGCAGTAGACTCCCCCTAAGGGTAGGCTGAGGACTGGGGCTGGACCTTAGGTGGGTCTCTAAGGCAAGGCTCCCCTGCACAGCTCCTTCCCCCAAAGGCTTTATGGGGGCCACAAGAGCAAGGAGGCTAGGAGGGCCCACAGTGGCTTATTCACTTGGGCAGGATGTCAGACTCAGACACCAGCTTCCCATCTCGATCTTCTTCACAACCATGGCTTTGGAGATGCTGCCGCGGCTGAAGGAATTGCCAGGGCCAAAGCTGGACTGGACGGAGCTCTGGCCATAGTTGAGGCCAGGGCTTGTGAGGCCCCCATAAGCCAAGTTCAGGCCACCTGAGTAGCCGCCGGTGGTCTTCGTATGAACACATGTTCATATGTTACGAACTCATGTTCTGCATCCCAGACTCCAGCTGGCTCTCCTCACCCTCCAGCAGCTTGCAGTAGGTGGCAATCTTGATGTCCAGGGCCAGCCTGACCATTCGTGAGCTCCTGGTACTCGCGCAGCTGCCGGGTCATGTCCTGCTTGGCTCGCTGCAGGGCGGCCTCCAGCTCGGCCACCTTGGCATTGGCATCCTTAACGGTCAGCTCCCTGCGCTGCTCGGCATCGGTGACGGCAGCCTCCAGGGCAGCCTTCTAGTTTTTGAGGGCTTTGATCTCAGCCTGGGGGCAGCTGATGCTCCAGTTCATCTCAGAAATGTCCATCTTCGTGCGACATAAGTCATCCCCATACTTTCCAGCTAATGTCTGCAGCTCCTTGCACTTGATCTGGTACATGGTCTCAGCCTTGGCCTGGCTGCAGTTGGCGATGTCCTCATAATGGGCTTTGACCTCAGCTGTGAAGCCATCCAGGTCCAGGGAGCGGCTGTTGTCCATGGACAGCACCACGGACGTGTCCGAGATCTGGAACTGCGGCTCACAGATCTCCTCTTCATACAGGCTTTTAAAGGGATCATTTGAGTACACAGTAAGTGCTACACAGAACTACCAAACAATTGTGTGCTAACAGGACAGAGAGCAGGGGCCGGAGTCAGGGATGTGCCTCCTTCCAAAAACCTTTGGAGAGCAGTATTCTGAAGCCCTCCATAAAACTGGGAGCATGCTCCCTAGCAATACCTTTGAACCTGGCTATAATCCCCATCCACACTTTTTCAATGGCTCCCCATATTCTGCCTTCCTCATTCTCCTTCATCTAGCTAACCTAAAAGATGGCAAGAGAGAAAGGAGTGGGGGCCCGTGAGGGGCTCACGGGATGAGTGTCTGCCTTTGGCTCAGGGCATGACCCCAGGGTCCCAGGATCCAGGCCCACATTGGGCTCCCCACAGGGAGTCTGCTTCTCCCTCTGCCTGTGTATCTAGCCCTCTCTCTGTATCTCTCATGAATAAATAAAATCTATTTTTAAAAAAATTAAAATAGCTTCTTCATAAAAAAAAGAAAAGAAAAAAAGAAGTGGGATCAAAGAGAAACAAAATCTGAATGAGAATCAATTTCAGTGGGAGACAGCGCAGCACACAGTAATTTCAGGATCCTATACTACTACATTCCTGAAAAAGTTGAGTAGATGGCCAAATGGCTCTACTTTTTCAGAAAGGAACTGAGAGTGCCAGAAAAATAAAAATTCATAGGAAAGGAAAAATCTGATATTAATGTTAAATTATAAAATAATTTCTATGATTATGTGTAATTATATAATATCATAGTCATTGGCCCCATTTGGTTTTTACTTCTCTTTCAGTCTTCACAGAAGTTGAAGTCACATTCATGCTGAAACATGGCTCAGTAATCAATAGTTTGAAACTTGGGCTATTTATTATAACAATGCTCTATTGTGTTTGATAAGGTGAATAAGCAAGATGGTTTTTGTTAGCAATAAAGTAGAATTGACCCTGGGATGTATTTCATCAAATTTGCCCAGCCCAAAAGGTAGTAGCCTCAATAGCTTGGGGACAGAATTTTGAACTACATACCCCAGGACAAATCATGAAAAGCTTGCAAAAAGCAATGGACCTCACCAATAGTCAATCATAGCCACATAAACTCACATTCCTTTTCACTTATTATCTTGCATAATGTTAATGGGGAAAAGGTTCAAGAAAATATCTTAGAGATATGTCCTCTTATGTAGAGATTCATATTATAAGCATATATGGAAGACTACTCTAAAACTAAATTTTATTTCTTTATCACATGTGATCATCTAAGTTAGTGTCTGAAATTCTAATGCCTAACAACTATAAGTAATACACGGACTTTGTATAGAATCTAATTTTTAAAAAACCTAGGTCAAGAGACAGTTCCTGAGGCATGAAAAACCTGAAGCAGGCTGGACACCATCTGACCCAAAGAATTATTAACAATTAACTCCCAACTTAACTACTGCTCATTATAATTGTTGTTAGGTGCAATAATGGCACAGTGGTCAAAGGGAGAAGGTGTCCATGTGTGCTAACATGCAGAGGGGAATGAGATTTGCTCTAAAACCTCTCATCTAAGAAAAAAAAAAGTTACATGAAGCAAATATGGCAAGAATCTTGGTAATTACTAAATCTGGGTAATGGGTTTATGAAAGTTCATACATTATTTTTTCTTAGTTTTTTTTTTTTTTAAGATTTTATTTATTTATTCATGAGAGACACAGAAGCAGAGGGAGAAGAAGCAGGCTCCATGCAGGGAGCCTGATGTGGGACTCAGTCCGGGAACTCCAGGATCACACCCTGAGTTGAAGGCAGATGCTCAACCACTGGGCCACCTAGGCGTCCCTTTTTCTTAGTCTTGTGTAAGTTTGAAGTTGTTTGTGATTTTAAAAAAACATTTTAAAAGCATTTATTGTCTAGAAATACCCCTAAAAGGACTCTATGAAAGGATAGGAAAAGGAAAAAAATCTTGCCTTACATAAAAAATGAATTACAAACATCATAAAATTGACAGTTTTAGATCTAGTCTTTTACACAGCTACTCAGAATTCCATCTAATATTTTTAAATAAAGATGCTGCTAAAATTTTATACTAAATGATGATTCATAATGTTCTATTCCAAAGCAACAAAAGGCATGTGCCCAAAAGACACATAAAAACAGGTGTGCCTCTCACAAAAAGCAGCCTTTTCCCTGCTACAAATTTGTAAAAGCTCGCAATATATTTTTCTTTTTAAAATTGTCCTTCTTTAGAGAAAACGATGAAAAACCAGCTCAGCAGAATGTCTGCAAATAATGCAAAGGTAAAATACAGAGTCCTTTCTTCCAGCCAAAAGGACGAACAGGGGGGAGAATAAATGAACATTTTCAAGAGCTTTTTGGAACCTTATTCCAACTTCCCCTCTGCTCAGCTCTCGTCTTCTTGTGCAAGATCGTCACTTAACTGTCTGTCAAAACAAATCTTGCCTATTCTACCTGGACCACATTCCAACCTGCAGCTCTTCTGAATTCCCTTCACAACAAGCTGCTCAGAGAACACCTATCAGACTGAATGCGCTCATCTGCTCCCTTCCTTGTTTCCTTTCAGGGCACATTGCTGTCCATCAGGAGAAGTAATTAATGGGTTTATTATGTATGGAAGCGTCATCCCTTCAGTTTGCTGTCTGGTCTGAATAGCTCCTATCAGCTCTTCATTCATGCCAAGGATGCTCACTGTCCGGAGAGATGATACCTCCTTCGGGTTTTTCCCTCCCTCCTCACAAGCCAGCGTACCAGAACTATGTGTTGCAGAGGTGCAAGGAAGGCAGAAGAAACCCCCTCGTCCTCTACAAAAATGAAGCCAAAGGACTGAAAAGTTGGTAGAGGAAAGCCAGAGAGTGCCAGAGAAGATCTGGGCTTCAGGTCAGCATAATTTTTTAAAGCAACTTGATCTGGGGGCATGTGTAATTCTGAACGATGGACAGCAGAACTTTTCCAGAAGGTAAAGACATCTACACAAAGGGCCCAGATTTCTCAATGAATTTTTAAGAAGTTCTGAACACTCAAGTTGTCTGTGGTCAGATCAACTGCTGGTATTGGATAAGGAAAGGCAAAAGTCACCCTCTATCTCTATGATCCTGTCCACATGGAACCTTCATCTATCGCGTGCTGTCTTAACTGATGCTCCAGGATTACCAAGAATACAGCTCGAGAGACATTGCAAGAAACCACAGTGGTGAACGAAAACACGCAGGCAAAGTAGAAAAGGATTTCAGGCACCGAAGCTTACTATTTCCAGCCAGAATTAGATTACTGAGCTTCAAACACACCACTGCCAGGTAAGATTTAATTTTATAATGTTACTTTATATCCTGACAACTGAAACTAACGTGCTGATGCTGTGAATGAGCCAGCAGATCTGAATTTCATGTGATCCTCCCTTTTAGCTTTATGCAGATCTGAGCCTTCTGAGGTAAACACTTGCTTTTACTTATGCTGCATAAACTACTCATTCGTCACTAGATTAAAACAGCCCCAAAAATCTCATTCATTTTTCACTAGATAGGTCCCATCTTTATCTTCATTTTTTAAATCCCAATTTTGTTTTATTTAAGAGCTTGAAAAAAAATGCATGAAGAGAGCCCTGAATGGGGCACAAGAGCCATTCACAGATGCTATATACCAAACATATTCAAATGAAATTGGTTTCCCAGGGCATTTGGTAAAACAAAGAAATATTAATGCATTTTTAATATTTCTATTAATGCAAGAGAATAAAGCTCAGTAACTGATTTTTATCATTACAAAACAAGAAAAGCTGTGATATCACTCTCATTCACACCAGAGAAAAACAATCTCTAGCAAACTATGGTATAGCACTGCAGTGAATGGGATTAATTTACCCTAATAGTACCGGGCAGATTGTTGTAACAGACTAAATAAGGACATTTTTCTGATTTAACAACAGAACAAAAAGATGTCGGGTATTTTAATACCTCAAAAGCTTTAACTCAGATCAATGGTCCAAGGAGCAAAATATAAAAATCTACTGGAGCCATCAAAGAATTTTAAAGGGTATAAGTGCCTATTAGAAATTCCCTAGAAATTACTCTGTAATGAGACTTCCAGAGACTGTCTTTTATATATATATAATATATATTTAAAAAAAAAAACAGAAAAGATAGTCAGATTTTTAATTCTCTACATAGATATTGGGCAAAATCCAACTATATTAGTTTGCATATAGATTCAACAGGAAAAGTTCAAATCTTAATCTTTTTACAAAGAAGCCCTAAAATAAATAATACATTTCTATTACCTTAGAAAACAAGAGATAAAAGAAACAATAGAAGCATATCACACCTAACAATAGATATGATCTGATACTACAAGGAAAGTTATCAGAAGTAATTCAGTGCCTGTCTAAAAAAAAAAAAAAAAAAAAAAAAAGTCAAGTTTGAAATTTTTCTCTTCCATTTCACAAAAGTCTTACTTTTTTTAAAGCCTAATTAATAGAGTGAATTACATGATCTCTTCACTCTTCAGAACTATCCATAAAGAACCTTAAGTAGCCTCTTTTGCATCTGAATTCATTACAGAATTTACTTATCATTTTCCAGTACCAAGGAAAGCAGCAATTTACATACAGTGATGGGATAATGTGCCAGTTTGTTTCAGAGAAAAATCTTCATTTCAAAATACTTCCTTTGTATACCAGCCCTAATTTAAAAATATTGGTTTTTACCTACATCCAGACTTACCTGAACCCTTAAGGATTCTTTTCATCTTTTTTATCCTTATTATGATATCATACTTGGTAACTGACATGCTTAGAAAATAGGCCTATGTTTTATAAGTGAAAAATATCACTGTTTCACCTCAATAATTAAGGAGTCCTTTTTTTTTTTTTTAATTAAGTTGGGCAAAAAAAAGGAGATTCACAACATTATGCTCAAACCATTTGCTTCCAGTAAACAGAACTGAAAGGGGCATAAAATTACACTCATGAAGTCTAATGGATTTTATTTACTCACTGGAATGTACACCAGTTTGGGGACTCTGCTTCTATGACTTCTGATGAAAATGATGGACAAACAGATACTATCCTCAGCTTCAGTCCCAATTTATTTTTGTTTTCCTTCCTATCTAAATCAAGGGCTTTTTTCTCTGTAATAATGCATTCTGAATAATAATTACTGAGGTTTAAATAACAGCTTTCAAAAAAAAAAAAAAAACATTCTACAGTAATTTGGGATAATCTACATTTTCCTCTTCATTTTAGTGAAAAAAGTGAAGGCAGCACATTTACTACTTTTAAACACATTATTTGTTAATGATGTGCTGAAATATTGAAAATTGCTTCAAAGCCAGCATCTCACGAGTACAAATAGATAAGGAATTTTATGCTTTTAGATACTAGATTAAGATTAAGATTTGGATTATTTATGGGAGTTTTTCCCTTTTGTTAATAGATTTAATAATTAAAGAGATTTTGAATATTCTTAGGAAGTATTTGGTGATTGCCTAATTGTTTCTATAATTTAGAATGTATTTAATGCTCACATATTATGTAAAAGTATATTATAAAAGTAACATGATTGTGTTATGTTGGATTCTTTCATAGAAATGAAGCAAATATTAGCAACCATATCTTTACAATTATATCTATTAGTATATTCATAGATTCTGCTCACTTCAAATCATTCAAAAGCTATAAACTTTTGGCTTACACCATGAGAACATAAAAGTCATACAGGTCAAAATAAAGTATATCCATTTAGTGTCTCTGTTGACTTTTTTTTTTTAGACTGGTATGTCATCTTTGTCTGAAATAACAAGCAACATAATTTTGCATGTGAAATTAGGAATATACCTAAAATTTATTCTTAAGTGAAAACATTTAACTTAACGGGACTGGCACTACACAATATTTTTAACTCAATTAAAAAAAAAAAAAAAGCATTTACTGATACCTGCATTATTTTAATTCTCAAATTTTGACTTAGAATTTCTGAATGAATTTTTCTCATTCCAGTGCAATGGTAAAGTTTTTCAAGCTTAAGTCAAAAGGGTATCTCAACTAGCCAATGTATTTGTTCCTCCTCATGGTTAACTTTCTTTATGAATAGATCGAATTTGAATAAGGATTATGGTTCATCATGGAGATTTATCTCCTCTTGGGTTTCTTCCTGCTGAGAGAGAATAATCTTTGGTTTTATGACATCACAAGTCTATAGCTGGGGAAGTGGCTGTGATATCAAACAGATGATTATATCCTTTCAGTGTGAACAAGCTGCAAAGAGACAAGAGCACTGTCTTTTCAAGTCATGTCACAGAGACACTAAAGAGACACATGACAGAAACCGAATTAGAGAAGGATGCTTTCATTGCATTTGTCACTTTTACAGCATCAACTACTCAAGATGAAAGTGCCATTTCATAGCTTACTTCATTAATAATTGAAAAGAGGAAGTAAACATTGTGTTAATAAAACTCACAGATGATAAAATGGAAGTAAGGAAAGTAGCAGTAAGCAACTGTACAATGATGGAAAAGGAATGTAGAGAATCAGGGAGAACTGGTGCAAAATTTCACCCTGGTCCCCAGAGAAATACTGACACTACTCTCGAAATGGTAATGAATTTCTCCAAATGAGCAAGGGACTCCTAAGTTGTACAGTGATCTCATGACATAAATTAATTAGTTCGTGGCACAAAAAATAGTATGATAACATGCAGGCAGGGAGGGGTTGGTGATCCTTTTAAGAAAACTTAGTTCATAAAATAAAAGGAATAGCTCTTTAATAAGCAGAATTGCTGTGTTCTATCAGTCAGCAAAAATTTGCAAAAATAAAAGTACATTGGGACTTAGGGCTCAACAAAGCAGACATCATGAGAGCTCCTCTTACAAACACACGTACATAGATGGACCATCTCTCCTCTACCTCTTAGGCAGCTCTAGCTGCAAAGGACAAATCAAAACCACCAATTCTTCTACGTTGAACACATGTGTAATTTAACCCTGATGAGGTGCAATAGCCTCGATGCAAAATACCCATCATTTGTGTCTTAGCCTCCTAGGTTCACAGCCTATATATAGATTTTAAAAATGGTAACTCCATGAATAACTACAAGCCAAACTGACATTTGTCACCTACAGTTACAGTTTGCTTGAAACAATGGTGTATTAGAGAATTATTAAAGCATTTATACAGTCTTATGTACTGGATAATAACTACCAGTTTATTGTCAACAGTTGTTTGAAGATCCTGCTATCCTCCATGTTGCACATGGTATTGGAGGCATTAGTAAAATAATTCAAGAATCCAGATCAATCAGAAAACATTACCACTTTCACAGACCATAGCTTGAGGTTACTCTGTTGGTATCAGAATACATACACCTTCCTATTTACTGCTTATTACTATATACATGCTGCATGGAATAATGTGCCCTTTGGGTGGCAAAAGTCAGTTTCCAGTTCAATTATCCCAGTAAGAATGAAGCTGTCCAAAAGGATCTAAATTGGCCTGTTAAAAAGTGATTACAGAAGATTTTGAATAAGAATTTTGCAAGAGAAATTGAAAAGATACTAACTACAGTCAGCTTTCTGATTCATTCAAAGAGTAGGGGAAGTGACATACTTATATATTTTACATTTATTCTGTGTTCTCTCTGTGTGAAAAATGAAAAGAATAAATCTATGCAAGTACATAGCCAAATTTCCCTTGAGCTTAAAAGCCATGGTATCATCAGATTAATCTGTTATATCTATGTCAACAATGATGATCTCTTTCAAACCAGGAATAAAGGCTAAAGCCTATGCTGCACAGCATCCTCATGATAGAATCCAAAGTAAGAAAGTGTCCAACGAGGCCAGCATTGCTCTAGAATTCATCCACGTGTGTTGGGATGCAGCCAAGATGCAGCCAGCTACTGTCTCTAGAAGTACTGAGGGCATGTGGACAAATGGCTTTATTGAGTCTGGTTTAATCCTAAGATTTTTTTTGAGCTTTGGCATCCTCTTTTCTTTTCGTTTCCTTTTTTGTTTTTTTTTTTAAGCAGTGATACATTGTTTCAAACAAGATCTTAGATAAAACCTCAAGACATAAAACACATAAAAGACACAGAGCACATAAACTTGGTTGGGTCCAGATAGAAAGCACAGAGCCCTGCTGGCTAGAAAACTCCTTTTCACCCCATCTCTCCTAATGCTCTTTCCTCTCTATGCTTCTTGGAACAATCCTAAGGTAGATTTGTTGTAATTGTTCTGCCATCTAGAGGAGCTACAAAGGTATTCTTTGCTATTTTAACACATGCATTCGATTCCATACAGACATTGCCAAATAGTCTGACTCCTGGCTTGAGTTATGTCAAGCAGTAGCTTTTTCTAACCCAAGTGGGCACAGGCAGGCTGCAAAACACTGCTGCTTAGACGTGCACAATGCCACTCCATTATTCTGTTGTCTCAACAATGATCAAGAAACCAAGATCTAAGTTTGAAATTAATTACAAGTAGATAAACAAGGATTAAACATCTATAATTTGGAATGCCTGGCTGGCTCAGTCAGAGTCAGGAGTTTCAGTGTCCCCACTGGGTATAGAGTTTATTTTTAAAAAATAATAATAAAATGATTAAAATAAATTCATTCTCCTATTCTTTAAAAAAAAAGAAAGATTAAACATCTATAATTTTGGTTAGAATATCCCAGAAGCAACTAAAATTAACAGCTCAGAAAATTATACGCAGTCAAGAAGGCATGGAAATGAAACAAGAATTTGTCATAATAGGAGGAGTGTCTACTGCTATGACTCAAACACTGCGCTGTCTATGAACGTCTGGAAAAGAGACTTATCTGAGTGATTCGCCTCCAAGTATCTAGAGCTTTAGGTTAAAACCCAACCTATAGAAGCCTCAGTTTTCCCAACTAAGAAGTGAAAGATTTGGACCAAATGCTTCCTAAAGTGGTCTTCAGAGTGAGCATTCTATGCTGCCTTTTGAAGAATGAGGAAAAAAGACACCAAAGATGCAGAACACACCAGCTTCACTCAACTGAAAGCAGCTAATCTGGCACGCTAGGGAATCATAAAGGGCAGTGCAGAGAGGCAAGGGGCAACTTAAGTAATCAAGAAAAAAGCAGCTCACATGGAGCTGTATTATTTTTCCTTATGAACGCTGGTCAGTAGGATAGCAGGAGCAACACAGGAGATTTTAAACTGGAATTAGAAGAAACTATTGAAGGGAACACTAACTTGTTCTAGGTAGGACTTTGTTATGTAATGACAAACTATTCTCTGGGTTTCAAAACAAGAAACTCATTTTTTGCTATAATTTTGAGTGTTAAAAAAAAAAAAGCTTAAAGATAACAGGGAAGAAAATTTAAGATATTCTGGCTGAATTAGTGTTTGTTTGTTTTTCCAATGACACTATAGTAAACAAGTATGGCTCATCACAACCAGGCAGAGAGGAGAGGAAGTACTAGGATATCAAACATGCAGAGCTGAAGATACAGGATTTTAAAGTTACATCGGGAGCAGCAAATTCTTATTTAGAAATTATACTGCATAGCTGACAGACATTCACACTCCTACACAGTAGGTATTTAATAATGTCTTTTTTGTTAGCAGCATACCCTTCAAGTACCAGTGCACTGGGAATGGTACAACTTGACAAGATCTTACTGAGCAGCCTGTTCTTAAATGATTTCACTTTACCTATTGCTTTACTTCTAGAAAGGTGCCCTGGTATAGTCCTACACATGGACACTCCAGTAGACTGCCTCCCAAGCAACGTTCCCTCCAATTTCTCCATCTGTGGCCTGATGGCCAGATACAATGTGAGCACAAGATAGGAATCTTAAATGTTCACATATGGGTTTCCTGGGAGCGGTACCAGGAGGGCAGACAATACATACATGAGTAGAACATAAAAGCCTCGGGCATTACAATAGCTCATCAAGAACTTAAATGGGAAAGAAAAGGGAAAAAAGAGGCAGAGGTCTAAAGATAAGACTTGCCCCACACCCAGCCCATTTCTCATCATCTCTGTGCACTGAGAGCCCAAAACTACCTCCTGCTCTAAGTCAAGGTATGGGCAATTTCCTTAGCTAGTTCCAAAATCCCATTCATACCATATGCAAAGCAGATCATCAAGGAAAGTTACTAACTTGCAATACCATTGACATTATATATCACATATAGTTAAATCTACTCAACCCTAAAAAATGTTATCACTAGAGCCTCCAGTCAAAACTCAAAAAAGACTAACCTGGGGTTCAGAAACACTTTGCAAATAAGTACTCTCTACCCTAAAATCAGAATCCTCAAATTGAAAAAACACTCCATGGGCTACTGAGGTTACCCTGGGTTTATGCATGTCTACACAATCACAAATTCTAAGGCTCCTCCAAGTTCTGGCAGCAATCCCTCTTGGTTTTTTCCCCAGGAGTATGGGGAGAAGATATCTAAATAAGAATCCAATAGGTAATGTGAAAAATATTAAGGACAGTGCTGCCTTGTCACGTTTCCTAATATAAAGCAGATGAATTTCATGTATACATACACAGCATATACAGCTTAACACAAAGTAATTTCTTTGCTTGAGATAATAATTACCAGCCGTCAAGGAAAACTAATTTCTATCTTAGAGCTCCTGAGTACTTCTGTCATAATACAAGTCAGATCAAATGAGTCCGTATTCTCTCTTCCAGGGTTTTCAGTTTTACACGACACAAGTAGCTAGTAATAAGGGTAATGTTTCCACTCTCATCACAAGATCAAAAGGTGCCAAACTATCCAAAAAGGTTATTGTGTTTTAAAGTAGCCAAAAGGTGTATGTCTGTGTGTGTGTTGTTATTTTACTACAAAGTGGGGCAGCGGGAAATAACTATTCTCAAACAGTGAAACAACTCATTTTTTACACAATCTACCAACAGAGCCTAGTGCTGCACAGCCAGTGGTGTGTAGAAAGCAACAGTTCAGTGTAAAGAATAATAATGGACAAATGACAGATGGACAAATATTCATACTATGGTTCCATCCTATACTCTTTATGTGACATTAGGCAAAATATCTAACTTCCTTAAATTTAATCTGCCTCATCTGGAAACTTGTCTAATGCTGTTCTTACAAGGTTACTTGGAAATTAAAATGTTCTACGTGAAGTACCAAATACCCAGCCAGATGCTCCATAAATAAAAACAACTGTAACCCATCTGTTTATGCCTGTATCTCATCTACCCCCAGCCCGGCAAAGTAAGATGGTTACAGTTATTCCCTTATTCGGCCTAACCCAGAAGTTGGCCCTAATAGATTTCACGACAATGTTGCATTCTCCATTGCCAACTGCTACAAGATAACTCCCTCTGCACTCAGGCCCTATCCCCTCCCCACATAAACCCTACTCTGAGGACCCCAACAACTAGTAACACTGTACTCTGGGGAGGGGAGTAGGAAATAAAGTGAAAATATTTCTGAGAATAGCTCATTGCTAAAATCTGTTCTGGAGCAAAGAAATAACATATAGTCCAAAAGCCAAATCTCAGTCACAATGATCAAATGCAATTGGACTACAAACCACTAACAAATCTCAATCATATTTTTTAAGGATTTTACAAAATGTTTTAAATGCTATAAATCCTTAAGCATATCTAGCACTGCACCAAATACTACTACTCCAGACTTTCTATTACCAAACTCCAATATCTAAACAAAGATATGCTTAGATAACAGGGCTTCTGAAGCACCTGGGTGGCTCAGTGGTTGAGTGCCTCCTTTTGGCTCAGGTCGTGACCCGGGGGGCCTGGGATCAAGTCCCACATCAGGCTCCCTGCTCCTGCTTCTCCCTCTGCCTGTGTCTCTGCCTCTCTCTATCATGAATAAATAAATTCTTACAAAAAAAAAAAAAAAGATTATGGGGTTTCTAAGAACAACAATAAGGAATAAATGTCATGATGTTTCTCCCCTTATGAATCATAAAAACACATCTCTCTGGACCAGCCTGTTTGGACAACACTCCCTCCCTAATGGCTACCCTAGAATTATCCCAACTTCCGAGGGAGATAAGCCAAATAAATAGTTGGTATGTGCGGAGATGGGTACAGGCTCACTGAAACATGCCTCCTTCTCCTCTAGCAACTCCTGCAGGGGTCTTTTGGAAAGCTGTACCTTCTGATTGCAGGGGACACTGTGATATTGCATAAAAGACACAACTTTAAATGAATCTTTTCTGACCAGTGGATATTAGACATGTGCATACAAGTCACTTGGAATGCAGCTTATCATTCACATAGATGCACCCACACATGTACCTTCTTACTTGGTAGCCAACAAATACCAGGAAATAAAATTAGCATTTTGTAACTGATTAATGACAAATAAATCAAAAGTCAGTTACTACTGTTTTACCTCGTTTCACAAATGTACCTTCATTAACCCTATCTGTTTAATACAAATACAACTACTCCTCAAAAAAAATGGACACAAGGGTCAGTGACACAGAAATAGTGTCATTTAAAATTTACATTTATATAAACATGTATAGCTCTGCAAGAAACCATAAATGAAAAAGGTCAAGTATACGGTCATTACAGCTTCACCTCTTATCTCAAGCAATTCTTGGCCTCATTCTTAGAGAACCAGTTCCCCCAAACCCTTAAGGAGAAAAAAAGATAACTGCAGGGCCTCAAAATATTTCCCTTAAAATATTTTTAATTTATTGCCATTGCTTTAACTTGCACACAAAATTCCTGGATATTCCCCTCTCTAGCAGGTAAAGCTTAATTCCCACCCCCTTGAGTATGAGTAGGAGCTAGTCCCTTGCTTCTAGTGAAGAGAATGGTAAGTAACCTTATACTGGAAAAACTTAGCAGATATCATCTTAATCAAGTGATCAAAGTTAATGTTGTTAATAATAAGCCAAAAGTTGGGATATCACGTGTCCACTAATATGACACAAGAAAGGTACACGTCGGGATCCCTGGGTGGCGCAGTGGTTTGGCGCCTGCCTTTGGCCCAGGGCTCGATCCTGGAGACCCGGGATCGAATCCCACATCGGGCTCCCGGTGCATGGAGCCTGCTTCTCCCTCTCCCTCTGCCTGTGTCTCTGCCTCTCTCTCTCTCTCTCTCTCTCTGTGACTATCATAAATAAATAAAAATTAAAAAAAAAAAAAAGAAAGGTACACATCCTCATCCCCCAAATTTATAACTACCATCTAACCATGAGAAAACATGGTTGGAACCCAAATTGATGACATTCTACAGAATACCTAACCACTATTCTTCAAAGTGTCAAGTCCAGAAAAGATGGAAAAATTAACAGAAAGTAAGCAGTTAAATAAATGCAGTTTGGTATCCTAAGTTGGAATAGAAAAAGAACACCAGTGGAGGCAGGGAGGGCGGGGTACGGGGGAAAGTCTGTAATATAACAATGTTAATTTCTTATTTTTGATAATGGTACTATGGTCATATAAGGTGGTAATGCTAAGAGAAGCTAGATGAAGGGTATATGGAAATACTGTGTACTATCTTTGCAACTCTCCTGAAAAATCTAAGCAGTATTAGAAAATAATAAAAAGCCCCCCAAAATAAGTGGTCCTTCATGTCACTTAGTAGTAAATGAGTTCACATACAAGACATTCTACAACTCAACCGCTTTCCTCATTTGCTGAAATAGATTCCTGTCAGGCTACAAAGTGAGGTGCATGTCACTGAAGCTTATCTTCTTAGGACTTCAGGTCTTACAAAGGAGACAACTCTAATTAATAGCAGACACATGGACCTTCTGATGCACTACATCACACTCAGTAACCATAAGCAACGGCTTAGTCATCCATCCTGCAGGCTTCAGACTTGTGAACCCTGTGCTGGGTGGTACGCCATATGCTAAAGATGAAAAGAGCTACCCTCAACAGACATACAGTCTAGTATGATCAGTTTAAGAGCCATGCGCTCAGGAAAGCCTCCCTCACCTTTCCAAGCTGAACTGGGTGCTCTCCCTGGCCTGTCCTGCAGTACTCCGTGCCTCTTAAGTCAAACTGATTGTTCATCCCTCATCTCTGTCACCTCACAAGTGACATTTGCCAAGAACTACTCAGGAGCTGAGAGCTTATCTTGTCTGAAAGATAGAAAGTTAGCCTATCACTGCCTCACGGATGCTGGTAGAAGACAGGAGACTCCTGGATCACACACCAAGGCTTTGGTTGTTCTTGGCAAAAGTAGTAGCCTAAGCTCCATGCTCATCTGCACTGGTTCCCTTCACCTCTCCATCCCAGAGGGCGATTTCAAAGTCACATCGTGCAAGCACCATAACACAAGCTACAGACTGCGTTACAAGAAAGGAACTAAGCTTAGGAGAGTCACTGCTCTTACAGTGATTGGAAGCAAGCCTGAGCATTGTCTGGGGGACACGTTACCCCAATTTGCATGGCCGCTGCTGCCCAAGGCAGAGAGTGCTCAGGGCCCTGCTTTCTTGACACAACCATCAAGAATACACAGGATTGCTCAGGACCTATGGTGGACTCCCAACAATATCCTTTATGGCAAGGAGTATGTTTTAGACATTTCTGTGCTCTCAGCACCTGGCATGATATCCAACATGCTGCAGGGGGTGCTGAACGAGGGCCCGGACGCTGAATCTGAGGCCAGAGACAACTCTTCCATACTGTGACCATATACCCAGTAACTTAACCTTTAAGTTCCATCCTCAGTTTGTAGGAAATGTTCAATAATAGAAGCTCAAGGAATGTTAAGTGAAAGAATGATCACCAAGAATTATTCTATCTCTAAAGCTGGAAGTTTCTACAATTCTCTAAACAGTAGAATGCCAGAAAGCCCAGTTGCCTGATTGTCTCTGACAGATGTGCCTCGTGTAGTACTCCCATTGCAGAGATAGAAATCCATGATAACAAACTTAGCATTCTGTTAATTCTACTTAAAGTTACTCATGATAACCTCAAATTGCACTATAAATTTTTATGAAGATTTAACTCTATATAAACAGAAGACACAGGAGCACCTGGGTGGCTCAGTCAGTTAAGCGTCTACCTTTGGTCAGGTAATCCCAGGGTCCTGGGATCAAACACCACATTGGGTTCCCCACTCAGCAGGGAGTCTGCTTGCCCCTCTGTCCCTCTCTCTACTCATGCTCTCTCTCAAATAAATAATTTTTTTTAAATAAACAGAAGGCACAAACCTCTATGACCACAAATTTCGAAAAGTATATACTAAAACCACATAAATTATCTACTTAGCTAGCAAGCAGTGGATGAAGAGATGAAGAAAACAAATTTTCTAAAACTTCAGGATTTTAAAAGACCGGGGTGGGCAGCCCCAGTGGCTCAGCGGTTTAGCGCCGCCTTCAGCCCAGGGCATGATCCCAGAGACCCGGGATCAAGTCCCACGTCAGGCTCCCTGCATGGAGCCTGCTTCTCCCTCTACCTGTGTTTTCTGCCTCTCTCTCTCAATCTCTCTCTCTCTCTTTCTGTGTCTCTAATAAATAAATGAAATCTTTTTAATTTTTTAAAAAATAAATAAAAGACCGGGGTACCATTATAAAAATGGAATGTTCCCTTCCGTGTACAATATGCAGGAGGCAACATTTAAGGGGTAGTGAGGACCGAGAGGCTCTCTACCAAGTTCCTTTTGCAAGTGCCAAGTAGACACCTAAGAGGCAGATTTAATTTTTTTTATTTTTTTAAAGGTATCTTTATTTATTTTTTTTATATATATTTTTTAAATTTTATTTATTTATGAGAATGCACAGAGAGGAGAGAGAGAGAGACAGAGATGCAGGCAGAGGGAGAAGCAGGCTCCATGCACCGGGAGCCCGATGTGGGATTCGATCCCGGGTCTCCAGGATCGCGCCCTGGGCCAAAGGCAGGCGCCAAACCGCTGCGCCACCCAGGGATCCCTAATTTACACAAGGAATGCACACCACAAATTATGGGAAGCAGTATGCTGACATCCTTAGTATTCTTTCTGAAATATGTAGCACAGTCAGTAAATTAGCAGTACATATTGATATTTCATTTACAGCAGTTCCATTCTCAGCTGAAAATTCTGAAATCAATATAGTATCCTCATAACAAATCATGTGAAGGTATTCTTTCCATCCCATTTGAGGTATGACAACATACTAGGAACACATGACACGGTTTCCTATAGGTGTTTTAATCTTTTTTTAAATGATTTTATTTATTTAAGAGAGAAACAGAGTGAAAAGAGCAGCAGAGAGAGAAAGAGAGAGAGAGAGACAAGCAGACGCCCCACTGAGCACAGAGCCCAATACTGGGCCCATCCCAGGACCCTGAGACATGACACAAGCTGAAATCAAGAGTTGATCCCTTAACACACTGAGCCACCCACGCATCCATTGATCTTTTGAGTATACCACCTTTCAATTAGAAAAGGGACATTTAAAGCGGGGTTTTTTTCCATTTAAAATATCAAATTAGTTTATGATATTGGCTTTTCTCTTGCTGCAACAATGTTGAGGACCGTCAGCTTTTCTCCCTTGGCATGCTTACATAGCATATTCTACTGACAGCTTGCTTCTTTGCCTATAAAATAATGACTTGTGTATGGCACTTTATAATTTTTCAGATAATTCTCCATGATCCTCACAACCACCCTGTACTAAAGCAAGGCAGGTATTATTTCTCATACACAGCTTTTAAAAAAAAATTTTTTTTAAAGATTCCAAGAGTTTCAGTCCTTCAAGAACATGTACTAAGTGACAAACAGAACCAAGACCCAGATCAGCTGACATCCATCAGTTAAGAGCTCCTTCCATTCTACTACCTGAATACACTTACTATGTTTATTACACTTCAGTTACTAGAATAGATGACTTTACTAACACAGTCTTAAGGATTATTAACCTTAATTCATAGCCTCTGAATTCATGTGTCTCACACTTTTTATAATAAAAGAGATTCTACACTGACCTTCATTAAAGACTTTGCCAAAATAACTTTTATTCTTTTATTAGTATTATTAAAGATTTATTTATTTTAGAGAGCGCACGCATGCAAGTGTGGATGGTGGCAGAAGGACAGAAGCTCAAGCAGACTCCCCACGCACACAGAGCCTGATGCAGGGCTCGATCCCAGTACCCATAAGATCATGACCTGGGCCAAAACCAAGAGTCACACACTTAACCGACTGAGACACCCAGGTGCCCCTCTTTTTTTATTATTACTACAGTAGCCTTTATTATAAAACTTGGACTTTCCCCATTCTACTTTTGAATACTTTACACAAATCATTCTATTAATAATCAGCCTTAATCATATTGACATGATGAAACCTTACATACCAGTTTTATATCAAAATTTCACCATCAAGTAATCTAAATATATTACTGTAGTATCAATTATAGTTAGGAGGAGGAGGGTAATTCTCTCTAGAGCAAGTAAAGAGAATTTACCAACTTCCACTTAATAGAACATTGATCATGAGCCTTTATTTGCTCTGCTTCCCCAAACCTCCTTTAAACGATTTTTTTTAATGAAGTATGGGTCCATAAGAATAAACAGAGATAGCAGCAGTTGAGAGGAATATGCAAGACACTATTAGAATGTAGCACGCAGATTTAAGGATGCAGCTAGTTAGACATTTAGCAACAGAACAGTATCAGGAATACCAAGTCAAATTCAAAAAGATTCACTAATATTCTCTCATTAAGATATTTCTAGTAAGAATAATCTAGGTTGTCTAATAATCCAATGGCCCCACTCAGTGGGATGAGGACCAGAAAGGCAGCCACAGTAGCCGAAAGTGGTGTCTGTGACAAAATGGCTACTCTGGAATCAAAATCTGTCATCAAATCAAGTATTATTTTAGTGACTTTAATTTGCCACAAAACAAGGTTTTAAAAGGGACAGATCACACTGGATGGAGGCAGATTCCCCTGGAGATGCTAAAATCCAACAGGTGGAGGTGCCTAACAAGAGATTTTAATATAATGGAAGCACTAAGCAAATCAAAGACAAAACTTACAGAAATCAAAGTAAAGCTAACATTAGAAGCTCTCCACACAAACCTCTGATGAGTATAAAATGTCTCTCCAATGACTGAGGAGTATTAAAAATGATGTAAAAACAGATCCATGTATATGAAAGGATTTCCAGCTGATGCAATCCTTGGTGACATAAAGGATTAGAAGATAAAGGTCAAGCACAAAATATTCAAACAAAAACAACATTACACAAAGCATGAAGGGATCAATATTTGCAGGGTCTGACAGTACTGAATTGGTTAAGAAGTTTATAGAGACACCGGCCAAAAGCATAAAGACCTACAACTTTTCAAGGAAGATACTGTGGGGAAAAAAAAAAAAGAACAAAGAAAAATGATAAGGTGTAAGCTAAATTAAGAAACGAACAAGAAGAAAAACCAAAGTGCTATAGACACTAAAATGAAATGTCTAGAAAACTGAATGGTGAAATTTTGGGATGACTTCAATGATCAGACCTGGGTGAAAAGATCCACACATCCTCTTCTCAAATCGTGGAGAAAGAAAAAGGATAGACATTAATCAGAGGAGTCAAAAGGGGAGTAATTCTATTTAAAGAAAAAGCTAAGCAGCACTAGATAAAGCTGAAGAAGTCAATAGTGGTAACTTACACTTAAGTAGCAAAGAAGTGAGCTGCAAGGCAGTGGGAGCAGCAGGGGGGAAAAAACAGCACCAGGAGAAATCACAGAGGATCAACAGGAATCCCTAAACAAATGGAACTCAAAAGGTCACAGATCTAAAGGCAGAGAGAGAGGAATTAATGCCGCCAGGGGAAGTACAGTTTCCTGGCAAGAAAGGGAACATGGATGGGGGCACGAGGCTCAGGAGAAAAAGGCTGCAGCCGGACCAGCAAAAGCAGACAGAGAAGAACCTGCAGGGGAACAAGCCAAAACACCCAGCAGTGCAGACACCAGGAGGTGAGCAGACATGTTTCAAGGCATTCAGCTGCTTTTGTCTTTGGAGGTTGGAAGAAAGATAAGCAAAATTAGGCTACTACACCGTCTGGCTAGAAGAAAGGAAAGTTTTTTGGGTTTTTGTGTGTGTGTGTGTGTGTGTGTGTCTGTCTGTGTGTGGTTTTTACCTCTTTTTATTATGGTTGTGACCCAAAAGAAGATTATTTTTTTAATGCATACGTAGTTCTGTTTCTGTTATTTCAAATGATTTGAATATCAAAGGGAAGGTTCTTCCACTCAAGTGTCTTTGTAATAAAAATATATTAGTAAAAACTGATGAAACACATATGATAGAAAAAGGAAAAAAAAAAAAAACAAACAAAACAAACAGAGTCCCTGGTGATAAATATAGCTGTCCTGTGGCTTCTCGTGAGCGGCTAGAGCAATAGGCTTTCTTATCCCTTTCAATCTAATTGGATGGGGGTGGGGAAATCAAATACCATTATAATCAAAATCGCCCCCCCCAAATTAACTTTTCATATAATTACATTGTCAAAAATATATAATCGCTTTAAATGAACATATGCATGGACAACTATGCTGACCAAATAAATTGGAGGCTAATCATTTCATTTGTATTTGTTTCACTGAAAATAAACAGAGCTTACAGACTTGCACAGAAAAAAAATTTTTTTTCACGTTTATCTTCAACATTGCTCCAGTGCATTCTGCTCCCACTGTAAACATCTTTCTAATTCAGGTTATCTGTGACTTCTTGAAAGGAATAGAGCATATGGTATGAATTCAATGACTCACTACTTGAAAAAAGAAATTGGGGGGGGTAGGAAATTGCTGAAAGATCTAATGTCTTATGCCTGAATAGAAGGGAGAGTACCATATCATTCTCACAGCCTGAGGAAACAACTTAGAACCTACAAGAATGTTGTTCAAAAAGAAAAGCTGTAGGCACAACTGTCTGTTTCAGAGGTTTACAGGAAGAGTCCTAAAAAGAGGTCTGAAGACTCCCAATCCCACTAGCAAAAGTGTGACTTTATAGACTGAGATGATGCAGGCAGCATCAGGGTGCCAAGAAGGAATGCTTTTCCCGAGGTGTTCTCCATGGCATATGGGGGTACCTGAAATCCTATCCTTAGAAATCCATTTTCAGACTTCCCCTGCATGGAGAGACACATACAAGAATAGGTAAGATACAATTTAAAGAATAATTATTCAATAAACATGAGTAACCATCATCCAGGGCAAGGAATATATCACTGTCAACATCACAGAAGCCCCCCCAGTCGGACACCTGCTACCCGCCCCTACCCAATCATCGCTCCTCACCTCTCCACTGGAGGAGACCACAATCCTGATTTTTACCATCATTATATCCTTGGTTTCCATGTTAATATGCTCCCTAAACAGCGCAGCTTGCATTTTTCTTGTGAGTGAACTTCAAGTAGAATCATACTGAGGTATTTCAGGCCTACAACTTGACCTTACAGTATTTTTGAGAAACTCATCCACTTATTTATGTGTTCATTCCACTATGACTTAACAGCTGAGCTGTTTTCCCCCGTGGCTCTTCTGACCAGCATCACTATGAATGTGCACACGTGTCTTGGTGCATGTGTGCTAGGGCTTCTTGAGAGCACCTTCCAAGGGACAAGTGCCAGATTTTCAACTTCACTGGAAATAGACACACTACCTTTCTAAGTGAATACATACACATACGTACATACGCACCAACCTACATACACATCAACTGTGCATCCAGTAGAAAAATCATTCTTTGAATTAGTTACTGGTCCTTGAAGATTCAGTTATGATGTAAATCCTACTTAGAGAGTAATAACACATTAAGCTAGATGTACTCTTGGCAAAAGGTCCATCTTCAAACTGGCATTTGAGAATCAGACCAGAGGTGTAACGCACCGCATGGCTACTGTAGAATAAAAAATAATGTGTAAAGAACATTCAAAGCCCGGAGAAACCAACTCTGAGAGACCAAGTCTGTCCTCTGTTGTAATGACAACAGGGCCATCCTTCAAGGCACACAGCAGACACAGAAATGGGGGAGGAAAACAAATGAACTACAGGGGGGAAACTGGGGGAAGCTGGAAAAAATTTATTTTCAAACTTACCCTAAAATCACCAACTTTCAAATGTTCAGAAGCTCAGACCACCCCACCACAGGTTGTTTAATTAACAGACTCTATAATCTATCATAAATCATATCATATAATTTATTATAGGTTTTTACAATCAAAAACTTAATTTCTCAGAAAAATGAAGATCTATAAAATTCTCTTGGCAACTACTGCCATTAGGTCTGACGTTCAAGGGAAAAAAAAATTAGACCTTGACTTTAATATAGTTAATAAAGCTTCTATCAACAAAAAATTCCAGATAAACACTAAATCGAGGGCACATGGTTACTCACTGAGCCAAACTAAAAATCAGTGGTAAATTTGGGCTAAGATGCTGACATAATCAAATTAGGCACTGCTACATCTAACTCTTCTTGCATTTCTTACTGGGAGAAATGGTATTGCCTAACATTGGATGGAACCTTAACAGACTAGGCTTCAAATCCAGAGCTGGTCAATTTAGGGGCCTTGTGTTCCTTATATTAAACCACAATGACAAAGGAAAGACTAATGTTAGAAGCGGAACCTAAATGTCCACTATTAAGATAAATGTTCAATGCTGATAAGTTATTTCTAATTTTGGCAGTTAGTAAATAAATTATATGCTTAAAAAAATACAAACTGGAATCAAAAAGGTTATATACTCTTTAGAAGACTGAAATGCAAGGTATGGTAATTATGCCCTGTCACTCTACTAATGTACAATGGCTATGAAAGTTTCAGTTATGGAAGTTATGGAAGCCTAGTATATAATATAGCATCCACAGCTAATAGCATTGTATACTTGAAATTTGCTAAAAGGTAAATGTTATGGTAAATGGTCTTTCCACACACCCAAAAAAGATTATAATAAACAGGATGATAAACTGAACTTATAGACAGAGAACAGACAGGTAAGGGTGGGTAAAATGGGGAAGGGAATCAAAAGATAAAAACTTCCAGTTATAAGATAAGCGAGCCATAGGATATAATGGACAACACAGTGACTATAGGTAAGTAATACAACATTGCATATTTGAAAGCTGCGAAGAGTAGATCTTAAAAGTGTCCACCATAAGAAAGAAAAAAAAATTAAGTATGGGGGTGACAGATGTTAACTAGGCTTATTACTGTGACCATGTCATAGTACATCCTAACATCACACCATTACAGTGTGTTCCTGAAACTAAAACAATGTCAATGACACTCCAACTTAAAAATAATAAAGGGCATGAGAGGAAACTGGACGGTAAAGGGTAGGTCTGCAGCCTTTATGGTGGCAACAGTTCCCCAGGTATGTACTTATTCCAAAATTCATCAAGTTGTATACACTAAGTATAGCTGTTTACATGCCAGTCATTCCTCAAAAAAAAAAAAAAAAAGGAGGGGGTTAAAAAAAACGTTGTCAAAGAAGGTAGCAACTGATTAAATTTAACACACTATAGAAAACAAAATAAAATGTGAGTCTTTAGGAGAAAATGTAGAAGAGATCTTTGTGATCTTGAGGGAAAGACGTATTTCTCAAATGAGGCACAGAATGGCATAGGCTGGAAGACCAAAAATGAACAAATTCGAGTACAGTGAAATTTTAAACTCTGCACCAAAAGACATGAATACAAAAGTAGGTCTCCATCTTAAAAGATACTCGCAAATATAAACACCAAAAAATAAGTATTAAGAATCTATTTTAAATATCTGTAAGCCGATAAGAAACAAACAAGCCAAATGTTCAAAGAATGTGTGCAGGCAAGTCACAGGGAAGCAAGCAAGCACAACAAATAGAGGTGCTCAATCTCAACAGTTAACAGAGGAAAAGCAACTTAAGATCTCCAGGACCAGTGACTAGCTCAGAGCCAGTCACTCTCTTGTTTTTTTTAAGATTTTATTTATTTATTCATGAGAGATGGGGGGGGGGAGAGAGAGAGAGAGGCAGAGACACAGGCAGAGGGAGAAGCAGGCTCCATGCAGGGAGCCTGACATTTGACTCGATCCCGGATCTCCAGGATCACACCCTGGGCTGAAGGTGGTGCTAAACCGCTAAGCCACCTGGGCTGCCCCACTCTCGTGTTTTTACACAACTTACAGCCATGGACTTACACAACTCCTGCCACCATCCTGCAACATGGAGCATCCTACTCTGTGGTCACACTTCCTGCCTTTCCAACTCACAGCCCTTGGAGAAGGGCAACAACCTTCATGTACAGAGGAAGCTACAGGTATTGACCCCAGCACTAGCCAGTGCTCCTGCACCTCCTCAGCTCTCATGCTTGCAACAGCTTAAATTCAAGGCCTGCCAATCCAATCACCCTCCCCTCTGCCTCTCCTTCCCGCGATTAAATCCTCCTGTTCACCCCACACAAACAGCACAATGAATAAGGGAACAACACCCCTCTTCTTACCTCACATTCACAAACACCAGCGCCAGTGGACCTCTGTTACCGCCCAGCAACCAGACCACATTTTCCTATTTCATTCACTCTCCCATTCTGCGGACAGCTATTTCCTACCTCCTACTCTCGCAACTTCTAGTACCTCCTCCGTGACCCTCACTCACAGCATTCCTACTTCACTAAGAAAACAGAAGCAAAAAAAAAAAAAAGAAAAGAAAACAGAAGCAGTCAGAAGGGAACTCCCCATGCCCCCATCGCATCAACCCCCTGCCCATGTCCACGTCCCCTATGTCCTGGCCTTTCCTCTGATTACAGCTCAACAACTGTCTGAGTTGGCACTCCCACCACCTGGACCATAGATTCCACCACTGCATGCAGTTCTCACCTCTTCCACATTATTTTTTCCATCTTTTCTGGATTCCATCTTTTCTTTAGTTTTTTTTTTTCCTTTTTTTTTCTTTAGTTTTTTATCAAAACTAAACATGCAGATGGGAGTTTAAAGTCTCCCATCTTTAAAAAACATGTCTTGACCCACTTCCCCCACCAGTCCATCCTTCTCCTTCTGACTGTAATAAAACTCCTTAAAATTTAGAGGTGTTTATACTTGCTGTCTCAAATCTCTCTCCTCCCATACTCTTTCTAAATGAATGTATCCTACCACTGCAACAAAACTACTCCAAAAAAAAAAAAAAAAAAAACTACTCCTGCCAAGATCACTAGAAACCTCCTGTTGTTAAAGTGTCAATTCTTGTAAGTCATCAGCTGCATTTGACACAGATCCCTCCTTCCTGAAAGCCCTTACTGGTTTTTCCTTCTACCACTCCCACTCAGTCTCCTGTCCTGGTTCCTTCCCATCTCTGTAACCTCTAGACACAGTGCTGTCCAGTGCTCAGTTCTTTTTCATTAATAACTCCCTTGGTCATCTCATGCAGTTTCATGACTTTAAATATTATCACCTACAGGCTGTCATCTCCTAAATGTTGATCTCCAGTCCAGACCTGGATCCTGTATCCCAGATGCCTTCATCCAACAACCTGCTTAATACTTCCTACTGGATGCTGTGCTCTTCTATTTACCACTCCAGATTTACCCTTTCTTCTTCCCTGTTCTGCCCTAGAAGGCTAACCTATATGGATGATAGCAACAGGCTTCCTTTGTCTTCTGGCTTCTAGTAGGTTAGGATTATGATGGGAAGCCCTGGCAGGAGAATAAAGGAGAAACAGAGTATAAGACCAGAGTATTTATTCACCTGCCTCCCTCGCTGTGGAGTCAACTTCATTGACTAGGTCTCTTGAGCAAAGGTGATTCATCCTCTCAAGGTCAACTGCCCTACACAAATCTCTCTCCTAGAGTTTCAGTAACTAGAGATAGTAACATCTCTGCTATTTCCTGCCCTTCCAATACTATCCTATCAACATGCTCTCCCTACATTCTACCCATACTTTTGTAAGTGATTCCTTTGTTAAAACTTCCTTCTAATTATGTGGAATGTGCCATCTATTTCCTACAGGAACTCTGACTAATACAGATGTCTAACTGGCACCTTAATTTTAACACATGCAAACCTGAGCACCTCCCATAGTTTTACCTATCTGAATTAATAACAACTCCCTTCTTTTAGCTATTTACACCAAGAAGCTGGCATCGTCCTTATACATCTTTTTATCTTATACCGCATATCCACAGGTCCTATATGCTCTTCCCTCAAAACAGATCCAAAACCCAACTATGTTTCACTACCTCCATTGCTACCACCCTCGCCACAGCCACCATCACAGCTTGTTTCGATTGTTGCAATAGTCTCCCAACTGGTCTACCAACACAGCAGCTGGAATGATCCTATTAAATATAAGCTAGCTATATCACTCTTCTCTTCAAAACCCTCTGGTGGCTGCTCATCTCACCCAGAGTGAAAGCTAACATCTTTACAATGGTCTACAAGCCTCCCCTTGATCTGGCCACATATGCCTCTCTGACCTCATTGCCTACTTGCTCACTTTGCTCCAGCCATGCTGGCCTCCCTTGCTAGTCTCTATACTCCTATTTCAAAGCCTTTGAACTTGTTATTCCCTTTGCCTGCAAAACTCCTCTCACAGATATCTTCAATGCTTACTCGCTCACTTTCCTCAGGCCTTTATGCAAATATCATCATCTCAATAAGGCCTCCTCTGGCCATTCTTTCTAAAATGTTAATAGCCTCTCTCCACTTTATTTCTATCCCAAGCAATTATCACCTTTTAGTATCTTATGTACTTTCTTTTCTTTACTATGTCTCCACCCTGTAGGATGTCTACTCCAGGAGGCGGGTGTTTTTGTCTGCCCTGTTCTTTGCCATATGCTCAGCATCTAAAATAGTACCTAGAAGTAGAGGATACTCAAATAATTGTTCAGTGAATCACAACTAGGTATCATTCAGTCAACTGGCCACAGTTAAAAAGTCTAACAGTGGGGATCCCTGGGTGGCTCAGCGGTTTGGCGCCTGCCTTTGGCCCAGGGCACGATCCTGGAGTCCCGGGATCGAGTCCCGCGTTGGGCTCCCAGCATGGAGCCTGCTTCTCCCTCTGCCTGTGTCTCTGCCTCTCTCTCTCTTTCTCTCTCTCTCTCTCTCTCTCTCTCTGTGTCTATCATAAATAGATAAATAAATCTTTAAAAAAAAGTCTAACAGTACTATGTATAGGCAAAGACAGTGAATACTAGAAATCCTAGCTCATCTCCACTTTGGAGAGCAATTTGTCTTTATCTAGAAAAGTTTATGATGTGCACATCTAACAAACTGGCAATAGTTTTTCTGGGCTGTGTATTTATCTATACAAGTGAGTATGGTATACTAAAAGTCTGACTCCAAGGAATATAGTCAACGTATCTGGGGGATATTAATATTTTATGATCACAGAATGAAGTCCATCTTTCAAAAGCAAACTACTATAGACCTAAAGCATGGCAGTTCTTCTCAGGCATATGACAAGGTGAAAAAAGGATAAATCAGCAGCAGAGTGTCACATACCCAAAGATGTGACAGTTGTGATTGCCCCAAGAAACTGATCATAGATAAACAAGTCACTTGGGAAGAAATCAGTAATTAAAGATAGACTACAAGAAAAATACATGAGACCCAAATCATGTCAGGTTTTAAGTTACAAGCAAAATGCTAACGTAAATAACCAAAATCATAAGCCACTGGGCATGACTGCTGGGTCAGACTAGAATCTTGAATCGCCTTCAAACATTCATGTGTTATTTTTTTTTTTTTTTTTTTTTGCCAGATGCTGTCCTAGTAATGGACTACAGATTTGATTCAATTAAAACCAGATAGTCCACATGTTAACCTTATCACACTACTTCAATTTTTCCCTACATCCTTTAGCAGAACAGCTAATAGACATTGAAATTAGGCAGTCTGCCTTTTACCATTTTCCCACCTTGGAGAAAAGTGCCTATAAACCTATAATTGGCCAAAGTGCAGGTCACAAGAGAGAAGTACTCATGTGACTGGCAAGAAGACAAGTCAACAGCTTCTAACAGGGTGCTGGACACCATCAGCGAACCTCTAAAAGGGTTACAGTGTGTGTGGTGCAAAACACAATGACTACAGCCTGAATCTTGCTCTTCTGACTCACACTCCCCCTCTCTGCTTACAATTCTCTTGCTACTCAAAGGAATTAGGTCGGAAGAGAACTCTTCACTTTATGATTCTTAGTCTGGTACAGGTAGAAGAGAAAAAAGGTTGAACTCAACAGCAACATAAATGTTGGGAAGGGGAGACAGAATTCAACGAAAATTGTCTGAAAATATTCTTTTCATTTTATTTCTCTGATTCTCACCTCGTCATCCTTTATTTAAATTGTCTTTAACCCAGCAATATTTTGTTGTTGAGGTCATCATAGACTCATATAACAATATTAAGAAACAATACAAAGAGATCTCCCATATACCTGACCCAGGTTCCCCCCAACAATAACATTTCACAAAACTACGATATAATATCACAACCAGAATATTGAATACTGATGTTGATATAACCTACAATGTTGTTCAGACTTCCCCAGTTTTATTTGTATTCACTTGTGTCTTAGGTTCTAAACAATTTTATAATTTGTGTAGGTTTTATATCTACCACTGTAATCGAGATAATGATCAGTAGCAGTACTACAAGGATACTTCCTGTTACATTTTTATAGCAGCATCCACCTCCCCCATCCCTAACCCTATCCTCCATTCATCCTTCCAATCCTCATTCCACCCCCTAATGGAGAGTAACCATCTATACAATCAGCTCTGCCTCATTACTTCCTATAACTACTCGCCAGCCTCACACTGCTGCTGCATTATCACTTAAAAAACAGCTGGACAGGGGATCCTGGGGTGGCTCAGTGGTTTAGCGCCTGCCTTTGGCCCAGGGCATGATCCTGGAGTCCCAAGATCGAGTCCCACATCAGGCTCCCGGCATGGAGCCTGCTTCTCCCTCTGCCTGTGTCTCTGCCTGCCTTTCTCTCGGTCTTTCATGAATGAATAATAATAAAAAAAAATCTTAAAAAAAGAAAACAAACAGCCGGACATAGAAGGAATAAGTGTTACATCTTATTGGCAGAGAAAGCTGTCCAAAAGCAAAACAGTAAAGTTTTCACATTCAGGTGCACAGGTCTCTAATACGTGCATCTCCAACTAATATGCATATTCTTGGCTATAAAATGGGAAAGAACACCTAGTCTAGAAGCTTGGTAAAGCTTTGTATAAGCAGAAGTATTAATTCCTCTGAAATAAAAACAAAACAAAACAAAAAAACCCTCAGTTTTCAGACTACCCACTTTAGAGGGTCAGAGTTCAGCATTTTTCATTTCTGTAAAGCCTTCTATCCATTTCAACCAGGACTTAAGTCCTTCTCCATCAGTACACAGAATCCCTAGCTTCCACTTAAAGAAACATTTTTTCCTTGCAAACCATTAGATACACTGTCCTTTACCTGCATTTACAATCCAAAGGACAAAAGAACAAATTGCTAGGTATTAAAATGCAGTTTTAAATGGAACATAAATAAAAGGTCTATGCAACTTTCAGAGTACTCAACCCATATGCATGCAACTGGAATTCATACCTGCAGAGCTGAGGAGAACACTGAAGTCCGTTCCCCTCTGTGATTCTCCACTTTCGTTATTGACCTCTTTTTCAATATCTTGGTATCGATCCCAGTTAGAGACTATCTTTCTTTTAGAATAATTTCCCTGCTCCTCGTTCTCTTCTCCATTGGTCTCTGCATCACTGTCATCTTCAACCTGCAATCATTAGAGACAAATCAATATGCAGGCAGTGGAAATTCCTACCTTAGCAGCCTTAGCAGAAAGTAAAACAAAACAAAAAGGTACTACACCAATATCACAACAAAGGGCACATTTATGGACCAAGCTCTCTGAGGATACTAAATAATATTTCAAAAGGACCCTATTATACCAGAATGTACTTTCACGATAAGCTTTTCATTTAGCTTTGCAAAGGAAATCTGGCAAGTTCCTTCCTAAAAGTTTGGATAACCCACACGGTTAACGTCTACCCTAGTGTATCCTTTTTCGATAGCTGTTTCAGCTTATTCAAACAATCAAGGCTATCCAAGTCTTAAACTTTGAGGACTTCAGGACAGAAATCAACCATTTCAACTTACAGATATTCACAAACACGATAAGTTTTATAAGTTTTAAATGGAACTCCATTCAGATGCATTCAAGAGAACAGTTTCCAGTCTTGGATATTAAAAAGAGGATGAATAAATAAATAAATAAATAAATAAATAAATAAATAAATAAATAAAAGAGTATGCAGAAAAAAGCAGAAAGTGAGAAACTGTTAAAGATAAAGGGCCTAGTTTCTTCAACAAATCATCTGCAAGGGAAAAAGTGCTGGAGGAGGAGAGAGAAACCTATAGATTGTAAGAGCTTCATGGACACATAACCATTTGTAATGTCAGGAACTTATCTGAAGTTGGATTCAAACAATATTAACTATAGATAAAAAATCACTTATGAGATGACCAGAGAAATGTGAACTGGATATTTGATTATTTTGAAGAAATACTATTATTTCATGTATTTATTGTTTGGTGTGATACCATATTATGATTTCTTAATTTTTTTTTAGGAATAAATATTGAACTATTGATAAATGAAAAGATAGGACGTGTAGGATTTCCTTCAAAATAATGGGTGGAGTGCAATAATGCGCACAGAGGAAATAAACTAGGCATGATTGATAATTATATTATCCTATCTATTTTTGTATGTATTTGAAATTTTCCATAATAAAAAACTAAACCTTAAAAAAGATGCATATAAAATCTAAAGACATCATTTAAAGAAGGATCCCAAAGGCTATAAAATCTTTATCAAAAGAAAAACTCATGAAATATATTAAAACAACCCATCTGTACAAGACGGGTTAGTCCAGACTTTTAAAAAAGTAGTAAGTTTCTATTATTAACACAAAAATGGGATGTGTGCACTGCAGAAAACTAAGAGGAAAGGACACGCAAAGACATAAATGAAACCCCACGTTCCATCCCTTAAGAGTAGGAGTACCACCATGAACACCTTAGATAGAGATATGGAAGTATATGCACTATTTACATATACTTTTTTTGTAACAAGAATTTCTGTTACAAAATTCTGCATCTCTCCATCTCAGTTAATGTCATTTCATATAATATCGAGACTATTTCCAAATTTGCTGACCCCAAAAATTTCCTTTATGGCTGATTTTGTCCACACCAGTATCCTCTTCAAGACCATGTCCTATATCTCACTCTTAAGTCCCTTTGAACCTAGCACAGTCTTTATCTTTATGCCATTGATTTGTTGAGGAGACCAGTACAGGTAGAGTGCAGAAGGACCCACCTTCTGTATGGCTGCTTCATGGTGGTCCTTGTTTATAGGAAGTAATGAAGTTTTAAAAATCTAAAAATCTGAATGCCTAATGGAGTCAAGTTAAATATCTTTTGGTTAAGATACATCATAGATGTTGCTCTGAACCTTATGTTACATCACATCAAATGACAGATGATAAACGGCTGACCAAACATAAATAGTGCTAAGATTAACCAAGAAGGTTGGGTGAAGTTTGACCTACCCACTGAACAGATGGGTCTTCCCCTCTACCTCTATTATTTTGGTCCACTACAGATTTCTAATTCCCCAAATTGCTTTAACACTAGTCAGTAATTCTCATCTGAATCGAGTTTAGTAAGTTTGTGTGAAAGCATAGATAACTGACCTTCAAGATCACTCTCAGCCCTCAAATATCATAAGGCTCTTTGGTGGCACAGAAAGATTGCAATCTAGATTATGATGTAGATTGCCAAAACTGCCTGAAACTTAGAGGTTTCCTGCCATTCCTGAGTTTCTCAGAACTAAAAAATGGTAGTAGATTAAAAGGTATGTGACTACACACATGATCTGTTTAAATAACAAATACCAGGAACATTCTAAAGAAAATAGCTTCATAAATGACGTGGAACTACAGGGACAGATCTAGAGCTGAAAATACTTGTAGGGTTTTATCTGGGAAAATCCAAAATTCCTTTGTTGGCCCATTGGGTAAACACAGCTCACAAAGACTTCTCCAACAAAACTTCTGAACATTGCTATAACACATTGCAAAACATGTAAGCCTGGGCAGAGTAATTAGCTTGATGTGAAAAAGACAATAGTCTGAAACACCTGAGGAGCTAGAAACAGTAAAACAAGCACTGGAATGGAAGGCAGAGGACCCAGAAGAATGAATGGCCCTGCCTTCACCATCATTTAATATTTACAAAGTGTTTATGAAAGGTTGGGCCTCACACTGCTGAATGACTCACTAATCCCCAGTTTAAGAAGAATCACTGAACAATGATCTCGTTACTCCCACCCAACTGCAAAGATGAGAAGAGCTGCCATTAGCCTCCATCACAAAGTGGTAGTAAAAAGTAATAAAGCTTAGAAGGCACTTGATGTAACTTAGAGAAAGGTAGCTCTTAAAAACTCCTAGAGATGTTATGTTTGGGATAACATATCTGGGACAAAATATGCAAAATCCTGAGATAAAAAGAAAGAACAGAACAAATGAGGAAAATACTGATGAAAGCAATGTGAAGGGACACCTGGGTGGCTCAGCGGTTGAGCACCTGCCTTTGGCTCAGGGTGTGATCCTGCAGTCTCAGGATCGAGTCCCACATCAGGCTTCCTGCCTAGAGCCTGCTTCTCCCTCTGCCTACATCTCTGCATCTCTCTTCTGTGTCTCTCATGAATAAATAAATAAAATCTTTAAAAAAAATAAAAAATAAATTTAAAAAAAGAAAGCAATGTGAAAACTATAAAGGCATCATTACTATGTTAACATCATTACATTATTAGTATGCTAATTCTGTATATTGAAAAATATAAGATACTGATGGAAAAGAATTAAAAACAAATGAAAATACCGTTTGTGTTCACAGATTAAAAGAATATTCTTAAACTATTTATAAGTAGGGGTGCCTTGGTGGCTCAGTCGATTAACCATCTGCCAGGGTCCTGGGATCAAGCCCCTCATCAGGCTCCCTGCTCAGAGGGTCCTCTGCTTTTCCCTCTTCCTCTGCCCCTCCCCCTGTTCATCTTCTCTTTCTCAAATAAATAAAATACTTAAAAATATATCAATAACAACTCAAAGCAATCTACAGATTCAATGCAATCCCTATCAAAATTTTAATGGCATTTTTCACAGGAAAAAAAGATCTAAAAATTTGTATGAAATCACAAAAGACCCTGAATAGCCAAAGCAATCCTTAAAAAGAACAAAGCTAGAGGCATCATGCTTCCTGATATCAAACTATATTACAAGCTATAGTAATCAAAACATTATGGATGGCAATGGCATAAAAACAGACACATAGAACAATGGAACAGAATAGAGTCCTGAAATAAACCCACACATATACGGCCCATTTATGACAAAGGGTACATCATGAGGAAAGGAACCATCTCTTCAATAAATGCTTCTGGGAAAACTGGACACCCATATGCAAAAGAATGAAACTGGACCACTATCTTATACCATACCCAAAAGTTAACTCAAAATGTGTTAAATTCTTGGGTACAAGACCAGAAACCATAAAACTTATAGAAGAAAAACATAGCTGGTAAGCTTTTTAACATCGGAATTGGCAATTTTTTGGATTTGACATCAAAGCGAAGGCAATAAAACAAAAATAAACCAGTGAGAACACATCAGACTAAAAAGCCTCTGTAAAGGAAACCATCAACAAAATGAAAAGGTATCAACTGTCACTCATCATCAGGGAAATGCAAATCAAAACCACAATGAAACATCACCTCAGAATGGCCACCAGAATGACTAAAATCAAAAACAACAAGAAGCAACAACTTTGGTGAAACTGTGGAGAAAATGAGGCCCTCATGTACGACTGGTAGGAATGCAAACTGGTACAGCTACTTCAGAAAACAGTACAGAGATTCCTCAAAAAGTCAAAAATAGGGCAGCCCGGGTGGCTCAGCGGTTTAGCGCCACCTTCAGCCCAGGGCGTGATCCTGGAGACCCGGGATTGAATCCCATGTCAGGCTCCCTGCTTCTCCCTCTGCCAGCTTCTCTCTCTCTCTCTCTCTCTCTCTCTCTCTCTCTCTCATATGAATAAATAAATAAAATCTTTTTTTAAAAAAAAGTTAAAAATAGAGCTACTCTATAATCCAGCAATTACACTACTGGGTATTTCCCCAAAGAAGAAAAAAATTAATTCAAAGGGATACAGGCATCCCTATGTTTATTGCAGTGTAGTTTACAATAGCCAAGATAGGGAAGCAGCCCAAGTGTCCATCAATAGATGAGAAGATGTGAGAAAGACATATTATATAATGGAATATTATTCAGCCATTAAAAAGAATGAAATCTTGCCATTTGTGACAACAGAGATAGAGCTAGAGAGTATTATGCTAAGTAAAATAAGTCAGTAAAAGACAAATCCCATATGATTTCACTCATGTGGAATTTAAGAAATAAAACAAGCAAAGGGGAAAACAGAAAAGAGGTAAACCAAGAAACAGACTCTTAACTATAGAGGACACACTGTTGGTTACCAGGAGGAAAGTGGGGGGCAGTGAGATAGGTAATGGGGAATAACTATATACTACTCTTGATGAGCACTAATACATGGAACTGTTGAATCACCATTTGCACGTCACAAACTAATGTAACGCTATATGTTACCTATACTGGAATTAAAAACATTTTCTTAAATGAAAGGCAACCTATATGATACAATATCTGGAAATCATATCTGATACAGCCTCTCCTCCCATAATGGATTTTAAAAGCAATTTAAAACAACATGTGCATAATTATATTTCCATATGTTACGGGCCCAACAATACATCTGCCAGTAACAGCACAAAGGAAGTAGGTGGGAACAAAACAGTATTGCACTAAGGAAAGGACTTCATGCGGGAACTCAAACATATAGAAGCAAATGAACAAAACTAGGAATAGGAAATAAGAAGGCTAATAGAACAAAAGCAATAAATATAGCTTATTCTTCTTTCTTCTCTCATTCTTTAAAAAATAAAATTATATAAGGTAATAATGGTAACAATGTATTGTCGGTTTTATAACCTGCAGATGTAATATGTGTAACAGTAATACCACAAAGGGGGAGAAGGGAAACAGAGCTTTCTAGGAGTAATACCAAGCTAGTATAAACCTGAAGCAGATTCTGATAAGTTAAAATGTATATAGTAGACCCTAGAGAAAACACTAAGGAAAGAATTTTTTAAAAAATTAAAGGAATTTAAACGTTGCATTAAAAATATTTACTTTATGCAAAAGAACTTGCAAAAGAGGAATAGAGGAGTGAAACACATATGAAATGTATGAGAAACACAAAGTAAAGTGGCAGACATAAATATCCAACTATATCAATGGCAACATTAAATGTGAATAGATTGAACAATTCCATCAAAAGGCAGGGACTAGCAAAATGGATGTTTCTAGACCCATCTATATGCTGTCTACAGGAGACACACTCAAAGACAAACATCATAATAAAGTATGGAATAGTAAAAGATACTGTATGCAAACAGTACGTAAAAAAGAGCAGAGTGCCTACGCAATTATCAGACAAAATAAACTTTAAGGTAAAAATTATTATGAGAAGAAGGAAACCAAACAATGATAAAAGGGACAATTTAGCAAAAAGATGTGACAACTATGACCTATGTTCCTCATAATTGAGCCCCACAATATATGCAGCAAACACGGACTGAATTGAAAGGGGAAATCGTTCAACAATAGTAGATGGAGGCCCCATTTTCAATGATGGATAGACCCACATGAAAGCTACCACATGCACCACAGAACCAATGAAAAGATTTACTCACCACAGCTGAACTGCTATTTAATTTACAACAACTTACATTAAGCAAACTATAACTTAATGTAACTGGCCAGTCCATGAAAAGTACGTCTGGGCAACACTGTTTTTTACTTTTTTTTAACACTGTTTTTTAAATCTCCTCTTACCTTTTCTTGCAAAAGAGCAACCATCTGCCAAGAGAATATTTAAAGATTATCTTTATCATGAAGAGCCCTCAGATAAGCCAGTAAAACTTGGGAAGTTATTAGTAGCACATAACAACCAAACCAAGCCTATGTAAAGCCTTTCATATTCAGGAATCTGACTTTGGAAGGTCCTGTTCACTTTCTGCCAGAGTAAAAAGCACGTAAAAATAGTTTTCCTGGGGAAGCCCTGGTGGCTCAGCGATTTAGCGCCGCCTTCAGCCCAGGGTGTGATCCTGGAGACCCGGGATCGAGTCCCACGTCGGGCTCCCTGTAGGGAGCCTGCTTCTCCCTCTGCCTGTGTCTCTGCCTCTCTCTCTCTCTCTCTCTCTCTGCATTTCTCATGAGTAAATAAATAAAATAAAAAAGAAATTGTTTTCCTGTTTTGAACATCATAAGGAGGTTAGAAAACAGTCAATCACACTTTCAACGGCCTCCTGTGTTCCTGACAAAGTGTAATTACACCATAAATGGAAACAGGTGGGATAGACAGGTGAAAGAACACATTTAAGGAAAACCAAGAAAAAGTCACCAGGAACTAATTTCAATAATTAGGTAATAATGTCAGATATATCCAACCAAAAATGTTACAAGGTTTAAAATTGGAAAACTATATTAACTCACCTTACCTTTAAAATTTTTAAACATTACCAAGCTTTAAATTGATCATTACTTAAGAGTCTAATTGCCAACTTCTATATCTGTAACCCTAGTCAGGTCATTTTTTAATCAGCAGCTGATAAAAAAAATTAAAGTAGTGAATTAAGATTTTACTTATTCATGAGAGACAGAGAAAGGCAGAGACACAGGCAGAAGGAGAAGCTGGCTCTCCATAGGGAGCCTGATATGGGACTCAATCCTGGGACCCTGGGATCACACCCTCAGCTGAAGGCAGATGCTCAACCACTGAGCCACCCAGGCATCTCATGAGCCAGCCACCCAGGCGTCCCGATAATTCACTACTTTAAAAAATTATTCTTTTGAAACGATAGAAAAATTTACAAACCATCATAATTATGAGTTCAATAACAGCATTTGGTATTACAAAAGTGCTAGCAAAAAGAATTTTTATGTCGTATTTCAAGAAGCTAGATTTCAGTTAAAAATTGAATAAAAATATGCATATATATACTATGTACCTAATATGCAGATAAACTAACAAAGTTTCTAATTTGTCATTGTGTATTAAATATACACAAGAACATGATCATGTTTGAAATGCAATGTATGGCATACATATCTACATTATCCACTGAGCCCAGAACAATGTATGCAGAATTTGAGCTCCAAAATACTCTAGCCAGGAAGAATGGAGAAAAAGTGATCCAAACCATCCTCAAATTCAGAAATTTCTCTAGCAAGAGAATTATCTACAGCTTCTTTTCTTGTCCTTCCTTGTAATCGGTATACGGAAAAAAGGGTGGGGGGGGGCAGAGGAATCTGAGAACAGAGAAAATGATACCCCAATCCTGAAACTTCTGCTGGGCCTCTTCACTCATCCCCAGTCCTTATCTTTCTTTCCTTTTAATACTGCACATCCCATTTGACAGATTCTGCCAAAAAGCACTTACACAGTTACTTTTAGCTCTACTATTCACTTTTTATTGTTAAAAATCCTTTAATCACAACTTTTGCAAAGAATGAGGCATCAATATTTCAGTCACTTCTAAGCAATCTGCACTTCCAGAAGGTGTACTTCCAGGACACTGTGATGCTAACACTTTTTTTAATCTACAGGCCCTAAATGGAGCTAGGAGAATCATCTGCTTCTTGGTCTGGTTCTGATTCAGAAAAAAAGTTAGCACTTGCTTTGTCAACCTACTGGCACACACAATAGAGACATACACAATAGCCAGAGATACTACTGCCAGGACTTTGAGCAAAAACTTTTGTTAAATCATTTAATTAAAAGATCTTACATACACAAAAAGGTCAACCTCGGTAGGAAGGCTGCACGTGGACTCTGAGCATTCCCCGGCAAGGTTAGTGTACAAACCTCACTCACCCCACCATGGCCACTGACAGTTCACTCTCCTAAGGGAACAAGTGGTGGGTCAGGGGCACATGCCGGGATGTCAGTGCCTGGCCCTAATGCTGGAAAATGACCAGCTTTTCTTTTGAGGGTCTCAAGTTAAATTTTTACTCCTCTTACCCAGCAGCACAGGACTGGATTCCTTGGTTACCAGGAAGGTTTTAGCATCATCACCATCCACTTTGTAGAAAACTCAGAGACCATTAAATAGCTTTATCTGGCCACCTCTAAGACACTCTCCCAAACTCTCAACTCACCAGAGAACTTAATTAACAAGGAAACAATTACTGGCCTAGAAGGAACGTGAAGAGCCCAAGTGCACCCTCTGCCCTCAAGAGAGATCATGCAGAAATCACACTGGGTGGGTGGACCTGAGGCCCGAGCCTGCGATAACAGCTGTCTTCCACCCAAGTTAACCATATTGCTTCCTTCATGAGCACAAACTTCCAAAACTTCCAATTCCTTACACATTTTTTTGTTCTACAGTTCTTAAGTGTACACGACGCTGCTGCCAACCTTTCTCCAATGACGGTTTCTTGACCAGTTTCGCAGTGCCAGTCACCAGCTCAGATGCTGGGGGCACACAGTCTCGCCTAAGACCCCAGGGTCCTCGGAAGAGATGAGACAAGCAGACATACACTTCAGGAAGCTGCCATGCGGGCTGTGGCCTCCTAAGATGTTCTGGGAGCACTGGGAAAGCTGCAGCAGCAGGGGAGATGGGAGGACAGCGTCGGGGCCAGTCTGGGGAGCTGGGGAGGAAGGCGTCCAGGCTCAGGGACCACGTACTCGGGCTCGGCCGAGGGAAAGAGCAAGGGACACGCGTGTAACCAAGGGGCGACAGCTTCAGCTTCAGAACAAGCCCAGGAGCTCGGTGGGAGGGTGGCAGCAGGACAGCACAGTCTACTGGTCTCCCCAAAGCCCTCAGATTAAATTTTTTTGTAAAGATTTTATTTATTTATTCATGAGAGATACACAGGGCGGGGGGCAGAGGGAGAAGCAGGCTCCATGCAGGGAGCCCGACATGGGACTCGATCCCGGGTCTCCAGGATCAGGCCCTGGGCTGTAGGCTGCGCTAAACCGCTGAGCCACCGGGGCTGCCCAAGCCCTCAGATTAAATTAAAAAGAAAAGTCACACACAGCAACTCAGATGCAGGGCAAGAAGGCCACAGAACGTGCCCCCAAAGCCTTGGTGGCAAGCTCCCTCCGCGGGCAGGTGGGGGCCAGTCAGCACCCCAGTCCCAAAGGGGACCCGCCTGTGGAGGGGAAGCTCAGGGCTCGGGGGATCCAGGCGGCCCCAAACTGGCCAGGGGACAGGAGCACAGTGGCCGGGAACGCCGGGCCCCGGGCGCGGGGAGCTGGGGGTACAGGGCTCATGGAAAGTCTGAGGGGACCAAGTCAGAACTTGGCAGTAACTATGCAAAGCTCCTTGCAGGACCTAACTCCACTCTGAAGAGAAATTGCCGGGGGTAGGATCCCAACCTAGCAGAAGAGACACGGTAAAGAAAAGGGGAGAAAAAGGGTCTGACTAGGGAAGGGACTTGCAGCATGGGAGAAGGTCTCTATTTTCTCCATCCAAAATGACAGAAAAGGGGTCTGAGGAGCCATGAACCCTGAAAACTATCCTTGAGAGGGTCTCCCTTTTAAAAGTCTGGGAAAACAGATTTCTCAGGAAGATCACAACAACAAAGCACTGTGGTCATGTCCTGTATGAAGTTGTCATTACAAAGACAAAGATACTAAAGATAAAAGCATTTATAATAGGTAGATATATAAAAACCAAGCATCCAAAATTCTTTATTGTAATACAATTTCACTGTTTTAAGTATGTAACTAGAAATCCCAACCTAGGTCTTCAGGGGCAAAGGGTTAAAAAAAAGAACAGTTGTCCATCTCAATCTTGCTCAGAAACATCAACACATGAAGGGGAAAAAAAACAAGTGCGGTGGAGAGAACCCGAGTACAGAGGAAAAACATACACCAACCCACAAAGCAGTTATTCAGTAACAACCCACTGGGCTCCTTGCTTCATCCTTTTTCTTCTCCAGGTTTTTTTTAAGATTTTATTTATTCATGAGAGACACATAGATACAGGCAGAGGGAGAAGCAGGCTCCCCATAAGGAGCCCAATGCAGAACTCGAACCCAGGACCCCAGGATCACAACCTGAGCCCAAGGCAGATGCTCAACTGCTAAGCCCCCCGGGTGTCCCTCCTTCTCCAGGTTCTTATCTCATCCTTGTCAGTATTGTTTCAGAAAGTTTGATAAAAACAAGAGGCATGAAAAAGCCATTCCCATTTGTTTGCAGTCTCAAGAATCTGGGCCAGAACAACTCTTCTCTCCAACCCCAGCTCCTCAGATGCCCTTCACTCTCCTTCAAACAATACCCCTCACATCCAAACAGTAACCTTGATGTGGACACAGAACTGGGAAAAATTTCCCATTTCCTAGCTTTTTATCAGAATGAAGTTCACAGCACTTCGACACAACAGACTTTAACTGATGTAATAAACTCAACAGAATAAAGACAGGCACCAGGATGGGGGCCCTGATGGGCATCTGTCCACCTCGTATGCTCCCTTCTCTCCTCATTAACTTGGCACTTTGCTTGTGGCAGTCCCTTTACTTGCATAGGTTCCCCTCTTTTCTTTTATGATACTTGGGTCAAAAGTATTTCAGCCAGGGGTACCTGGTGGCTCAGTTGGTTAAGCACCTGAATCTTGGTTTGAGCTCAGGTAGGTCATGATCTCAGGGTCATGGGATCGAGCCCCACTTTGGGCTCCATGTTCAGCATGGAGTTTGCTTGGAAGATTCTCTGCCTCTGCCCCTCCTCCCACTCATGCTCAAATCTTTAAAAAAAAAAAAAAAGTATTTATCTCCTGAGCTGCAAAATGCAACCAAATCTTCTATAAAATATTTCTAACAAAAACATTTATACATTTCTAACAGGGGTTTTTGATTCAATCAAGACACTTTGTCATACCTGTGAACCCACTATTAGCTAAACATGAGTGTCTCCATGTGCTGGTGATTCTACAGAGCCTGTAAGAATAAACAACGGAAATTCTTAAAGAATTGCATCCTCTTGTGAGCTGCTCCATTTTTAAAACACCATGGGTTATTTATTTCCTTTACACCAAGTTCTAAACCACTGACTTCTAAATCTCTGGGCTTATCAAGATCATATGATGTGCCAAGTGTCTTTTCACCTATAGTGTGCCCATCCATCCCAAATTCACTCCCTCGGTCCACTTGTTAACAATTCATCAAAAAAGCAGCTCTCCCTATAAATGAGATAAAGTGTCCACCACCACGTGCCATCTTCAACAGCATGGACACCTCACTCTCCTGTCAACAAAATTAAACCGTTTCCTTAAAGAAGTCCCTTCTCAGGAGCTATTTTGGAACATTTATCCCCTAAGATTTTTCATGCAATGTTCTTCTTATCATGTAGCTACCAATTTTAATAAGATGTCAATTATCAAAAAAAAACTTTTTTTTAAATAAGATGTCAATTATCAAAATAAGTGATTTCAGTAAGCCTTATTCAGAAGCTCTAAAGGGACTGAAAACCCTACAACTTGACCACTATTCATTCTAGCAACACTTACAAGGATTGCATTGTCATACACAATTCTTCTGTTTGCTATTGTGCCTTAATCCAATGCATACAACAGGGTCAATAGATTTTTTAAGAAATTCATTTTTTTAAAGTTTCATTTTGTTTTCACTAGTAATCTCTAGACCCATGTGGGGCTCCAGCTAATGACTCGAGGTCAAAAATCGCATGTTCTTTGCACTGAGTCAGCAAGCGCCCCCAGTGTCAATAGACGGATTTTTTTAATGAAATCATCCAGTCTTCTCCATGCCTCAAAATAGAGGTTTTACTATTAGACAATGTCCTTTTCTACCTATAGAATAGAATTTCTTACTGATACTTTTGCAAGCTTGCTCTACGATACCAATCCATGGAGGCAAATCGAAAATTTGGTTGAAACAGTACCATCTCTCTTAAAGCATCCACATAGATCATCTGGTTTAAGCCCTGAGGCTTTAGAGAGGAAATAAAGTTCAGAAAAGGACTTGCACAAGGTCTCACTTAACAGCAGAAGCAGAATGACAATCTGCCTAGAATGCAACCTAGTGCTTTTGCAAATATGACTCTTGACTAAACAAAATCTTAGTAAAATCAATCACTCCCTCTATTGTGTTAGGTCTCTTCATTTCTAAAGCCTTATGAAGGTTCTATTCAAAATCCCTACCAGTTGGGGCACCTGGATGGCTCAGTGGTTGAGCATCTGCCTTCAGCTCAGGTAGTGATCCTAGAGTCCCAGGACCAAGTCCTGCATCAAGCTCCCCACGAGTAACCTCTGCTGCTGTCTCTGCCTCTCTCTGTGTGGTGTCCCTCATGAATAAATAAAATCTAAAAAAAAAAAAAAAAACCTCTTATCAGTAGAAAAAAATGACACCATTTAAATGGCAAAACAAGTATAGCAAGCCAGAGATTGAGGATTCAAAAATCATCCTCTGATGTGTGAAGTCACCTTCCTTCCATCAATGACACTATCTTGACCTCCCAAAACTCATTCTAGTTCAATTATCTTATTTAATTTCAAATCAGTCCTGGAAGATAGATTAAGATCTTACACATAATTATCTATATATACAGATGAAATACAATTGGAACAGGTCACATACCCACTCCAAACACTTAACATCCATATAAGAGAGCAAATCTCTGACATAAAAGCTCATTCAACTTCAAACCATTCCTAATAGTCATTTAAAACAGCAAGGTTCACAGTGTGGGGAAATGGCCTAGTAGTAAGAAGTCACTTACACTTACAAGCAATAAATATGACCAGAGATTGGGAGGGGAGGGCCACACATAATAACAATAAAGAAAAGATACATAATTTGAAAAGAGATGACGAGCATTTCCAGAAATTATGGAAAGTACTTCAGAGCAAAACGAAACAGAAGAGGATGTCAACTGGTGACAAACTGGTAAAATGTAAAAAAAAAAAAGAAACTGTACAAAACAGGTATGATCTAAATCTATGCTTAGTTAAAAGATTAATGCCACCATCTGGGAGAAAGCCCTTCTCCCACCACCTCAGAGGCCAGTCACCATCCTCACTCAGCCTTCATTAGTGATGGATCTAAATTACAGACGTGCAGCTCAAAATTTGCCTGCCTTCATGAAAGGTCCACACACTATGTCACTCACATCCCCGGACTGCATTACGATCTCTCTCCTTGAGATGAAAAGCTCAAAGGTTAACTAACCAGATCAAACTTAAGATATAAGACCTGATCTCCACATAACTTTCTCATTGTCCTGTCTTCAGACAGGGGCCAAACTCAAGCCCTAATGGGTAAAGCTGTTTGATCTGCCAATCCACATAGAGAACAATGGGCCTACCAGAATTCTCTCCCTCCTGAGCACCCACCTCATGTGGGAGAGCCCATGCACACGGACCAAACACAAGGAGGAATGACACCACTACACCAACCACCTGTCAGGTCTTTGCGTGTGAGGTTTACCTGACACCCATTCTGAAGCCCCTCTTTTGAATTTATCCTCCTTTTCATTCCTCCTTGATGAGTAGAGTTATATAAAACACATAACATTTCCCTTCTGTGGGCTGGATTCTTCTGTGTGTTGAAATCTTTTATCTTCAAGGGCAGCTGCACACGACAATGTTAACATGAAAGGAAGACAAGCCTCACAGCCCTCCTGTGAGCAGCTCCCCTACGGTAGGAGCCAACAGAAATCCAAGGACAGCTACCGCAAAAATCGCATTTGGAGACTTCAGGGGCAAATACTGTGTAGACAGAATAAGACGGCGTTGTTTGCAATGAAGGCAAGTGCACATATTAAACTTAATACTGACTTTTGCCATACGATGTATGGCATTTGAAAGGTACTCGGCTGGCACACTCTTCATTTCTGGCTAAACTGCAATCCTCTCCTTCCTCGGTCATCGACTGAATGACACAGTGGCTACATACTAGCAAAAACTCCTTCCTTCCAATCCACGTCATTTTAGCCAAAATTGAGAAAAAGAAAATGCACTTTTCAGAGGCAAAACAGATTTGACAGTTTCCCCCATGAAAGGACACAATACTGCAATCCTCATTTCCCTTCTGCAGCTGTTTTCAAGTGTGACCTTTAGAAAGCTCGCCCAACATCGGGGAGTCAAAAACTTTAATTAAAAGGAAGGGCAGCAAAGACACCTGAGGAAGGGGGAAAGCTTCGTACGTTGCATTAGAGAAAGGTGGATTTTCTCAAAGCTGCCATCATGAGGACAAAATGCAAATCCCAGGATGAGGATTACACGGAGCGCACAGGCCAACGCCCGCCCGGGAAGCTGGGCCACAGCATGGTGTGCCTAAGCAGCTGCACGGAGGTAGGATCCCTCGGAGCTGCAGTGCTAAAAGCACCTGCGCCCTAGCTCTTCTCTAAGGATGAGACCATTTACCACCCTTTATAGAAATATAAAGCGACACTCCATCCCACCTTCTCAACAACAACGTCCAGATATTCCTTTGTGGGAGCACAAATTAAACTCTTGTATGGCTTTCCTGTAACAAGGAGGCTTGGTGGATTTAAAAGTATAATCAAAACCCTTGAGAGGAATAAACTTGTAAAAGCTAAAGTCTATTAGGGCCTGAGCTCCAGCTGTGGCAGGTTGGAAACGCTGGATGTTCCCGTAACATGCTCTGCACAAAAAGAATCATCTGCCCCCAAATAGGACTCCCGGTGGGGTTTCTGTAGAGGCAACACTGACTAGACTGAAGTCATCTGAAATTCAGGGCACTTCCCTGAGAGTAAGACACTGTCATTATCACAATTTTGACAAGGAGCGAAGAAAAGAAGCTGTCTAGGGGGTGAGGTATCGTTAAGAGAGTTTGACTGGGCTGGGCCTCCGAGATAGCCCCAGAGGAGGAAAGGGACAGGAAGAAGGCCCCAGGAAGCAGAGGGTCTGCCCCACAGAAACATCAGTCACCGGCAAGACAGACCTCGCCTCCTGCTACACAACCCAAGGCCAGACTTCGGGCTTTACGCACAAACAATTCAGGGCATTCAGGGGGAAAAAAAGAGAAAGGGAAACTCCTTTGATTCTTCCATCTAATGGTCCCGAAACCACTCACAAAGCAGCAGGAGCAGATTCTAGAAGAGCAGCTTCCGGATCCGGAGGGGTAGATTCCATTAGCTCAAGCGCACAACCCACTTGAAAAAAACCAATCACAGATTCACAACTCAGCTGAACGGACAAGCTCTTCTCCACCACCTAGGAGGGCTGAGGACCTACGAACTCACCAACAGAGTACTTCAGGTACTAAATGGCAGTTCCCTCAGTCTGGACGACGTAACCTTTTTAGGATCGGATGAAAATTATAGTTAGATGGCTTTCCAATAATTATCCCCGTTTGACCACTTGCACAAGGTAAAATACAAAGTTCTGGGAGTTTAGACAAATGTAGTCATGTAACCACTACCACGATCAAGACACAGGACAGTCCCATCACCCCGAGAGATGCCATCATGCCTCGTCTCCAGGGCTCCTTTCACGTGAAGGACACTTAGGTCCATCCTTGCTGCGGGTGAGTGGCAGCGGGTTGTGCCTTTCTGCTGCAAATTGCGTGCCCCATGTGCACGTACCATCCACCTGCCACTTACAGAATTTCACCTGTTGCTTTTGGCAATGATGATAAAAGCTACTGTAAGCATTCACAAACAGGACTTTTCATTTCATGAGAGATAATACTCTCAGGTATTATCTACTTTCCACCTCACATGGCAAGCATACATTTAACTTGGTAAGAAGCTGCTGGGATTTGGTGCTGTCATTTTCCTAAGCTATTCTGCTAGTCAGACAGCAATTTCCTCTCATGGTTTCAGTTGCATTTCCCTAAAAACAAAGGTTGTTGAGCATCTTGGTGCTATTTGCCAGCATACGACACCGGTTGGGTGAATTGTCTGTTTAAATCTTTTCCCCATTTTTTTAATGGATTGTTTCTTATTGGATTTTGAAAGTGCTACCTGTTTTCTGGATACAAGTCCTTTGTTGGATATGTGACTTACAATATTTCTCCCAGTCTGTTATTTCTATTTAGTAGAATGTATTCCTTAGTTTGAGGTTCATAGCAAACTGAGTGGAAGGTCCCAGAGATCACCCACATGTCCTCGGTGTGGCTTAGCTCTTCATGAAAAGTCCAGCATATCGAGGTATTTTTCTTTTGCAGATCATGCTTTTGGTGCTACATCTAAGAAATTTTTGTCTAACCCAAGATCACAAAACACTTTCTTCCATGTTGTCTCCTAAAAGAACAGCTATCCTTCCATTCATTTCAAAACAATTTAACTCATGGTGCAGTTACTGTAACTGATTTTTTTTAATATTTTATTCACTTATTCATGAGACACACACAGAGAGAGGCAGAGACACAGGCAGAGGGAGAAGGAGGCTCCCTCCAGGAGCCCGATGTGGGACTCAATCCCAGGACCCCAGCCAGGATCATGCCCTGAGCCTAAGGCAGACACTCAGCCGCTGAGCCCCCCAGGTGCCCTATAATTGCTATAAAGTCTCTGAGGATCTCAGAATCTGGATCATCCTGGAGTTGGCATTTGTTGACTGTGTTTTGTCTCAAGAATTGGTCACATTTTTCTGTAATATTGTGAAATTTTAAATGTAGAATAACATCCTGAATATGAATTTGTGTGGACTCTGGGTCCTATTACAAATCCTCTGGAGAGCATTAGGATTTTGCTTGTTCCTTTTTATCAGGCAACTGATCCGGATGGGGTCAGGCCCAAGCTGTCCCTCCTGTTCTGTGGGCCATGGTTCAGTCATCCCAGTTCTTCAGGCTTCTGTTCCACAGCTTTTGGGTCCTTGCTGCCCCTGTGCAGCTCAGGGTGGGTCCTTGCCTCCAGCCAGTCCACACACACAGAGGACCCTGTGTGTCCTCTGTAGGATGCTCCCAATCTGTGGAGTTCTAACTGTCGGCCTTGCCCCTCATGGGCAGGATTTGGAAAGGCACCTGGGCTGCCAGCACCGCAGCCACCCCAGTTCTCCAGGGGTCCACCTCGGTGATTCAAGGAGAGGCACAGGCACCTACACACTTTCCAGGCTGCATTTTTCCTACCCTTGCAGCCAGAGAGGTGGGATAGTTTGTGGCTCTTGAGCTCCCCGAGCACGGCTGCTGCAGCTCTGAGAGCCTGCCCTTGGCGCACGGCCAGAGAGAAAAGAAAAACAAGGAGGACCTCACCCCCAGAGCCCACAGGCAATTTCTCCAGACTTTCACCGCCTTCCCAACTGCCACCTTCGTTTTCCTTCTCGTAGTCCTCAGTACACCCAATCACCCATCTGTCCGCAGTCTGTCGCAGCGATCCATGAAACAGCAAGCCTCCCGGGACTAGCTGAGACTGGTAGCCCTCTTCCCACTCCGAGTTCCAGCACCTTCCACCACTGAGCGGAGGCCCTAGCCCAGCTCTCATCTTGCGCTTGGGGTCCTGGGCAGCAGAGGGAACCCCCTGGGATCCTGGAGGGTCACGGTGATGAGCGCAGACTCCGGAGCCATCTCGCTGCCACTGTGTTTTGTAGCCCTCCAGAAAGGCCCAGGGAGAGACAGGACCTGACCTCCAGCCCACCATCTGCCGCTGGTCCCTGCGCCTTCCCCCCATCATCCTGGGGTGACCGGGCCAGGTGGGTGGGCAAGTGTCCCTGCCGGCGGCCGCCCACAAGACACATGAATGGTGACAGAGACCAACTAAGCAGGTGTCTTGAGCTGCCAAGGGCATCAGACAAAGGAAGCATGTGTTAGAGGTCACTTTCCTGAGCAGACACTTAGACCCATTCTGGCTCTTTTCACTGAGGACAAAATAGAGGATGGCATGCAGGGAGGAGCCGGAGAGTGCACTTAGTTTCAGGTGTACAGCCAAACCCACCTTCCCTGTCTACTCTGAGTGGCAACAGGAAAAGCATAAAATGAATGTGGATGCTTCTAGAATACTGGAAATAATGCCATGCTGAAACACAAAATGCATTGTCGGGTCCCCTAACAGATCTATGAGGAGCCTGTATACACTGCCAGACACCATTGCATGTGTGTGGAATCCATGAGTAAGCAAGAGAGATCCCCTGCCCTCGTGGACTTGTCAAACAACAACCAAATAAATACATGTATACTGATGTATAAACACATGAAAACACAGTGTTGTAGGTTGTGACAAATACCATAAAACAAAGTAAGCTAAGGAGCTGGAGAACGATGAGGGCACAATATGATATAGAATCGTCAGAAAAATCTCATCAGAGAGAACACTTAAGCAGATAACCTGAAAGGATAAGGGAGTAAACCATGAAAGGACTGGGGGACAGAAAGGCAGCAGGTGTCTTGGGAGAGAAGACTCCTGCTACATTCAAGGGTCAGAAACAGAGCCAGCATCATTACACTGGCTACACTGGATTGAACTTGAAGGAAAGAGGGCACTAATGAGGCCTAGAAGTACGCAGGCATCAGGTCATGAAGGGCTCTACGCGGCATGGTACGCAATTTGGATCTTATCCTAAATGTGATGGGAAAGCAGACATGAAGGATACAAGGTTTTATCTAACTATCTTTCTCTCAATCTCAACCGCAAAAATTACTTTCAGATTCAGAGCTCAACCTAATGTTCCAATCCACTTCATACTCAGCCTAAACAGTTCATGAAGTCAATACAGAGTCAAATCCATGACTTTAAAGGTGAATGAAATATTCATTCATTAATCATTCATTTATTCATTAATCTACCGCCAAAACAATACTTATATATCACAAATACCCTCAAATGCTAAATTATGCCTTTTCTACTAGGGGAGAGAAAAAAAACAAAGACTACATTTAGCTTTTGAAATTTTTTTAAGATTTTATTATTTATGAGAGAGACACAGAGAGAGGCAGAGGCACAGGCAGAGGGAGAAGCAGGCCCCCTGCGGGGAGCTGAAGTGGGACTCAATCCCAGGACCCCGGGACCATGACCTGAGCCAAAGGAAGACGCCCAGCCACCGAGCCACCCAAGCGTCCCTTGAGCTTGTATTTTTGTTATAAAAATCTTCCAACACAGTACACTAAATCCCTAGTACCCAGAACCCAGTTTCAACAATTATGAATAATTTCCTAGTCTTGTTTTTATCTATATCATCCCCTGCTTCTTCAAACACACATACACCCCACGAAAGTGCACACACACTTTTTTTGGTATATTGTTTTCTGGAATATTTTTAAACAGATCTCACACATCTTATCATGTCACTGATATTCCATTATGTATCTCATATTAACTTTAGATATAAACACAATGCCTTTGCCATAGCTAACAGAACAACAATCCCTCAACATGACCTGGTCCATGCTCAAATTTCCTCCAAATAGCTCATCTTTCCTTTTGTATTTGGTTTGTGAGAATGAGGATCCAAACAAGGCCAACGTACTGCACATGGCTAGTATGCCTCTGTAAGTCTCCTTTGGCCTATATTTGTCCTGCAGAATTTCCCACATTTTGGATTTCAGATTTGACTGCAGCTTCTGTATGTTGTCCTTTAACTTGTTCTTCCATCCCACTTATTTCCACAAACTAGCAACTGTATCTAGTGACCTGATTATAGTCCAGTTTAACACCCATTAGTTTAGATTTATTAGTTCACTAGGAACTGAAAAGTGGCAATTTTCTAATTCTGTCATTTCTTGAACATTAGATGCAATGTATATTTTTTTGGGGGGGGGACTTTCATCATCAACTATTTGATTATCCTAAAATATATAGTTTATTCAGGAAAGGATAATTGCTAAATCTTTTCCCTCACTTTATCAATGTTAAGAATTGTGCATTGTTACCTAGCAGCCTCCAAAAATAAACAATGAGGTGGAGGGTTTTTTAGCATCATTAAAAACTCACATTTGTGGCCTTTCAACCTACTGCATTTCTTATTTTTCTTGATGCTCAAATAGCCCCATCCAATGGAAGCTCCAGGAAACTTTGAGAGGATTCTTGCTTTCTGCCCACACCTGGAATCAGCCTTTTCTCAAATATGCTTGTTGTTGTTGTTGTTGTTGTTTTTAAGTGGGAAATGCCATTTAGAAACTATAATCTGAATGCTCACTGTAACTGGGTTGTCTTTGTTTCTATGCTTTTTCAGTAGAAAACACATACCTATAAAGATAAAAGTCTAAGCTCATACAGATACTTCAAGTTTAAGATTACAGGGTTTTTACTTAATTGCTGCAATTTTTAGATTAGTTTTTCTTTATCTCTGAAAATCTTAATTACTAACAACATAAATATAACTACTTATTCCCTTTACCCTGCAGTGTATATTTAATATTTTCAACATAATGATACCAATATCACTACCAAGAATATTTGAATGTGGTTTAAAAGTTCTCAGTGCATTTGTTCTTAGGATTTATCCAAGTAGGGATACACAGCCAAAATATCATTTTATAGTCACTTGAAATAGTTCTTCTCTCTTTGAGTAAGCCATACCTGATAGATTCATGTGAGGGCTTGCTGTTATGTTGTCTTCAACTATTTTATCATTCAGCTTTAAAATGAGGATTTGCACACATGCTCACAATGACTATGTGTAAGCAACAGTTCAATGCTTTTTTTCCATATTTGCAATTATAGACACAATGAACCAGTCAAACTGATCACAGTTCACAAGATTGATCATCAAGACACAGGATCCAGTATAAAATATAGCCCTGTATCCTTAGAAAAATGGCAGATTCCAGGACTGGGGCAGAAAATACATACACTAAACATGGAGCGTCTAGTAAGTAGTAGTACCAGAAAGTAAAGGTACCAAACACACACACACGTGCACACACACATACCCCTGATTAGGGTAGGTCACAGGACCAAAGGAGCCAACTGAAAGACCTCCTAATGGCCAAAGCTGAATAATAATTTGAGTGACAAAATAAGTAATACTGGATTATAGCCCATAGTATAAAATAAATATCCATGAGTCCACACTAGCATAAGTAAATGAGTACATAAATGGGGTAGACATATCTCCCATACAGAAGAATTTACACATTTTCCATCTTCAAAGGCTGTACAGAAGGACTTCCTTCCAGAAAATACAGTATAGAAGATGGATGGGAATAATTTTACAGGAAAGAAACCTGACAACTACTGCCTGGGGTAGGTGGTCAAGGCCAGCATCAATAATAGTGATAGTATGTACACCTGATGTTAACATAATGGTACTTTACCTCCCAAAACTCAAGACCTCAGTCTAATCATGAACAAAACATCAGACAAATTCCAAAGAGAGAGCAGCCCTCTATTGGAATAGATACTTAATAATGTATCAATATTAGTCCATTGACTTACACGTGCATGTAATAATGGGAAAGGTTACTCATAGGAGAAACTAAGTATAGACTACATGGAAACTCTCCACACTATTCTTTCAATTTCTCTGTAAATCTAAACTGTTCTAAAATATATACAAAGTCGATACACATATATATCTCCCCAGATATATCCCTGCAGGATACATGCTCTGAGACCATATACCAGCAAAAACAAGCACCTTGTCCTATTGCTTTGACTTATTTCAGTCAGTATGAGATTGAAAACTAACTTCTATTCAACTAAGCAGTTGAGACTGTAAGTCTTTTACTTTTTCTAAACAAGTACTATCCACACTCCATCTACTGCTTAAGTATATAGACATGTTTAGGAAATATTTGTTAGACCTCTTTAAATGAGTTCACAATAGCAGGATGAAATAATTATTACTACGTGGGAAGTGAAGCTGGTGATAAGAATAAGGCAAACACTATACAGATTTTAAGTCTGAACAAAAATATGAGCACTATATCCCAGAGCCTAAAATAATCCAGAAGTCTGAAACAATGGCCCAGATGTAGGCTAAGTATAGCTGTGATAAACCACATTTAGCTCTCAGGACAGACTGGAGGTAGGGGAGACAACAGTTTGGTTATGTGACTATCTTAGCAGGGAAAAAAACTAATGCTTATTATTGGCCATAGAATACACAAAACTGTTTATCTACAGCTACAGAGCTCGGTATCTGCATTAGGCACCTCAGGCCACCACCACCAAATACCAAGACAGGAGGCCTAAACAACAGAAACGTACTGCTCACAATTCCGGAGGCAGAAAGTCCAGGATCAAAGTACCGGCAGAGTGGGTGTGTGGTGAGGATGGCCTCTGGCTTGCACACAGCCACATCCCCTCCTGCAGGAGGGAAAGCACCCCTCACACACCTGAGGAGGGTGCTCACACCCTGAGAGGGTGCTGGGCTCGCTTCCTCTTCTTCTAAGGGCACCAACTCTTCCAGCTGAGGGCCCAGCCTCATGACCTCATTAACCTTCACCAGCTCCCCACAAGCCTAACTCCAAATACTGGCACCTGGGGGTAAGGGCTTCAACAGGTGGATTCGTGGACAGGGGGTACAAACATTCAGTCCCTAACACTGTGAGTAATCATTATTTAGGGCAAAAAAAAAAAAAGGAAGGTTATTTTTCCCAGAGAATATCCATTAAATAAAACTATCAAGTTATATAAATTATCATAAACAAAAAGGAAAATCTGGGAATATAAAGAGCTTCCAAAGAGCATATTAATATACAACTTATATGATCATTAACATATTAGTATATACATACATGCAGATAGAGGGGCACGGGCCAACTGTCTGTGTTTGTACAGTGTATTTAGTCAGCTCTTGCACTAGAAAAAGAAAGACACCCTTCAATTTGTTCTTTTAAAATGAATGTATTTAAAGATGTAGTGGCTTTGGAAGCGGAGATGTATAGACGGCTATGGCACCAACACGTCTCTACAGACATAAATTGCAACTATAAATTCACTTGCTACAATCCAAAAAAAATAATAGTATAAACAAAAGTCAATAAATCAACAGAGGCTAATAACCCAAAAGAAAAGAACTCCCAAAGTTTTCTATTCATTCCACAAAAGTTATTCTGTAGATACAGTTCTCCCTCGGCTCTATGCCATTAACACTCAGTAATAAATGAAACTACTTTGAAATCTCACCAATATGACAACACAAAATCACATCTGGAGTTTACACAAGTCAGCTTCAGTCGACAGCTTCATCTAGAAATACCTGTATCAGGGACAAAATACTGAACAGCATATTCAACTCACAGGTTTGCTAATGAACCTCGCGTGAACGGCACCTGACCATAACATAGACCCTGAGCATCAGTCAGAGGTCTCACCACCCCCCAGGAGAGAAGCAGCCCCGTCATCCAAAGCTTTCCTCCTGTAACTTGTTTCTCTGATTCCCACTGCTTTTCCATCTACGGGAAGCCTGGCTATTCTAACAGAACAAGGGCAGGAGAGGCACAGAAGAGGAGATGAGTGTTTCTCAGATTTCCCAGGCTGGCTTGAAACAGTATCAACAATCTCAGCTGTCAAAATAGGCGTAAAGAATTATAACCACCTCCACCATTTGGCCGCTGTCGCCATGGTTTTGATCTGCTCGGCAAAGGTCTTAACAGGGTCGTCAGGGGAAGGACCAAAGGAAGGGAATGAATGTTCCTCCCACTGAAAGGTCATTGGACTGCTTTCCCCACCTGCTGTTTGCTGATAAAACTGTGATCTGGTGACAGGCTTGGCTGCGCCTGCGAGCAGACCATTCCTGGAAGTGGCCTGAAATTTTCCCATTGTTTGGGAATTGGACAGGGCCTTAGAATTAATACATCCAGTTCAACCTCATTTGACAGATTCCGCCAAAAAGCACTGACACAGTTACTTTTAGCTCTACTATTCACTTTTTATTGTTAAAAATCCTTTAATCACAACTTTTGCAAAGAATGAGGCATCAACATTTCAGTCACTTCTAAGCAATCTGCACTTCCAGAAGGTGTACTTACAGGACACTGTGATGCTAACTAACACTTTTTTTAATCTACAGGATGATTTAATCAATTATACACTGTAATGATGGCACTCTAAAATCGAGTGTTCTCTTAAAGACTTGTCATATTTGTTTCATAAGTGAGAGAGGGAATGAGAATGAATTAATATTTGTTTGCCATAGATGTCCCAAACTCAGAAAAAAAGAAACTGAAAGGCAAATGGATGCAAAGCTTTCCCAATCTTTTTAACACCACATATCACAGCAGCCCACTAGGAACCTCTCATGTTTAAGGAACTAGAATTTGGGAATAAGAAAACAGTATTAACAGTTTGGGGAGTACAGTGTGGTGAGGCCATACACTTAGACTTTAGGATACTGCAGAAACCTCAATCTCTCTTTTTTTTTAATTGAAGTATAGTTGACATGCAGTGTTACATTAATTTCAGGCGTACAGCATAGCGCTTCAATGAGTCTGTATGTTAGGCTGCTCACAACTGTATCTACTGTCTGTCACCATCCAATGCTATTACAATATCATTGAATATATTCCCTATTCATCTCCTTGACTTACTCATTTCATAACTGGAAATCCATACCTCCCACCCCTTTTCCCCATTTCGCCCATTCTCCCCCCTTCTCCTCTCAGGCATCCACCGATTTATTCTCAGTGAGAAATCTCCATTTCTAAGTCATTTGGTGGAAAACTTAAATTTCCATCTTCATATTTTACTATACCATCTTTTGCTATCTCAAAGATTAATGAGATATATATTGAATAAACTAGAAAGGCTTAAGTCAGTAGATCAAAAGGATGAACTACAATTCGATATAGCCTAACCATTTGCTATATCAAAAAGGAAGATATTTATGTTTGATGGGAAAACATGAAAAGTACTTAATTTTTCTAAGGGGGGGGGGGAATCACAATCCATTGTTTTGATCACTCACAATGAAATATTAAATCTCCTAGAAGTCAGAAACCTCTAGTTCAAGTATCAATCCCACCACCAACTATTTGGCTGTCTCCTTAAAAAGGCCTAACTCTACCCAATTTCTTCTTCACCTGTAAAACTACATTTAATACTGCCTACCTCTTCTGTGGGCAGATACTGATAATCATTTTAATGTATGGATTTCTTTTAGGGCCTACTCAGAAGAAGCAGTTTTGGTTCACTTAAAACTTCTTTTTAAGATTTTTTTTTTTTAATGTATTTATTTGACACAGAGAAAGAGAGCACAAGCCAGGAGGCCGGGCGGGGGCAGTGGGTAGCAGACAGTGAGGGAGAAGCACACTCCCCGCTGAGCAGGGAGCCTGATGCAGGACTCAATCCCAGGACCCTGGGACCATGACCTGAACTGAAGGCAGACATTTAATCCAACTGAGCCACCCAGACACCCCTGGTTCATTTAAATTTTATTTTTTTTATTTTTATTTTTTTTTACTTCCTTACTCCTATGAGTAATGCATGCTCATTGTAACCAAATAAAAATTAAAACAGAACAGGACGATATGAAAAGAAAAGGAAAAGTTCCTCATCCTCCTCATCTCCTAGTCTCATTCCCCAAAGGTAACCACTACATATGTTTCCCATATAGCCTTCCAGAAATATTCTCTGCATATGGATAAATATCTTTTTTACACAAATGGAAAGACTTTCCTTAAGTAACTGACTTTCCTTAAGTAACTTCTCCCCTCATTACAAAACATTTTACATATCTACCCCAGTCTTTAACAACCACCTGGCATTCCTTCACAGACATACCTAATTTATTTAACCAGTGCTTCTTAATAGAGATTTGGAAATTGTTGCCAGCTTTTCCTTAATTTAAACAATGTTGCAATGAATAATCATCTACTTATATTTGCTAACTTATTCAGACATACCTGCAAAATCAACTGCTAAATACAGAACTTCGGGGCCACAGGCTATAAATTTTGATGTCAAATTGCCTCATTACAGGTTATATCAACTTCCACCAAAAGAAGAGTATCAGCATATTCCATCAAAAGAATATGATCAACACTTTTTTTTAAATGCAGTTTTTGGGGTTCTTGGGTGGTGCCTTCAATTAAGCATCCAGCTCTTGATTTTGGCTCAGGTCATGATCTCAGGGTTGTGAGATCCAGCCCCAAGTCAGGCTCCTCACTCAGCAGGGAATCTGCTTGAGATTCTCTCCTCTCCCTCTCCCTCTGCCATTCCCCCTGCTCGCTCGCTCTCTCTCTCCCTCCCTCCCTCTTTCTCAAATAAATAAATCTTAAAAAAAACCAACAACAACAAAAGCCCACATAATTTTTTTTTAAGCCCACATAATTTTAAAGGCTCTTTCTGTAATGTGGAAATTTATCCCCAAGGAAATGAACATGGATTTTTAAATATCTGTAAGATAGATAAATAAATAAATAAACAAACAAATAAATAAATAAACATCTGTAAGCAATCTAATTTATGTTTCTACCATTTCTTTAAAGCAAATAAAAATCCCCCAATGTATGGGGCGCCTGGGTGGCTCAGTGGCTGAGCATCTGCCTTTGGCTCAGGTCGTGATCCCGGACTCCCAGGATCAAGTCCCCACAGGAAGCCTGCTTCTCCTCTTACTGCCTGTGTCTCTGCCTCTCTCTGTGTCTCTCATGAATAAATAAATAAAATCTTTTTTAAAAATCACAACTTTCATTTATCAAAAGAAACAAAATTAATACTAAAAATTTTTAAATTCAGGCACAAAATATTCTAGAAAAGAGAGTACTGGTTGCCACAAACTGAATACAGTTAGCCATCATCAAAATGAAGGGCCTTTGTATCATTACTGTTATTATCCTAAAATTTTACCATTATGCTAAAACATAAATGTCTCTATATATTAGATATTTGTCTATGTTCCCAATGGTTTTAAGAGTGTTGCTATGATGCTAGTATCTTTTACCTAGAATGATGTGTGTGACAATTTAAAAATTATGCATAAGAAAACAAAAAAATTGAGCCACAAGAATGCTCAGGCCTGGATTAGGTCCTGACCTAACTTTGTAGCATAAAGGAATGCTAACAAAACGCTGGTGTGCCTTCATTCTTCCTTGCAAGGTTAAAAAAAAAGATTTCTCTAATCCCATTATTTTCTACATAAAATAAGCACAGCACAATTTTTTAATAAATTCAAGTTTAAATTTAACAAATATGTGCTCTTTCCAACTCATCACTAACAGTTTAAGAAACAGTTAAGGAAAAAAATTTCTTATGGAATCTGACATTTCTTTTTTTTTTTTTTTAATTTTTATTTATTTACTTATGATAGTCACAGAGAGAGAGAGAGGCAGAGACACAGGCAGAGGGAGAAGCAGGCTCCATGCATCGGGAGCCTGATATGGGATTCAATCCCGGGTCTCCAGGATCGCGCCCTGGGCCAAAGGCAGGCGCCAAACCGCTGCGCCACCCTGGGATCCCGGAATCTGACATTTCAAATCTCACAATAAAAAATACAGAATTATACAATCAACTTTTTAAAAATCCTTTTATTTAAGAATTGACAAAAAAAAAAAAAAAAAAAACACGACTAAGGTAAAAGAGGCAAGGAATCCAAAGTATAGACAAGGTAAGAATAAATCTCGATTAACATGCGTAACAAATTGAGTTTAAACAGATAAAAAGAGAACAAAATAGTGAAAAGGGGTTATCTGGATAAAAGCTCTTTAGAGGTGCCTGGCTGGCTCAGTCATAGAGCATGTAATTCTTGAACCCAACGTCATGAGTTCAAGCCCCGCATTGGGTATAGAGATTAAAGAAAAATATCTGGCTACTATAATTCCTGTTTAGTTTCACAGTTTAAAATATCTGTTGTTTGAATTATAAATTGAATTATAAAGTTTAGTAAACTTAGAACTAGGAGAATATAAAATCCAATGTGAATTAACATTCATGTATAAATCTGGCCCTTGGGAGACCAATCTCTTTTTAGCTACTGAGCTTTCAACCACCAAAAGAAGAGTACTTCAAATAGTGTAACAAACACAAATGAAACATAAAGGGTTCTCCTGACCTGAACTCCCAAAATGACACAGCCTAAAAACACTCTCTCTAGCTTGTGCCATTTATCTTCTAAATTACCTTCTCAATGCTATTAGTCATTCAACAAACATGTGGGGAACTCTGAAAATCACAGTACAGGCCTTCAGATAGCTTATAATTAATAAAACAGACATACGAGAAGTAAATAATTCACTGTAATAAAATGGAGAATGGAAGTAAGTACTAGGGGCGCCTGGGTGGCTCAGTGGTTGAGCATCTCTGCCTTTGGCTCAGGGTGTGATTCTGGAGACCCAGGATCGAGTCCCACATCGGGCTCCCTGCATGGAGCCTGCTTCTCCCTCTGCCTGTGTCTCTGCCGCTCTCTCTCTCTGTGTCTCTCATGAATAAATAAATAAAATCTTAAAAAAAAAAAAATACTATGTTTCTGAAGTACAACACTGCTGAGGAAAACCAGAAGCTTCACAGAGAAAGGTGGCATTTGAACTGAGCGTTCAGTAGAGGAGGAATAGGATTTTGAAAAACAGAAAGTGTGAAAAATATAACAGTAGAATGTGGGTTACAAACTATAGAATTCTGGCTAATTTAGGTAGAAAAGGAATTTACTAGGAGAATTTCCTAATTCTAAAGTAGCTCCTAAAATTGATGAGAAATCTAGAGGCTGAAGGAAAAAAAAAGTCAGGAAACAGGCTCTTGAAAACTCAGATAATAGTAACAGAAACAGACTAGCTAGTAACTACCATAGTGAATAATCTTTCATTGTCCCACACCTATATGTCTTTGCCTCAATTTTCAAAGCCTGATAAGGGACATTAATAAGACAATTGGCAATATCTCCATAAGGCTGGATAATAGTATTCTATCAATGTTAATTTCCTGACTTCAATCATTGTGCTATGGTTGTATGAAATTTCCTTGCTTTCAGGAAATATGCTCTGAAGAGTTTAAGGGTAAAAGGGCATTATGTCTATCATATACTCTTAAAGACTAAAAAAAATGGTTCAGTGAGTTAAGCATCTGGCACTTCATCTCAGCTCAGATCCTGAGCTCTGGGTCATGAGTTCAAGCCCCATGCTGAATAGTGTATGTGTATGTAGAGAGAGAGAAATGGAAGGAGAGACAGGTACCAAGCCTGTCCAAGCTAAAGTGATCATCTTTCCCCACGAAACCTGATTGTACTTACCACAGTGCTTGACACCACATAATCCTATCACCTTATTATTTATATATGCATCATATGTAATAATCCCTATTATTTTTATATACATCATCTGCCTGCTTGTCTCATCTTATTTTATAGTCAAAGTATATTTGTAGAATCTTCTTTTCAAAGTAGAATATGCTTATGTTTCTGATAACACACAACACTTAAAATTTTGAACTAAAAAAAGATAAAGTTCTATATAATCCCTATATTTTCCCATTCCAAACATAGTTAATAATTTGATATGTATTTATATCCTTTTAGGATCCAAATACATGCATATAGCTTATAGTTTTTACATTAGCACAATATTATTTTTTCCCTTAAAAGTCTTATCATGACATCTTTTCAGTTTTATATGGAAAGAAATTTACATCAAAATGTTAACAGTGATTATTTCTGGATAGTAATATTATAGATAATTTGTATTTTCTTCTTGGTATTTTTCTGACATTTAACATTAGAATAGGTTAAATATAAAACGTTTATAGGGATCCCTGGGTGGCTCAGCGGTTTGGCGCCTGCCTTTGGCCCAGGGCACGATCCTGGAATCCCGGGATCGAGTCCCACATCGGGCTCCTGGCATGGAGCCTGCTTCTCCCTACTCCTGTGTCTCTGCCTCTCTCTGTCTCTCTCTATGTCTATCATAAGTAAATAAATAAATATTTTTTTAAAAAAACTTTTATATTTAGGAGATATTTGTATCGCTGATATAAAGGGAAGGAAAGGAAACACTAATTTTTTTTTTAGGGGTGGGGGCAGAGAGAGAATCCCAAGCAGGCTCCAGACCCAGTGCATGAGCCCAACTTGGGGCTCAATCCCACAACCCTGAGATCATGACCTGAGCCAAAATCAAGAGTCTGATGCTTAACCCACTGACCAACTGAGCCACCCAGGTGCCCCAACAGATTAATTTTTTTTAAGATTTTATTTATTTATTTATTCATTCAGAGAGAGAGAGAGAAAGAGAGAGAGAGAGGCAGAGACACAGGAGGAGGGAGAAGCAGGCGCCATGCCGGGAGCCCGACGTGGGACTCGATCCCGGGCCTCCAGGATCACGCTCTGGGCCGAAGGCAGCGCTAAACCGCTGCACCACCGGGGCTGCCCCCAGATTAATTATTATAATAAAGGAAGTCATGTTATAAGAGGTCATACTTGAGATAAATTTGGAATTGATGAAATTACATAATGGAGATTATGGCACAATATGTATCAATCACACATAAGTGGATGTCACCCAGAATGTAATAAAAAATATAAAGTATAAATTAGGTGCCAAAATCTTCAGAGGAATGATAAAACAGTCCTGCAAAATGATGAAATATCACATTTGACTAAATAATTAAGCCACTAGTTTTTGCCTTCCTAATATACTCTTACTATATGTGATCAATCCCAAATTGATGGTTTCAGAAAACAACAAAAAAGTCTCTTATATTAAACATTTAAAAGTCCCCCAGGACCCTTTTTAGTCTTAAGATAATTCTATGTGTTTTGGCTCAATCAAAAACTCCAGAACAAAACTCTGGCCTACACATAATAGAGTGAAGGGGAGACACGATTTGTCCCAAAAGAAGAAGCTTCTAACAATCAGAAACAGCAGCAATGGCTGCTTCAAAATACAGACAGAAATACTCCTGGAATGGCAAAGTAAGGATCCCTGAAAATCTACTCCATTGCAAAAGCAACAAGAACAATGACAAAAATAGTCAAAACAAAAACTCTGGAAATTAACCAAAGATTTAACAATAATCCAGAGTGTTTAAGAAAAACAGCTAAATCTCTGTAAGAACTCCAAGTTGTCCCATTCCAATCCCACTCTGCCCAACTCTGCTGTAGCTTTGAAAACCAACAGGCTAACAACCTATGGTGACTATGAAAAACAAAAGCCTTATTACCACTAAAGAGGGAAGAAAAGCTTGCTGAAAGTCCCCTCCACAGGGAGCTGTCACTATTTGACCTCTCTGGCAGCTCTCTGAAAGCACCATTCTCAGGTCTTGTCCATATTCAACCAGATTCAGAGCTCACTCTGTGTGAACAGTCCTATCTATCAGCAGGGAACTTGTGAAAAACAATCAGCAGCAAAAGTTTAAAACCACAGCTGCCTGAGGCAGTGATAACAGGTGAGCCTCAAAAGAGACCGACAAAAAAACTTACAAGGTAAAACTGGGGAATGAGATGTTCAAGAGGGCTCTGTAAGGCTCTGGCACATTCCTGGGAATCTAGAAGGCCATGCACATGTGCAGCTCGGTGGCATGTCCAGCAAAGATCTGAGAAGGCCCTAATCTCTTACCTCTGGCAGACCTTGAATGTCTACACAAGCAAGAAGTAAGGGACAAGACAGAGTTACAAATTTCCTGCCAGAGCATTGAAAACATTCTCCGACATATACACAGCAAGCCCCTTAGTAAAGGCTGAAAGACTTAATTCATCAAGGCTTTTAAGGAAATTTTAAATGACAAAAGATATTCAATAAGTAATATATATTAAATAAGTAACATAAATTCTAAATATTCTATATATGCATGTGTTCATGTGTCGTGTGAATGAATTTACAGTTTTGCATTTGACCTGCACACTCTGAGAAGACCCTGAATGAAGGAGGACAGCAGAGTGGCAGAGTGACTATAAATATAAAAACTACCTTTTACTGTGTCATCTAATTGAATCTTTACAACTGTGTAAGGTAAATACTCTTAATCACCTTTACAGGTGAATAAACTGAGGTTTCAGGAAGCTTACACAACTTTTCAGATACTTTCTAACTAGTAACTAGGGAGTTGGAAGGGAGGATTCTAACCAGTTTCTATTAGACTCCAAACACCCGTTAGACCACAGTAAGACTTCTCCCCCTGAAAGAAAGATTAAACAACAACAACACTGGTAGGGAGAAAAGGTAAGGAGAGAAAAAAGGGAAAACAGAGGTAAAAAAGCAGGATACTTAACAGGCTTTGAGGAGGCCTACCCTACTTATCCATTTGTCTGTAAATTTATACTAATACCTTGAAATGGTAATTACTATCTGTCTGTAATTCTTCAACTCTAATACTTAAGCTTTCAGAGGTCCTATTTCGCATGAAATCACTGTGGTGCCATCCACCAGAGGTGACATTGATCCTCAAGCTTCAACAGTACTTTCCTCTCCTCTCTCTGCCTGCCACTAAGTCAACTGGGAAACGGATGAGGCACAAACCTGAGCCCCCTCCCTGCCAGCTCTGCCTGAAAACTATCTCTTAGGTCTACTTCCATCTTGTAAAATGAAATATCAACTTGTCTGCTTAACTTCTCCTTCCAGTAAATGTAAAATAAGTGCTCTTAAAATAACATTTTCTGGTCACCTCTTAATTCAATGATTCTCTTGACTATAAAGAGGAAAAAAATATTTTTTAAACTAAATAGGAATTGTTCTACAAATTCCTACTGGCATAATAAAGCAGCCAACCAAAACACAATTTGGAAATGACGTGAAGATTAGTAAGGGAAGATAAGGCAAGCTTTGTCTTTCAAAAAATACTCACTTGTCATCAAACCTTGCTCCCAGAAAACTCATTAATTTCTTTGTAAGGACTTGCGGTTTATATATCAGTACCAGGGATTAATAAGCTTTTTTCAGTGAAACCAGGCCTTAACTAGCCCAAATATCAAATGAAGACTTGTTATTTTATTGTCAGGCTTTTAGTAAAAGGAAAAAGGAGGGCGAATATCTCAGTCCTCAGTATCATGAAGCCAGCTCCAGGGATATGACCTGTTGATTAACAATAGAACTGCAGATGCCAAATCTACTATTTAAATGAAACCCACATTGCATTAGAATTTGAGAATGAATGCTCACTAAATACTTTAAATTTTCCCAAGATGTAGTTGTTAAGGATCTTTTCAAGCCAAAGATTATAAAAACCTAAATAGGGTGTATTTCACAGAATACACATGTATTAACAAAACCTCTCAACATTAGTAACTTCCTGCAGCTAAATACAGAAATGGAGAAATCAAAGAACTGATAACCCAAGAATATATAGGACTTTTTGGTAACAGTCCTGTCATCTCAATTTTGCTTTGTGTAGGCTAATGTTAAAATGTGTCTGCTGTCCCTCAATACAAATATGACTTGGTACTAAAGTATTGAGGGGTGCCTGGGCAGCTCAATTGGCTCAAGCATCTGCCTTCGGCTCAGGTGGGGCTCCCTGATCAGCAAGGAGTCTGCTCCTCTGCCCTCCCCCACTCGTGCTCTCTCACTCTCTCTCAAATAAATAAATAAATAAAATCTTAAAAAAAAAATAAGAACTATTGATCAGACATATTTGTATCAGTCCTCAATAGCAAGAGGACACAAAGGGAGGATTAAGTATATACAACAGAGAATTCATTCTATCAATCTCCTAATTTTTTAATTTTCGTGCTGTTTGCACATATCAATGATATGACACGTATGGTATATCCCTGGGAGTGCTGTTTTTACAGAAATTGTCTTTTAAACAATTTAAGGCTGACGGACAAATTGGTCAAAGTTTAAAATACCATCTTAGCAACAACAGGATAAAATTAAGCACATCGATTCATATTTTTTGTCAACATCCTTTGACACCCATTCAAAAGCAAAATGTTATCTATATCAATTACCCATGCACTGCTCCATGACAGAAAATCTTCAGACCAACAAAATTTTTGATTATTTCCTTTCAAAAGGAAAAAAATAATAGTACCATTTGCTCTTGGTATCTCAAAGCACGTGCCCGTGCACAGGCATGCACACACACTCATTGGCTTCTAATGAAAGAAAATGAAATTTCATAAAGAATGAATTCAATGCCCCAATAAGTTCATTAGTAGTGTCTATAAATCGAAATAATTATGTGTCAGTATGGTCTTTATTTCTCCCTTTGATATTTCAAAGTGCATCAGGAAATAGTGACATATGAATTGAAAACACCTTTGAGACACTTTCTTTTTTTCTAAAAGTCTATAGGGGGGGCCTGGGTGGTTCAGTCAGTTAAAAGTTTAACCCTTGATGTCGGCTCGGGTCTTGACATCAGCTGAGGTCTTGATCTCACAGTCATGAGTTTGAGCCCAACACTGGGGCCTACTTCACAAATAAGTCTAGAGGGGCCCCGGGCTGGCTTGGTCAGTAGAGCATGTGGCTCTTGATCTTGGGGTCAGGAGTTTAAGCCACATGTTGTAGGTAGAATTTTTTTTTTTTTTAAGATTTTATTTATTTATTCATGAGAGACACAAAGAGAGAAAAAGAGGCAGAGACATAGGCAGAGGGAGAAGCAGGCTCCATACAGGGAGCCTGATGTGGGACTCGATCCCGGGACTCCAAGATCACGCCCTGGGCTGAAGGCAGGCACTAAATCGCTGAGCCACCCAGGCATCCCAAATTACTTTAAAAAAAAGAAAGTAAAAAGAAAAACATCTAGAAAGTTGCAGTGTAAGTAGGACCAAATGACCTATATGGCCTCTCTAAAGCTCACTTGCCCAGTACTGTGAAAAATAATCACTACTTTTTCTGGAGAAAAAAGAAGCCCAATGGCTTAGTACCTAATTTCCAATTCCCCAGGAAACAGACCTGGTGGTCTTGAATTATGGACTTGTTATTTCCCATCCCAGCATCAGTTAAAACAAAGACAGTAACACTGTTAAGAATGACAACTAGGAACCACATTCTACAAGTGGTGCATAGCCCCCACACCAAAAAATAAATAAATATATAAAACAAAACAACACTGGGTAAATACATGTAATAAACTATCTTCCTTTTTAAAAAAAAATTAAGTTATGTGATCTTAGAACACTCCCAAAATGAAATATACATACACCTGGGGATTCATGAAGATCTCTCAAAAAATATATGAGCAGAGCAAGGATTTTTAAGTTTCAGATACCCAATGTCCATATTTTTTCCTAAAAGCCGTCCTAGAAAGCACTTGAGAACCAGAATGCCTCCCTAGCCACTCTTACTCTGACTGTGGTGCATTCCTTGAGCCCCCAAGCAAAGGGATAATTTTAAAAATAGGTATAGATGTTGAGAAAGTATAACTCTAAAGACCGAGTAAGAAGTCCTTTTGCAAATCAGGAAGTTTCCAATTCTTTGCTTTTGACAAAATTGAAGGAGAGCCTAATCCAATTGTGAGATGATATCATTTAAAAAAATTTTATAATAATGATTTTGTTATAGAATTAGAAAGATATTCAAAGATGTGAGTGACACCTATGACAAAACTCCAACCATTACCATCTACTAATGTTCTCTGTCCTTATATCTATAAAAATAAAAATTAGGAAGAGAATTGTTTCTGAATCCTATCTCATTCAGGAATAAGCAGTATTCATCCACGGATACCTACATAAACTCATTAGGGAAAATGAGATCCAATTACAATAAAATTTTACCTTTACGTGCAACAATTGCTAATCAAAATAAATTGCATATTAACCAATGTAATCTTAATTTACCTAAAAGAAAAAAATTTTACACCCAAGCCCTAAGGTTATGAGACTTTTTTAAAAACCATCAAAATTTGTTACAGGAAGGCAGAAGTCATGGCTAAAAAGTTTTCAGGTTTGAAAATATATTACATCGGACAAAATTCTACCAAAGATGTGGAATTAAAATGTGAAATAAAAAGAAGAAATAATGTAAATCTCCTCACTGTTGAAGAGCTTATTAATGTGATTCTTAAATGGATGATGGTGAATATCAAATCACTACAGTATTTAGACTCCTCCAAGTATAAGAATGATGTGACAGTTCGATTTAAAATGTCAAATAGGGGATCCCCGGGTGGCTCAGCAGTTTTGCGCCTGCCTTCGGCCCAGAGCGTGATCTTGGAGTCCTGGGGTCGAGTCCCACGTCGGGCTCCCTGCATGGAGCCTGTTTCTCCCTCTGCCTGTGTCTCTGCCTCTCTCTCTCTGTGTCTCTCATGAATAAATAAATAGAATCTTAAAAAAAAAAGTCAGATATAGGGCATTTGGGTGGCTCAGTCAGTTAAGCACCAGCCTTTGGCTCAGGTCATGATCCCAGGGTTCTGGGCTAGAGTCCAGCATCAGGCTCTCTGCCCCGCAGGGGGTCTGCTTCTCCCTCGGCCCCACCCCCACTCATTTTCTCCCTTGCTTGCTCTCTCCCAAGTAAATAAAATCTTAAAAAAAAATGTCAAATATACACTTAATTAATAATTAAAATGTCAAATATAAAATATGCTGGAAATTTTATGATTCTGAAACTTTCTGAACCATTGATCAAAAATATTAGCTGTAAATATTAAAGTACAATGTCATACATAATTTATCAAAAAATTTAAGCAGAATACTAGCAAAAAGTGTCAAAAATAGAAAAACATAAGTCATATAATGGTCAGTAAGACAAGCAGCACTCAAAACAGTACACGTTAGCAAGGATAAGGATGCCGAAATAGTGTTTGAGGAGCAGCCCGCAGCAGCAGGGAAAAGGGCCAATTCCATGGTTTACAAGGACTAATCTTTTTTTTTAGAAGATTTTATTTTTAAGTAATCTCTACACTCAACATGGGACTCAAATTTTCAACCCCAAGATCCAGAGTTGCATGCTCTACCGACTGAGCCAGGCACCCCTTACCAAGAGCTAATCTTAAAGCAATCTTCTTTTAGGACACTTAGGCACGTTCTATTTCTAACCACATTTACTTCAGGCTTTATGAACTGGGGAAACAGCCTCAAGGGGGTCAAGTGTGAGCTTTAATAGTCTCTGGATCCCCGTCTGACTGACACAATGAGGGTGACTCCTTTCAGCAAGCATGAAGGAGCAACCTGCCAGCAACTTTGATCTGACATCTTTTCTTCTTCCAGATTCACAGTAAACTTGACCATCAAAGTCAGAGATTTTCCTTTTACTGAAATGGTACCAATGAAAATGTCAAGGGCATCCAGAACTCATTATTCAGGCAAAAGATTTATATTACCGTTTGCAAAGCACAAGTTTGGAAGGAAAAAAAATACCTCCAAGTTCTTACTCTCCTTAATGCAGCTATGACAGCTGCCTATCTTTTACTGAACAAATAATTTAGAAATGATTAAAAGCAGCTCCTGGGGCACCTGGGTGGCTCAGGGGTTGATCTGCCTTTGGCTCAGGTCGTGATCTCAGGGTCTGGGGATTGAGTCCCGCATTGGGCTCCCCACAGGGAGCCTGCTTCTCCCTCGGTGTCTCTGCCTCTCTCTGTGTCTCTTATGAATAAATAAATAAAATCTTTTAAAAATATAAAAATTATTAAAAAATAAAAGCAGTTGCCATATAAACAAAGCAAAAATCTGCTGCCATCTACAGTAACTTAAGATGACCTCAGTATTACTTTAAATCTTAATCACCATTTTGGAACATCAGGAAAACAAAAGTGTGTGAAAGGATCATACAACAGTCTGCCCCACATCCCTTTTCAAATCCAAATCGCTCCAGAGGCAGTTTAGGAAAGAAGCTTAAAACAACAGTTCTGGAATCAAAAATACCTGGGTTGAATCCAATCTCTGGTTTTGTGCTAATGGCTAAGTTTTTTAACCTCTCCTAACTGTGAGTTATCTGATTGTGCCTCAGTTTTCTCATCTCACGCTAAAGGCTCAACAAATGTGAAGTACTAGGATTACTACCAGAAGGAAAAGAGAGGAAAAAAAAAAAAACAAAAAACCCAAGGACTACCAATAGGCCTTCACTCTCTCTCTCTCTGCTAGTAGTTAATCAAAAAGAAAAGTTGAATACCAAAAAATCCTAGTATTTTTTTCTCAGTTAAAGACTACACCCAGTGCAATACCTGGCTTCCAGCAGATTTTCAGTGAGGATAATCAGTCTTGTGATATGCTTCCCCAAAGTCTGTGAACATAGGGTTCATACCATCTACAGAGGGAATGACCTAAGGGCAAGAGACTAGCAGACACGACCTGCTTGGCGAAGTCCCCTTGGAGCATCACTTGCCTAGAAGTTGTTTAGTTTTATTTTGTCTCGGATTCCGGTTACAAGCCACGTGAATGGAGTGGTCCAAAGTAGAAAGCAAAAGGTGTAAACGGTATTAAATTCTGGAGTTAGGTAACTAACTGGTCCTCACATGGCTAAACCTCTACTATGAATTTTTTTCTTTCTGATCATTTCAATTCCTCTCCATCTGGGGCACAAACGCAACACAGAACATGACAAGGGGGCCTCAGGCAGGGCAATCAGTCTTGTCCCACTTAATCTTTAGGCACCAAGGACAGTATTCTTAGCAAGCCTAAAGACAAATGGTACTTCCAAATCTATAAAGTGGAAGGAATTCAGAGGTCACGAACCAAACCAGAATGAAGGAGTGATTACTCCTCCCACCATGTCTTTGTCCAGCCTTGACTGAGAACATGAGGACGGTGGTAAGAGAGGTGGAAGCGGTGGTGGCTGCAGCTCTGTGATGGCCCAAGCACCACACCACACACACACCCACTGACACACCAAATCACATTCAACTGTGCAATGAAAAAAAAAGCCCCCCAAAAAATACAAGACAGGACTTTTTAAGATTCTCCCAAAAAGGGATAAAAGCCTAAATGTTAATAGAACTGGTCACAGGGATCCCTGGGTGGCGCAGCGGTTTGGCGCCTGCCTTTGGCCCAGGGCACGGTCCTGGAGACCCAGGATCGAATCCCACGTCGGGCTCCCGGTGCATGGAGCCTGCTTCTCCCTCTGCCTGTGTCTCTGCCTCTCTCTCTCTCTCTCTCTCTCTGTGACTATCATAAATAAATAACAAATAAAAAAAAAAAAAAGAACTGGTCACAATCTTAGCATAAATCAAAAAACATTATTATTTATTCTCTAAATGATATACCATCATTGTAGTCAATTCAGTTCCACAGAGATGAGTAAGAGAGAAGCAGCTTCATTCACTCAAGGGGTTAAAGACACTGGTTATTAAAGGCCTATGTGCCATACACTTTAACTCACTGTTAAAACATGATCCCTGAGGCGCCTGGCGGGCTCAGCCAGTTAAGCGTCTGCTGTCAGCTCAGGTCATGATCCCAAGGTCCTGGGATGGAGCCCTGCATTGGGCTCCCTGCTCAGTGAGGGGTCTGCTTCTCCCTCTGCCTCTGCCCCTCCTCCCTGCTTGTGCTCTGCGCCTCAAAAAAAAAAAAAAAAAAACTTTTTTTTTCTTAAAAACAAAAAAAACACATGATCCCTGCTGCCAGTGTCTATCTTGTTCTCAGTAAAGTGGTGAGTAGCCCACAAAAATATAAAACAGTTGAGTCAAAAGCAGCGTAGTATAAATCTCAGCTCTGCCACTAGCTATAAAAGCTATAAAATCAATCAACCTGTAAAAATGAAGATTTTATATGTACAATAGATATAAAATGAAGTTGTTATAAAGTCTAAACAACTAGGCTGTTCAAGAAATAAAGTTGTAATCAGGTTATATACACGTATATATGTACATATATGTCTATGTATGTGTGTGTATATATGTGACTTCTGATTCCCTAATGACTCCTATGGACTGGAAGCGCTGCCAGTAACATAAACAGTGCATTAAGGCAGATTTTGTATGCTGTAGTATTAAATGCTGTATTCTTAGAATAAAGCTAGAGGAGGGGAAATGTTAAGAAAACCATGAAGAGAAAACACATTAACAGCATCCCAAAATAATCCCCATGTGAGTGGACTTGCAGACCCAGGTCGCTCGGGGGTCAACTGCATGAAGTCGTCGCAAGGACAGAAGGTGTCCCTAGAGCGCGCTGGGCTGAGTTTCCGTCCTTCCTGCCAAACTGAACCTAAGAATCTCTTCATGCCGCAACCAAATTTTGCTTATTACCTACCGTGATCTTAATCAGGTTAAAGGTGCTACACTTAATTCGAAGTTTCCTACTTTTTTTCAAGCTCTGTGTTCCTGGATACAATCACTGTCTTCGGGGACACCCCGCCTGTGGCGCGCCTAAGAGACTCCCGACGCTTCAGGGACAGGCGGTCTCGGCTCAGCCCACAGCTGCGCGCCACGCGGCCGCGGGGAACCCGGGAGCGCTCGCCGGAGCCCCCGGCCCTCCCCGCCCCTCCCCGGCTCTCCCCGCCTCTCCCCGCCCCTCCCCGCCCCTCCCCGCCCCTCCCCGGCTCTCCCCGCCCCTCCCCGGCTCTCCCCGCCCTTCCCCGCCCCTCCCCGGCTCTCCCCGCCCTTCCCCGGCTCTCCCCGCCCCTCCCCGCCCCTCCCCGGCTCTCCCCGCCCCTCCCCGCCCCTCCCCGGCTCTCCCCGCCCCTCCCCGGCTCTCCCCGCCCCTCCCCGCCTCTCCCCGCCCCTCCCCGGCTCTCCCCGCCCCTCCCCGGCTCTCCCCGCCCCTCCCCGCCTCTCCCCGCCCCTCCCCGGCTCTCCCCGCCCCTCCCCGGCTCTCCCCGCCCCTCCCCGCCCCTCCCCGCCCCTCCCCGGCTCTCCCCGCCCCTCCCCGGCTCTCCCCGCCCCTCCCCGGCTCTCCCCGCCCCTCCCCGGCCCTCCCCGGCTCTCCCCGCCCCTCCCCGCCCCTCCCCGCCCCTCCCCGGCTCTCCCCGCCCCTCCCCGGCTCTCCCCGCCCCTCCCCGCCCCTCCCCGCCTCTCCCCGCCCCTCCCCGCCCCTCCCCGGCCCTCCCCGGCTCTCCCCGCCCCTCCCCGCCCCTCCCCGGCTCTCCCCGCCCCTCCCCGGCTGCCAGCTGCGCGGAGAGGCCCCCAGGACGTGCGGCCCCGCCGGGCGCGCCGCTGTCAAAACTCAGCCCGCGCTGCCGCAGTATTTCCAGATTCCAAACGTGTAAGAACGCGGGCAGTGACCCCTGATCCTACGCGTACGTGGTGAAAGAGACCCGCACCGCTAAGCGGGGGAGCACGCAGCCCGCCCCGCCCCGCCACACTAGGGGCCCCGCGCCTCGGGGGCCGTCCCTGTTACCGTAGACCCCGCCCATCCTCCCGCTCGCTGGGCCTCCCGCGGCGAACGTGCACCGCGGGGGCCCCCTTCCGTCCCAGGGCCCCGAACCCGCGCCCGAGGCTCGGCACACCTGCCCCGGCACCGCGCCCCGGAAGGCCGGCCGCACGGCCACCACCCGAACGCCGCGCCGCCCCCGCCCCCGCCCTCGCCTTTGCCCTCCGCCCTCCGCCCTCCGCCAGCCCCGCGCAGGCGCAGCCGCAGCCGCAGGCGCAGGCGCAGGCGCAGCCGCCGACGCCCCCACCTCGTGCGCGCCGCGAGCGGCTGGCGGCTCCTGCCACGCGCCGGCCCCGTCCGCCCCGGTCCCCGCGGCCACGCCCCGACCCCGCGGCCCGCGCCTCTTACCGGCGCCCGGGCCCCCGCGCCCCGGCCTCCTGGCTCCCGACGGCCGCCTCGCAGGGCGCCTCCTCCTCGGCCGCCGCGGCCTCCTCGGAAGCCCCGGCCGCGCCCCCGGCGGCCGCCACTGTCTCCGCCGCCTCTTGCCGCCGCGGCGCCCGCCCGGTCACGGTCGCGGTCACGGTCGCGCTCGCGGTCACGGTCGCGCTCGCGGTCGCCGCCGGGCCGGGCGCGTCCTGGCCGGCGGCCGCGGCCTCCGCTCGCCCCTCGGTCCGCCTGCATCTGGCCGCCGCGGAGACGCCCCGGCCCCACCGGAGACGGGTCGCTCGGAGCCGCTGCGAGCGACGGGCCCCGGGGCGGCGAGCGCGCGGGGCGGGGCGGGGCGGGGCGGGACTCGCGGGGGTCGGGCTCGCCGCGGCCGCGGGAAGGGCGTGCGGACGGCGGGCCCGGGAGGGAGCCCGGCCGGGGCGGGTTAGCGAGTGAGCGCGAGGGTGACGCGGCTGCTCGGCGGCGGCTGGGCTCCGTGGAAGGAAGAAAAGTCCGGACGGGAAGGCTTGCGCTACGGGGGGGGGGGGGGCGACGGCGCGGACACTCCCAGCGAGTCCATTTTTCCTTTCTCTCCCCACTTAACCCCTGATCTTCAAGAAGGAGTATCTGTGAATCACCAACACTGCTGAGAATTCAGGGTTCAGGAGGAGACCGGGAGGACAGGGCAGGTGGGCCTCGGGGGAGAGGCGCGGGCTGCAGCAGGCGGGCGGCCGCGCGGGCGTGGTCCTGGAGCCCCGGGGTCGAGGCCCGCGTCGGGCTCCCTGCGTGGAGCCTGCGCCTGCCCCTCCCTCGCCTGGGTCTCTGCCCCTCTCCCTCTCTCTCTCTCTCTTGACTATCGTAAATTAAAAAATAATACTAAAAAATTTTTAAAAAGAGAGAGCGGTGCGGAACTGGTGGTGGCTGGAAGGGCTCCCAAGTCTGCTTCAGCTTACACTCAGCATGTGAGTGAGTGATTCCCTTATCAGCCCTGTTAGGCAGGTTCCAGCATCATCCTTGTTTTGGAGACGAGAAGCAGCCCTGGAAGTTAAAAGACTTCTTTATGTGGTAGAAATTGGCATTTTAACTCAGGGAGGCTCACTCCAGTGTGTTCTTGTGTGTCACTTATGTAATAGAAAGTTCTGAGACTCATTAATAATTTTACTATTTTTTAAAATCTTATTTATTTATTCATGAGAGACACAGAGAAGCAGAGACACAGGCAGAGGGAGAAGCGGGCTCCATGCAGGGAGCCCGATGTGGGACTCGATCCCTCGGACAACAGGATCACGACCAGGGCCAAAGGCAAATGCTCAACCACTGAGCCACCCAGGTGTCCCAGTAATTCCTTTTTCTTACTAAGTAGTCTTTAAAAAAAAAAAAAAAAAAAAGAATAGACTGGGATCCCTGGGTGGCGCAGCGGTTTGGCACCTGCCTTTGGCCCAGGGTGTGATCCTGGAGACCCAGGATCGAATCCCACGTCGGGCTCCCGGTGCATGGAGCCTGCTTCTCCCTCTGCCTGTGTCTCTGCTTCCAAAATTAAGACTGTCAGTCATACCCAGGGTTCAGTTACTCATCCCCATGTTCAACTCTCAGATTCAATAATCCCATGTCTAGATAAACACTAAACAGGAAGATAAGAGTAACAACAACTATATCCTCTTCCCTGTGCACCATGAAGGAGCTAAGAGGAGATACACACAGATAGAAAAGGCATTTTTTAAGAATGCATTAGACAGGGTCGCCCGGGTGGCTCACAGTTGAGCATTTGCCTTGGGTTCAGGGCGTGACCCCAGGGTCCTGGGATCAAGTCCCACATCAGGCTCCCCACAGGGAGCCTGCTTCTCCTGCTTGTCTCTCTCTCTCTCTCTCTGATAAATAAATTTTTTTTTAAGATTTTATTTATTCATGAGAGACACAGAGAGAGAGAGGCACAGACACAGGCAGAGGGAGAAGCAGGCTCCAGGCAGGGAGCCCGACGCGGGACCCGATCCCGGGTCTCCAGGATCAGGCCCTGGGTGAAGGCGGCACTAAACCTCTGAGCCACCTGGGCTGCCCTGATAAATAAAGTTTTAAAAATCTTAAAAAAAAAAAAAAAATTGGACAACCTGGACCCCCCCCACACTGGGTGGCCAGGAACTAGGATGCTGTGGTAAATTATCTCTTCCTGATTCTACATTCAGTGACATAAAGTTGGTACTTGAAATGGGTCACGGTAGGAATTTTTACACCACAGAAATTAGCAAATTTTTGCAAGTCAGGGCTTTGTTGCAGTGCGGCTTGTCTCGTGCATTATAGAATGTTTAACTTCATCGCATCCCTGTCCTCTCCCCACTCATTGGTACCCTCAAGCAACACCTCCTCCCCTCAGTCATGACAACCAAAAATGTCTCCAGTTTTTGCCAAATTCCCCTGATGGGCAGAATCATCCTGGATGAGAATCACTAGCAAAAGTTGATTTCACTCTATAACTATCCCACCAAAAGGCTCCAAAATTATGATTGAAAAGATGGACTTCTTTGTGGAGTGTGGAGTGAGAGCTCACATTTATTTAACATTTACTTTGTGCCTGGCACTATTCCAGGTCCTTTATATGCACTAACTTTCAATCTTCATAATAGTCCCTCTAAGATAAATACTATTATTATTCCTGTTCTACAGATAAGAGAACTGAGTCACAAAGGAGTTAAATAATTTGACAGAACTGGGGTTCATACCCGTTCAGTCTGGTTTCAGAATCTGTGTTCTTAAGTCTATGCTGCAGATACCACCAGATTTCCAGAGACTATTACTCTCCCCTTCGCTGTCTGTTAAAGGTTTTTTACAACTCAGCCAGGAGTATTTAGATATGGAGAATTCTGAGGCCCCCTTGCTAACACTTCCTAATTGGAAGGACACCTGTAGCTGAAGTTCTTTCAACCAAGATGTTGAGTGAGTATGCTTTCCTCCTTGATCCTGATCCACATGGAAAAGAGATCTCTCATCAAGGAAAAATGGCACACAAGTACTGCTTGCATTGCAAACTAGAGGCCTTTTGATTTTATAAATAACAAAGGGAAGGAAGATTTTCTACTATTGTGTTAACTTTTGATAGTCTTGATTTTAAAAATATGCCATTGCATGAATAAAAAATTCAGTTTTCCCTTAGGTAGTATTCATGAGACATCAAAAAGAAAGTGCTGAATTACATAGGTAGCTCCTCAAGAAAATAAAGGGTACTTTTTGCATATTTTTAAATATATGTGGCTTGATCATTAAAAAAAAAAAAAAAAAAAAAGAGGCAGCTAATTCCTTAAGGCAATAGTTCTCAAAGTGTGCACCAGCAACATAGCATCACCTGGGAACTTATTAGAAATGCAAATTCTCAGGCCTCACCCTGAACCAGAAACTGGGGATGAGGCTCAGCCATCAGTGGCTTAACACCCATGGCACAGCAGGTGGTTCAGATGCATGCTCAAATTTGAGAACCACTGAATCAAGGTGGTATTTGAGCCTTCAAACATCGTAATCCCAGGAAAGCTCGTAATTTCTAGCCTGACGCCATAGAGCTTATAAACTCTCACTGCTTGATGAAAGTGGATGTTGTGATAGGATGTAAAAATTAAAAAAATAATTTAAAAATAGTTAAAAAGCATTGGCCCTTTGCTAATGAATTTTCATGGAACAAATGCATCTTCCTGATTCTTCTCTTCTTAGCCAGATTTTCTACAGTCTTGGTGATTTCTGATGCATAGCATATAAACTGCAAACTGGAAAGTATCACTAAGGTCTCAGAAGAGGTCTTGGTATTCAGTAGTTTTTGAACAGCCGCCCTCTGGGCTGCAGGGAGGCTGTCCTGTCAGGCCTGAACCCGCTGGGAACCTGACGAGGGTGGGAGCTAGTGAACTGCCTGCCGATGGCAAAGGTGCCCCAGGCCACAGAGCTGGACCCAGGGAACTGCCTGAGATGATAGGCGACTCCCAAATTGGAGAATCCATGACTTGACCCTCCTCACCCTCCAGCCCACTCCTGCTTCCATGTCACAGAGAAGGGGAAGCAATAAGAAAAGAGTGTCCACCTCCCTGTGTCAGAGCCCAGATGCCCTGCCAAGTCCTCTCCTGTTGCTACAAGAAGGTCTCTGCGTCCGCATGGCCTGTGCCCCTGTGGTTGCCCGATGTCCTACTCCACTCCCCTCCCCTCCAGGACATCTCTCCAGCACCTGCTCCCACTCTCTCCTACACACCAGTTTGTACTTCCTAACGGATCGCTCACATTAGCACACGAACATGGTGTGCTTCTGCCTCTCCTAACAGCAGCAATTCTTGGCCCCACATCCTAATCCTGCTCCTGCCCCCGTTTCCCTATTCTGTCTCTTGCAGCGCCCCAGGACTCTCCACTCACTCCATAAGCCTCCCCTCAAGGTCTTTCCCGCCACCACCTCTCCAAAGGACCTCCCAAGGTCTCTGTGATCTCCATGCAACCCAGCCCCATAGGCAGGCCCCAGGCTGTCTTTCTTGTTGCACCCACCTCATTTGGTACAGTTCATCCTCCTCCTCCTTGGCTCAGTGTCTTTCTGCTGCTCCCAGAACAATGCACGATCCTCAGAATTCAAAAATAAATACATACATCATGGGGCCCCTGGGGGGCTCAGTCAGCCAAGGGTCGGCCTTCAGCTCAGGCCATGATCCTGGGGTCCCGGGATCGAGCCCCCCCTCGAGCCCCACTCCCACAGCAGAGAGTCTGCTTCTCCCTCTCTCTCTCCTCCCCACCCCCCACCTCGTGTTCTCTCTCTCATCCGTTCTCTCTCTCTCACAGATAAATAAATACATAAAATCTTTAAAAAATAAATACACGCACTTTAAGGCCTTTAAGTCCGCTAGAAGACTTGGACAACACAGTTCGAGCTCCTGGAGCTACAGATTCTCCCGTAAACCTACTCTGCCGTACCTGGCAGCCTTGCTCGTGTCGCAGCACATGGGAGACAGGATGTCTGTCCAGCACTCTGGGGCAGCAAGACAAGGCCGACCCTAGCTGGGGGAAACCCGGCCAGCAGCTCCAAGGCTCGATGGGGCACAGGGCAGCATCCATGGCTGTGGCTTAGGCCTCCATGTAACACAGCCCCACTCTCTTTCCTGTCCACGGAGAAAATACAGTCTTTTCGTGTCCTGCGTGATAGGCCTCTGTCCTAAATGCAAAACAGAGGCTCAACTTAATTCTTCTATCCTCTCTTCTTACAACTATGAAAGTCTGACTGCTTCCCTTCAAGGACTATTGTATATCTCTTTTATCCGCCCCAGGAAATCCAGCACAGTGGTGAACACAGAATGCTTTTAAACACTTGTGTTATCAGTAACATTGTAAGGACTCCATATGGTGACAAATGGGAACTATGCTTATCAGGGTGTGCATTTCAGAAAGTACAGAACAAGACAGATCACTCTCTTGTACACCTGGAACCAATATTGCATGTCACTTCAATTAAAAATAATAAATACATGTCAGAAGTTTTAAAAGCGCATATATCACCTTAAAACTCTGACCCAGGGATCCCTGGGTGGCGCAGTGGTTTGGCGCCTGCCTTTGGCCCAGAGCACGATCCTGGAGTCCCCGGATCGAGTCCCGTGTCAGGGTCCTGGCATGGAGCCTGCATCTCTCTCTGCCTGTTTCTCTGCCTCTCTCTCTCTCTCTCTCTCTCTCTGTCATATCATTAATAAATAAATAAAATCCCTATTTAAAAAAAACAAAACAAAACTCTGACCCAGATATTACTGTTTCAGTGACATCAGGAAGTCATTTCTCACTGAGGAGGGCACTCGATGGGATGAGCACTGGGTGTTATACTCTGTGTCAGCAAACTGAATTCAAATTTAAAAAAGAAAGAAAAAAATTTTAAAAAGAAGCCATTTCTTAATCACCACATCTTTGACCATATCTTTGGACAGTGTTCTATCAATTAAAAGAGGTTACACAAACCAACTTTAAATACAAACGCGGGAGGCCCCAGTGGTGCAGCGGTTTAGCGCCACCTGCAGCCTGGGGTATGATCCTGGAGACCTGGGATCAAGTCCCATGTGGGGCTCCCTGCGTGGAGACTGCTTCTCCCTCTGCGTCTCAATAAATAAATAAAATCTTTAAAAAATTTTTTTTAAATAAATAAAATAAAATACAAACGAAAAGGCAAATTCAGAGCCTCTTTTATGCACATATTTTGTCACTGCAAGTTCTTCATGATGTCCAACCCAATGCCACCATGTATTTAAGCTAACTTTCTCTTGATGTATCCTTGAAAAAGGAGAGGGCAGGAGGAGAGCAGGTTATGATGATGTCCTGATATCACTGGATTGTAGATTCTATTAAAGTTTTCCATCATGGTTGCTATAGAAACAGTGAAGCAAGGCTCAGGCATAGAGCTCAGAGAAGAGGTATTTCAGAAAAGCAAGGCCTAAGCTCATCTCATGCAAAACCTCAGAAGTCATCAAGGCCACTCCACAAGGAAGAGAGTTCAGGTGATACAGTGTTACCTTTCTTCGCTTTTGTGTTGGTTTGCTTCCTTTGTAAGTTATTGACAACAAAGCAGCAAGATGCAATAGACCCAGAGTTGGGAACAAGGACAATTTCATCATTCTGGGATTTTTGGTCTCCTGTTTGGTGGTAGAAAAATAACCAGGGGTGACTGTTTGCTCTCTGCCAATACTGGCACCCTAGACATAAACTAGGGTAACTTTCCATAAAAGTAGTGGAAATTGGGAACTTTTATTTACTTTTAAAGGTTTTATTTACTTATTTGAGAGAGAGAGAGAGCGCACAAGTGGTGAGGAAGAGCAGAGGCAGAGGGAGAAGCAGACTCCCTGCTGAATAGGGGGCCCGATGCAGGACTTGATCCCAGGACCCCGGGATCATGACCTGAGCCAGAGGCAGACGCTCAACCACTGAGTCACCCAGGCAGGTGTCCTGGAAAATGGGAACTTCTACAGTTTGAGTAACCAAATAAGACCTCAGATGAGTTCTCACCCCCCAGATAACCAATTATATATATTTTATTTGCCTTCACAACCCAAAAAGCAGTAAGAGTTACTGGAAGGGGCACCTGGGTGGCTCAGTCAGTTGAGTGTCTGACTCTTGATTTCAATTCAGGCCGTTATCTTGGGGTCATGGGATTGAGCCCACATTGGGCTCCAAACTCAGAAGAGCTTGTTGAGCTTCTCCCTCCCTCTGCCTCTCCCCCACTTCTCTCTCTCTCTCTCTCTCTCTCTCTCTCTCTCTCTCTCTAATAAATAAAGGGCTCCCTGGGTGGCTCAGTCAGTTAAGCATCTGCCTTCAGCTCAGATGATCTCAGGGTCCTGGGATTGAGCCCCACGTTGGACTTGCTGCTGAGCAGGGAGCCTGTTTCTCCCTCTGCCCCTGCCCCTGCTGTGTTCTCTCTTGCTCTCTCTCAAATAATAAAATAAAAATTAAAAAATTGTGGGACCCAGGAAATTTAACAAAAATCCCCTACCCCTGGCCAAGCAGAGCAGGACTGACTCCATTTTGTGCTGTACCCGTCTTGTGCCGACCTGCTTAGGGCACTGCCCCACCCTAGTCAAGTCCAGGGCACACCCTAACCGGAAATCCAGCTCAGTGATAGGCCAGTTCAAATGGATACTTTAGGGTAAAATACAACTCAGTCGGCCACCTGCGAGTGGACCAGCAGGACTGTGCAACTTTCTGCGTATCCCATGGGCCACTGGCCCCTATAAAGTTGCTACGCCTCTTAGTCTCAGGGTCCAAGTCCCTGCTCCGCTGTGTCGGGTGCACTTGGACTCAAGCTCCAGCTTGTAAAGAAACCCTAGTGTGTTTGCGTCGGTGTCGGCTCCTCGGTGGTTTCTTGGATTCGCAATCTTGGGCACAACAAAATCATTTTAAAAAATACCTTCACAGCAACATCTAGACTCAGGTGTTTGACCAAACAATTGGCAACTGTAGCATAGCCAACATGACACAAAAAAATCCACCATCGCACTATTTAATATACAAAATCATTAAAATGTAGGGGTCTTGCGTCATCCCATAGTCTGATTTCCTTATTTTTATAAATGAGGAAACAGGTCAGAGAGGAAAACCCCTGAGTATACACATGTGGTCACAGGAGAATGTGCACATCCAAATTCCCAGGACCCTTTATAAATTGCTTACTACCTTCTAATAAAATTAAATAGGAAAGATTAAATCCTTCCAACACACAATTTATTTCTGTTTTGAAGACTTGAGAAAAAATCATCATGTCTCCTCCACGTCTCAGGCTTTCCAACTTGATGCCTCGGGTTTTGGGTTTGTTTTGTTGTTGTTGTTGTTGTTGTTGTTGTTTTTATTCCAATTCCAGTTAGCTAACATAGAGTGGTATATTAGTTTCAAGTGCACAGGGACTCAACAACTCTGTACATCACCTGGCACCCATCACAGAAAGTGCCCCCCCATAATCCCCATCCCCCTCTTACCTCCCCTCTGGTGACCATCAGTTTGTTCTCCATAGTTAAGAGCCTATTTCTTGGTTTGCCCCTTTCTCTTTTTTTTCCCTTTGCTTATTTGTTTCGTTTCTTAAATTCCACAAGAGTGAAGTCATATGTTTGTCTTTCTCCAACTGACTTATTTCACTTAGCTTTTTACTCTAGCTCTATCCAGGTCATTGCAAGTGGCAAGATTTCATTCTTTTTTTTTTTTTTTTTTTAAGATTTTATTTATTCATGATAGACATAGAGAGAGAGAGAGGCAGAGACACAGGTAGAGGGAGAAGCAGGCTCCACGCCAGGAGCCCAACACGGGACTGGATCCCGGGAGTCCGGGATCACGCCCTGGGCCAAAGACAGGCGCTAAACCCCTGAGCCACCTAGGGATCCCCCCCCCCTTTTGTTTAAAGATTTTCAAGATTTCTTTGGAAATCTTTTCTTTTTATAGCTGAGTAATATTCCATTTTATAGGGGCACCTGGGTGGCTCAGGGGTTGAACGTCAGTCTTCAGCTCAGCACATGATCCTAATGTCCTGGGATCTAGTCTCACACTGGGCTCCCTGCAGGGAGTCTGCTTCTCCCTCTGCCTATGTCTCTACCTCTCTCTGTGTGTCTTTCATGAGCAAATAAATAAAATCTTTAAAAAAAAAAGAAAAGGAAAATTGACTTTTATTTTTAAAAGTTTGAATTTGTCAGTGGATGTTGATTAAATTACATCCATTAAATGGGATAACGTGCAGTCATTAAAATGAAAAAAAAGAGCTCTAATCAAAAGACATGCTGATACAAAAGATGTGCATTGGGACGCCTGACTGGCTCAGTTGGAGGAGCATGCAACTCTTGATCTTGGGATCACAAGTTTGAGTCCCACGTTGAACATAGAGATTACTTCAACAAAATAAATCTTATAAGAAAGAACGGTATCCATGATGATTTGTTAAGTAAAAAACAAAATTTTGAGTGTAGACATTAAAAAGTCACCTCTTTAAAAATAATTGTATTTAAATATTTGTTAGCATATGCATAGGTAGGGGAGAGCATTGATTACCTCTGCAAGATTCGGTTAAAGGAGGCTTGTTTTCTTTTCTTTTCTTTTTTTTTTTTTAAGATTTTATTTATTTATTTGAGAGAGAGAGAAAAAAAATAAAAGCAGCAGGGAGGGCAGAGGGAGAGGGAGAAGCAGACTCCTGCTGACGGAGAGCCCAATGTGGGGCCCCATCGCAGGACCCGGAGATCATGACCTGAGCCAAAGGCAGATGCTTGACCGACTGAGCCACCGAGGGCCCCTGTTTCCTAAGCTATACATTTTGACATTTTTTGAGCTTTTACAAGAAAATCTTACTTTATAATCAGAAAATAAAATAATTTAAACATTTCTATTACCTGGCAAATAGCTCAAGAGCGGGGGTAGGTGAGCAGCAGCAGCTGGTGCTCATGGGAAGCCAGCACAAACGTCAGGGGGGAGTGTTGTGCTGCGGTCCTGCCTCACAACATGGCCTCAGTAATGGTTAATAGCTGAACCTAGAATCAAACTCAATCATAGCTGGTAAAGGGACGATAGAGTCCATACGACATCTCTTCCCCCAGAGCATGACACACTGGGTACTTACCACTGCGAGCTTAGGAAACAGAGCGTTTGCCCCTAACGTCGTCGCAACCCAGAGTGACTTCAACTTCCCTGCTTGCTTCTCTTCTTTGCTCCCCACGTACCCGGTTCCCTTTCCTTCCCCCTCTTCTTTAAATTGCCTATTGGAAACACAAGAGGGCAGCAGCCCCAGGTGCAAGAAAGGCTCCCAGGCTCTGGTAACTTCCAGAAAGCAAAGGGATGGCGCTGCTGCAAGACTGTCACCAAGGCTTTCAGAGATTTCCACATCCTGCTCTGAATGTGTGTGGCCATGCTTAATATTCTATTGCACATGATAAGCAATGAGTGGGGCAGAGATCCATTGCTGGTGAGTGGGGTTAACACAGTTACCTCTCTTCCAGGTGCTGACCAAGAGGAGGTGAGAGAGGAAAGAGATGGTCTAGAAACCAAGACTTAACCCTATTTAAGGATGGAAGAGGAACCTTATCACAACACCAGCACTGTCAATGGCACCCCAGTAAGTCACCAGCCTCTGGAACACCATGGGTTGTGGGAGATCATCACCATTGCAGCCGTGACTGCTGTGGTCAGCCTGGTCACCATTGTGGGCAACATCTTAGTCATGATCTCCTTCAAAGTCAACAGTCAGCTGAAGTCAGTTAACAACTATTACCTGCTCAGCTTGGCCTGTGCCGATCTCATCATTGGGATTTTCTCCATGAACCTCTACACCACCTACATCCTCATGGGACGCTGGGTGCTCGGGAGTCTGGCTTGTGACCTCTGGCTTGCACTGGACTATGTGGCCAGCAATGCTTCTGTCATGAACCTTCTGGTGATCAGTTTTGACCGTTACTTTTCTATCACAAGACCTCTGACCTATCGGGCCAAGCGTACCCCAAGAAGAGCTGGCATCATGATTGGCCTGGCCTGGCTAATCTCCTTCATCCTTTGGGCACCGGCGATCCTCTGCTGGCAGTACCTGGTTGGGGAGCGGACAGTGCCACCAGATGAGTGCCAAATCCAATTCCTCTCCGAGCCCACCATCACTTTTGGCACTGCCATCGCTGCCTTCTACATCCCTGTTTCTGTCATGACCATCCTCTACTGCCGAATCTACCGGGAAACAGAGAAGCGAACCAAGGACCTGGCCGACCTCCAGGGCTCTGACTCCATGGCCGAAGCTGAGCCAAGAAAGCCAGCTCAGAAGGCTCTGCTGACATCCTGCTTTAGCTGCCCTCGGCCCACGCTGGCCCAGAGGGAGAGGAATGAAGCCTCCTGGTCATCCTCCCACAGGAGCACCTCCACCACTGGGAAGCCATCCCAAGCCATGGGCCCAAGCACCGAGTGGGCCAAAGCTGAGCAGCTCACTACCTGTAGCAGCTGCCCTTCCTCAGAGGATGAGGACAAGTCCACTGCTGACCCTGTCTTCCAAGTAGTCTACAAGAGTCAGACCAAGGAAAGCCCAAGGGAAGAATTCAGTGCCGAGGAGACCAAGGAAACTTTTGTGGAAGCTCAAGCTGAAAAAAATGACTATGACACCCAAAAATACTTCTTGTCCCCAGGTGCTGCTCATAGATCCAAGAGTCAGAAATGTGTGGCCTATAAGTTCCAATTGGTGGTAAAAGCTGATGGGACCCAGGAGGCCAACAACAGCTGTCACAAGGTTAAAATCATGCCCTGCTCCTTCCCAGTGTCCAAGGATCCTTCCACAAAAGGCCTGGATCCCAACCTCAGCCATCAAATGACCAAACGAAAAAGAATGGTCCTTGTCAAGGAGAGGAAAGCAGCGCAGACTTTGAGTGCCATTCTCCTGGCGTTCATCATCACCTGGACCCCTTATAACATAATGGTCCTGGTTTCCACCTTCTGTGACAAATGTGTCCCAGTCACCCTGTGGCACTTGGGCTACTGGTTGTGCTATGTCAACAGTACCGTCAACCCCATTTGCTATGCCCTCTGCAACAGAACCTTCAGGAAGACCTTTAAGATGCTGCTACTCTGCCGATGGAAAAAGAAAAAAGTAGAAGAGAAGTTGTACTGGCAGGCGAACAGCAAGCTCCCCTGAAAAGTCAACAACGCCTCTCAGAAGAGTCACCATGGTCAATTCCCTTTGAGGATGGGTGAGTTGATCCTGGTTTAATTCTTTCAAAAGAACATCTGTCATTTTGGACACCTGAGGACTTTGTGGAGCTTGAGATCCATAACCAAAGGAAGGAGTCACAGCTGCCACAAGTGCTGCCATATTCAATGATTCTTGTCTATAACCAAGGTCACCTCATGCTACTGGGGTTTGCTGTTAAAGTGAAGAGACAGACTTGTGTCCTTTCACAGGATGAGGAATGCTGAATCACAGTGAACAGTGACTTAGGGAATTTCTGTTCCCTGACCTTTTGGGGAGCAGCAGGGACTGGGTGGAAACCTTCCCTGCAGAAACCTGTGTTGAGGTTTTGTGCAATATATTTGTGTCTATTAAGTTGTCTCCTATCAGAACTGGGAGACTGTGTCACCTGTTCAGCTGGCTTCTAAGACTCTACTTCTTTATAAACTAGTCAGTATTATGCAGCTACTACATGTTCTGTACTGTGGTACGTTTTTTTTGTCCCTACATCTGAGTGAAGCTCTCCCCTTTCCTTTTACAACCGATCCCAACTCCTGGTACCCATGGAAACCATGCTGGTCTCCACATTACCATCCTTTCTTCTCAGAATCCTGGGTCTGGAAGGACACCGAAACCCGATCCCATCCAATCCTACACAGGGGCCTCTACTCTGCTGGTAAAGGCCGTCAAATCTCCACAGTTATTTTCGTTTTTACCAGTGAGAATTTTTTTCCTTTTATCTAAACAGATATTGTGTATTGTGTTCTGTGCCTACGTGGGCCTAACCATCCATGCTCTGTTCTAAGGAAAACTACATGATTGCATAAAGATCTTCTCTGGGCTATTTAATTATGATTCCTTTCATTGTTTCCAGAGGCCTTATTTTCCAATCTCCACCAGGCAAACCTGAGGCAAATGTGGAAAACAAATTTGGTTTCACCCCACTTTTTTGAAATTCTTCCATAACTCTTTTGCCAGCGTCCAATTTCTCTCATCCAGATGCAATTCACAGCCAGGCACAAGCAGGTCATGGTGCTGCTTCAGTCAGAAGTGCTATTTGGAGGGACAGAAGGGGAAAGGCTTTCTTTCTTTCTTTTTTTAATAGGTACTTCAAATCATGGCTCAGAAATGACTTATTCATTCCTCTCCAAATTCACCAGCAAGATGAGAAGCTCAGAAAAGTATGGTTGAGGTCCAGTGACACTGGTGATAGTTATTAAAAATGAAAGCCTCATCTTGAAAAACAAAATGTAGATCACAGTAATATATAAAAATAAAATTTATCAATATAGCATACATTAGAGCATCAAAATGATCAAAAACTAAATTCAATTGAAATTTCTCTGTATATGAACAGACTGAATCTAAGGTGGGTTGTTTTTGTTTTTTTTTAATTTATGATAGTCACACAGAGAGAGAGGCAGAGACACAGGCAGAGGGAGAAGCAGGCTCCATGCACCGGGAGCCCAACGTGGGATTCGATCCCGGGTCTCCAGGATCACGCCCTGGGCCAAAGGCAGGCGCTAAACCGCTGTGCCACCCAGGGATCCTGGGTTGTTCTTTTTTTTAATTCTGAGAATAAAGCAATGTGCAAGATACAAACTATAAAACAGCATGTGATGAATAAAAGACCCACAAAGAAAGCAGCAGGGCAGTACACAGTGAGGATTTTAAAGACGAAGCACTCCAGTTGGACAGCACCTTGGCTGATTATACCTGCGAATGTGTTTTAACATCTCCAGGCTTCATTTCCCTTAATGTAGACCATTTGTTTACAACCCTATTTGCTGAGGGAATGGAAAATAGCTGCTTTAGTGGCCCCAGGAATTGTGAATGTGCTTGAGTGTAGGAAAGTTTCCACCTCCCCCCTGAAAAGGGAGTCAGCCTGTTACACCAAGTCCCAAGAAGGTTTCAGGGCAGGACAAAGCAGGTACACGCGGGCCTCTCCCCAGGCCTTGTGGGAACTTGGTGAAGTTGAGATGAAGCATCTCAGAAGCAATACAGCTGCTGAGCCTTCATCAAGGGCAGGTTGAAGCCTGCCAAGAATTTCACGGAGAAAATTAATTAACTGGCTCAGTTCTCAGGAGATGCTCCCAGGCCGACATGAGGCCAATGGGGCTGTGACTTCATAAGCAAACCTGCTCCAACAGCTCTAGGTAAACAGTTGGTTCTTTTAGTTTAAGGCTTTGATTTGTGACAAAAATGAAAATCCCACTTGGAGCCTACATTGGCCATTCACTGTCCACAGTAGAAACATGGTCTAATTCAAACAAAAGAATGCAGAACCGGGGAGGGGGAGGGGGCGCCTTGGGTGGCTCAGTGGTTGAGCATCTGCCTTGGGCTCAAGGTGTGATCCTGCATCGGGCTCCCCACAGGGAGCCTCCTTCTCCCTCTGCCTGTGTCTCTGCCTGTCTCTCTTGAATGAATAAATACAATCTTTAAAAAAGAAAAGAATGCAGAACCAGTGGGGAGGGATGGAGGGAGGGACACTAGGGCACATTTTTCATACTCAATTGCCTAGGACTTGCCCTTTTGTGTGTATCTTTTGTGAAGTTAATTGAAAGGCCTACACTTCCTTTTCTTTTTATATCACCGGCTCTCGGAGGCAGCCAGTTCTACATACTACTATGCCCCTTGACATTTACAGTGGACAACTTGATATTCCAGTCCAGAGATTAGGTACAGATTTCACAATTACAAAGAGGCAGACCTCAGCTTCGCCCTTAAAGGACATTCCCCTAAAAGAGCACAGCAGTGACCAGGAATATTTAACAAAAATTGTACTGAAAACAGATCCCTTGACAAGCCATCAAATTCACAGTCAAGGGGAAACAAACCACAACGTCAGCAACATAGCAGCATCCAGCAGGTAACGAGTCAAAGCTTACATGGTCTACCACACACAGAGCTGGGGAGACTGAGGGTGTAAAAGGCTAAGATCTGCAGTCAGCTCATGCCCACCCACCCGCCGGGTCCCTGTAGTTTACAGTTGGATTCATTCATTCTGAGGACCTCACCACAGGCCCTGTTTTAAAGAAGTTTCGTTTCCCCTAGGTGTTTCTTTCTTTCTTTCTTTTTTTTTTTTTTTTTTATGTCAAGGTGTATGTCTGGTACAACAAGATGCTCCGGGCTCATCTTTCCTATTCATACGTCAGCCCAGGAGTCAGCCATTTTTCAGGGAGTGCTGGTTCTAGGGGCACCTGGCTGGCTCAATTGATGGAATACGTGACTCTTGACCTCAATGTCGTAAGTTCAAGACCCATGTTGGGTGTAGAACATATTTAAAATGTAAAAAAAAAAAGGAATGCTGGTTTTATCAAGTAAAGAATGATACCTGGCTCCAATATAGACTTAGGATATATTTGTTGCTATTGAGCCCTTTCAGGAATTAGAAATATGTACAATGTATACTTACCAAAAATGAGTTCATATTGGCATCTGCAATTCCAATCATCATAGGGTTCTTCCCGCTCCATATTTATATCTGTATCTCTTGTCTCCAACAGTGAGAATCATCATTTATTCATGTGCTCAATTTGCTCCATCCTTTGATAATAGTTTCAAAATTGCAAAACCCCTATCATTGTGAAAAACCAACCTTTTAGTAAAGTTCCAATATTTGTTTGCGGTTCTTCCATCTGAAGGTTGAAGGTGCATAGTCAAGTTACTAATTATTTGTGTTCATCTTATTTCTTTCACTTGAAATCTGTTAGATTTGTTTCTGTTGGTATTCAATTTAAGAACTTTGCATTCTTATTTTTTTTTAACAAGTAAAATGTTAACATGGTTGTAAAAGTCAATTCTATACAAAATGATGTACTTAGCTCCATTCCCCACCCCTTTCATCCCATTCCCACCTCCTCATACAAGAGAATGCAACAGATTTTCTTCATTCTCTTATGGAGGCCGAGAAAAATTAAGGCCATTCCACCTCAAGTTTAGCATTAGCACAAGTACAGCCATCTTAGGCCTCTGGGAATAAGAGCTGAACTTTACAGGAAAAACTGCAGAATGTCCTAGGCAGGGAATCCCACATCGGAAAGACAATAAAGCTCAGAATGCCCTCAGCAGAGAATCCTGTATCAGATCTTAAGAAACTCCCCACCCTTTTCCCCATATTAGAATGGAAAAAATTCCTCCACCCCTTCTGAAGATCCCCTAGACCAGCCCATAAAAAACCCAGCTGTAACCCACTTCGGGTCCAAGTCCCTGCTCCGCTGTGTGGGGTATACTTGGACCCAAACTCGAGCTTGTAAATAAACCCTCGTGTGTTTGCATCGGTGTCGGCTCCTTGGTGGTTTCTCGGATTCGCGATCTTGGGCACAACATTTGGGGGCTCGTCCGGGATCCGAGAGACCCCCAGGACCCTATCCGGAGGGTCCCACGCGTGGAGAGTGCACTCAACCTTTTCCACCTTTTGCGCGCATATTTTCTGAGAGCTCTAAACTGTACTTTTACCTGTAGGAATTCCAATCTGTATTGGGTCGACATTGGCTTAGGCGGACGTGCTGGCGGGCCACGACCGGGGGATCTTGAGGAGACGTCCTTTGCCCCTGCCTGGAGGACAGGGTCCTCATCTGTAAGGAGGGCCGCTGCCAGCCCTTCGAGTTACTGTTTTATCTCCGCGGCTGCACTGGGACGTTTGTCTGTTACTGTGTTCTTGTTAACTGTTTTGCACGCCGGTCTGTGTTACTGTGTTCTTGCGTTTGACTGTGTTATTTGTTAACTGTCACAACTGTCTGTGCCTTGGTGTGGACGAGGGACATAATGGGGCAGACACAAACCACTCCCCCCCCCCATCCCTTATGGTCTCCCACTTCTCAGATGTTAAGGAAAGAGCTCACAATCTGAGCACAAACATACGGAAAGGGAAATTTTGAACTTACTGCATGTCAGAATGGCCAACCTTTGACGTGGGATGGCCCCGAGAAGGAACTTTCCACCTACCTATTATCTTACAGGTTAAGGTCGCGATCTTCAGGGATAAACCAGACAGCCACCCTGACCAGATGCCCTACATCCTGGTCTGGTAGGACATGATTGAGAATCCCCCTCCTTGGCTAAAACTATTTTTACCCCCCAAAGCAGGACCTACCAAGATTCTAGCCTTGCGGAAAGGCAGAGAAGGAGACCAACTCTAAGACAAAAGAGCCTCTTTATCCAGTTTTACAGGATTCCTCACTGGAGGACCTGATCCTCCCACCGCCCTACTGGGCACCCCCTCGCCCTTCCACCTCCCCCACCACCAGAGGTACGGGGGGCTGCAGAAGGGGCGCCCCCCTCCCAGATGAGGGAATTCCTGTGCCAGCAGCGGGGATGTGCGGTGGGACCCAATGGGTGGTCCCACCCCCTAACAGGGGCCTGCAGACTCCACCGCCCTTCCCCTCTATGCCATGGGGCCCCCCGACGAGACTGGCGGACAGCTAATGTTGTACTGGCCATTCTCCACCAGTGATTTATATAATTGGAAAACCCAAAATGCAAAGTTCTCTGATAATCAGAGATCTTTTTTTTTTTTTTAAGTTTCAGTTTATTTTATTTATGATAGTCACACAGAGAGAGCGAGAGAGAGAGAGAGAGAGAGAGAGAGAGGCAGAGAGAGAAGCAGGCTCCATGCACCGGGAGCCCGATGTAGGATTCGATCCGGGGTCTCCAGGATCACGCCCTGGGCCAAAGGCAGGCGCCAAGCCGCTGCGCCACCCAGGGATCCCCAATCTGAGAGATCTAATCGGGCTTTTAGATACTGTTCTCTTTACTCACCAGCCTACTTGGGACTGCCAACAGCTCTTGCAGGTTCTCTTCACCACCGAGGAGAGAGAACGAATCAGGTGGAAGCCCGGAAGTCTGTCCTGGGAGAGGACAGACAGCCGACTCAAAACCCAGACCTCAGAAATGCTGCCTTCCCCTTATCCCGCCCCACCTGGGACCACAACTCGGCTGAAGGTAAGGAGAGACTCCGGGTCCACCGCCAGACTCTAATGGCAGGCCTCCAGGCTGCCACGTGCAAACCTACCAATCTGGCCAAGGTATATGGTGTGAGACAGGGCAAGGATGAGAGTCCAGCAGCCTTCTTAGAGAGAGTCATAGAGGCTTTTAGGCAGTACACCCCTATGAACCCAGAAACCCCAGAAACAAAGGCTGCAATTATCATGGCTTTTGTTAACCAGGCGGCTCCCAACATTAAAAAGAAATTGCAAAGAGTAGAGAGACTGGGAGAGAAAAGCTTGCAGGACTTAGTAATAGTAGCAGAAAGAGTCTGTAATAATAGAGAAAGTCCAGAAGAGCAACAAACCAAACCAAGCGACCAGTAGACCTGAAACCTGGTCAAGATCCTGCTGGCCACAACCATGGATGACCCACGGGAAAGACAGAGGCACCTCAAGAAGCTTGGATGGCTTCTTGGTCCCCATCGGGAGCGCCCTAAACTGAACAAATGTGCCCATTGCAAGGAAAAGGGCCACTGGGTGAAAGACTGTCTTAACAAAAGGCCCCTGCCAAGATCTTGGAGATGGAGGACCTGGACGATTAGGGGAGTCAGGGTTCGGCACCCCTCCCCGAGCCCAGGGTAACTCTCGGAGTGGAGGGGCAACCTGTTGAATTCCTAGTGGACACTGAGGCACAACACTCAGTTTTATTACAACCCCAAGGGAAATTGGCAAGCAAGACTTCATAGGTGCAAGGGGCCACAGGCATCAAACAGTACTCGTGGACTACCCAAAGAATTGTGGATCTCGGCATGGGCCAGGTATCCCACTCCTTCATGGTCATCCCTGAGTGTCCTACCCGTTGTTAGGTCAGGATTTGCTCACCAAGATGGGGGCACAAATTCGCTTCCACCCCGAAGGAGCAAAAATCCTAAACAAGGAGGGGCACCCAATTCAGGTACTTGTCCTGAGTTTAGAAGACGAATAACAAGAAGACCATCAATTACTTAACACTGCCCCCTCCAGATTCCCCCACCAGTGTCTCAGATAAAAACTGATGATGGGGAGCAAATTGATTGACTTTAAGTGGATCCAGATGGGACATAGCAAATAGGTCTTGAAAATTATCACTACTAAGCCTGAAACTTTTATGCTATTGAGGCTTACTGAAGGTCACATAAGTTGTTATCATTTTGCAATTTGTTAGTAAAAAATTGGCTAAACTGATGGCTAATTGTCTGTTTCCAAGTTTTCATAAGTAATTGTTAAGATACCTTTCAAAGTCCTTGGTAACCTGAAACCTTAGTTACACTTTGATGATAAATGGAATTAAATTCATCGGACATCTAGGTCTTTTCCAAACAGGAAAAAGTGCTGAAACGTTGATTTGAATCTGTTGGTGAACATGCTTTGTACTTAACTGTTTCATAAATTAGCCGTCTAAAGAGTTCTGGTGTTCAAAAATCGGTTACTCCTTAGTTTTCATTGGACACTAAGGTTCCTAAGAATGGAAAAACTCTGCTAAAGTAAGACTGATGACTGATAAAGAAAGCAACTCTGTATGTAGAAAAGGAGATATGTAAGAAAAATGTAAGGAATGGGAATATATTTTTGTTCAAGGTAAAAGAAAGTAATTTTGTCCCAAATGAGACTGACTGGAAAGAAATGGCTTGGGACAAATTCTGAATGCAGAGGAAGGTGTAAAAGGGTTGTGAAAGGAAATCCTTGGAAAGGAATTTTAGATGTGGTCAGGACAGACTAAGATCAAAGTAAATGGATTTTAAAGTACAAGAGTATAAGATTAAAAGTCTACTTTCTGTGCAAAAGTTTCCTTGATTTGTTGGTCTGCTCTTGATAAGAGCAGCAGTTTTGTCCGAGAAGGAGTCAGATCCGCGGGGGCAGCCGCGACCTCGGAGACGGAGACCGTCTGGGCGGAGCCACTGGCAGCGGAGCGTCGGCTCAACGGGCAGAACTGACCGCACTGGCCAAGGCGCTGACCGTGGGGGAAGGTGAACGAATCAACATCTACCCCGACAGCGGGTCCGCCCTCGCCGCCGCTCACGTCCACGGAGCCCTTTACAGGGACAGAGGGCTTCTGACAGCAGAGGGAAAAAAACTACTAAAAACAAAACAGAGATCCTTGAACTCCTGAGGGCCCTCTGGCTGCCCAAGGCACCATCATCCACTGTCCAGGACACCAGAGGGCAGACACACCAGTAGCGGGGGAAACCTGCTAGCCGACTCAGAAGCTAAGGAGGCGGCCCTTCTGGTGACCCAGGTTTTAACAACCACGCGACCTGATCCGGGGGCCCGACACTGCCTGACACCCCCAACTATACTGACACTGACTTACACTGGATCAAGTGCTTGCGTGGCTGGTGGAGGGCCGCAGACTCCAGCATCATCCTGCCAGAGGAACTGGGACGGCGAGTCCTATCCAAAATGCATCGGAGTACTCACACGGGAACAAGGAAGATGGAAGACCTCCTACGACATGCAAAGATCACTATTAAAAACTCTCGAGGTAAAACCTGGAAAATATGGGTACAAGTATTTACTAGTGTTTGTAGATACTTTTTCAGGATGCACAGAGGCATTTCCCACCAAACATGAAACGGCACAGACCGTGACCAAGAAACTGCTGGAAGACATCTTACCGAGGTATGGTTTTCCTGTTAAGATTGGGTCAGACAACGGCCCAGGATTCGTCTCTAAGGTAACACAGGGAGTGGCACTAGTACTTGGGGCAGATTGGAAATTACATTGTGTATATAGGCCCTAAATCTCAGGACAGGTAGAGAGGATGAACAGAACGTTAAAGGAGACCTTAACTAAACTAAGCGACTAAATTAGCCCTGGAGACTGGCGGGGACTGGGCGACTCTCCTCCCCTTCGCCCTATATAGGGTGAGGAACTCCCCATATAAGATGGGACTGACTCCCTATGAGATCATGGTCCGTCTTCCTCCACCTATTATCCCCAATTTAAAACCTGAGGTGCTTGCTGAATTTGATGATCACCAACTCCTTTTCTCCCTCCAAATGTTACAACGAACCCATAAGCAGGTGTGGCCTAAGCTGAGGGCCCTCTACGAGACTGGGCCACCCCCGGGCCCCCATCAATATCGGCCAGGTGACTGGGTGTACGTGCGGAGATACCAACACCAGACACTTCGACCTTGCTGGAAGGGACCCTACCTCGTGATCCTGACCACTCCCACCGCTCTCAAGGTCGACAGGATTACTCCCTGGGTCTGCTACATCCATGTCCGGCCAGCTGATCCAGAGGCCTTCTCAAGGACTTTGTTCCAGAATGGAAAGGCCAACCAGACAAGGACAATCCCCTAAAGCTAAGACTGCGCCGTTCTCACTTACCCCACTAATGTTGCTTATGCTCTGTCCCTTCGTGCCAGAACCAATCCCCATCAGCCGTTTAAAAATGTGCACCCAATTCAGCCTTGCTTTTAAAGTCTTTTAAGGTTTAAAAAGATAGGAGCATCTTAACTGTAGAGAGGCTTTTGCAAGGGGGGGGGTTATGTGCTGCCCCAAATGAGGAGTGTTGCTTCTTTACTGACCACTCAGGAATAGTCCGGGAATCTATGGCAAAAGTCAGAAAAGGTTTGGCTAGTCGTAAACGGGAGCAAGAACAGCAACAAGGTTGGTTTGAATCATGGTTTAATCATTCCCACTGGCTCACTCTGAGACCAGCCTGCACCCATGATTGGGTCCTTCCTTAGGTCCTCTGAGAGGGGAAAATGTGGAGGTGGAGAAAAATTAAGGCCATTCCACCTCAAGTTTAGCATTAGCACAAGTACAGCCATCTTAGGCCCCTGGGAATAAGAGCTGAACTTTACAGGAAAAACTGCAGAATGTCCTAGGCAGGGAATCCCACATCGGAAAGACAATAAAGCTCAGAATGCCCTCAGCAGAGAATCCTGTATCAGATCTTAAGAAACTCCCCACCCTTTCCCCCATATTAGAATGGAAAAAATTCCTCCACCCCTTCTGAAGATCCCCTAGACCAGCCCATAAAAAACCCAGCTATAACCCACTTCGGGTCCAAGTCCCTGCTCCGCTGTGTCGGGTGCACTTGGACCCAAGTTCGAGCTTGTAAATAAACCCTCGCGTGTTTGCATCGGTGTTGGCTCCTTGGTGGTTTCTCGGATTCGCAATCTTCGGCACAACACTCTGAATTATTAGTGTTGGGATCCCTGGGTGGCGCAGCGGTTTGGCGCCTGCCTTTGGCCCAGGGCGCGATCCTGGAGACCCGGGATCGAATCCCACATCGGGCTCCCGGTGCATGGAGCCTGCTTCTCCCTCTGCCTGTGTCTCTGCCTCTCTCCCTCTCTCTTGGTGACTATCATAAATAAATAAAAATTAAAAAAAAAATTGAATTATTAGTGTTATTTTTTTTTAATTGGAAGATTTTTTTTAAGATTTTATTTATTTATTCATGAGAGAGAGAGAGAGACAGAGAGAGAGAGAGAGAGGCAGAGACATAGGCAGAGAGAAGCAGGCTCCATGCACCGGGAGCCTGATGTGGGATTTGATCCCGGGTCTCCAGGATCGCGCCCTGGGCCAAAGGCAGGTGCCAAACCACTGTGCCACCCAGGGATCCCCCCAACAGACACATTAAAAAGTGCTCTATATCACTCGGCATCAGGGAAATACAAATCAAAACTACAATGAGATATCACTTCACATGGGTCAGAATGGCTAAAATTAACAAGACAGGAAACCACAGGTGTTGGCAAGAAAGGGGAACCCTCTTGCACTGTTGGTGGGAATGAAAATTGATGCAGCCACTCTGGAAAACAGGATGGAGGTTCCTCAAAAAACTAAAAATAGAACTATTCTATCACCCAGCAATTATACTAGTAGGTACTTACTGGAGGACACAAACATAGTGATTCAAAGGAGCACTGCATCCCAATGTTTATAGCAGCAATGTCCACAATATGGAGGGAAAAATAAAATAAGATGAAGACTGAGAGGGAGGCAAACCATAAGAGATGCTGAACTCTTGGAAAGAAACTGAGAGTTGCTGGGGAGGAAATGGGTGGAGGGGACAGGATAATTGGATGACGAGCATTAAGGAAGGCACTTGAACCCAATGAACACTGGGTGTTATATGCAACTGATGAATCACTAAATTCTATCTCTGAAACTAATTAAAAAGAAGAAGAAAATAGTGTACCAAATTATACATATAAATAAATTTTCCCAGGTGTTTATAATAAACCTGAATGTCTTCTATAATGAAAAAAAGGAAGTATCTACAGACTTCCTACCATGAAAAATTAAGATCAGACTCTTACACAGTGCTGGCTAATTGCCAAACACCAATCCCTCCAGTGTTCAATTTATAAAGCTGTGCATATATGGGTACCTTGAGGAAGTAATTGCTGTTTGGGTACTGACTGGGTAATAGCACTCTATCAAGCTAAGGACATGGATTCTAGAGAAGAATACACATCCTATGCCTTGTTTGAGTATATGCCAATACTGAGAGCTGGGGAGACCAAGTAGAGCAAGTTCAACAACCCTGAAGACATGAAGTAATGATAGGCAAAAGACTGACACTTAAATATTCATATTAAAATCAAAGAGAATGGGACACCTGGGTGGCTCAGTGGTTGAGCGTCTGCCTTTGGCTCAGGGCGTGATCCTGGGGTCCTCGGATCAAGTTCCACATTGGGTTCCCATGGGAAGCCTGCTTCTCCCTCTGCCTGTGTCTCTCATGAATAAATAAAATCTTAAAAATAAATATCAAAAAGAGCACATCCACAGGGTAAATTATCCTCCCAATGAACTGTATTGTCCCCGATCTCCTTTGATGAATTACTGAGGGGGAGGATGAGTTACAACCTGAAGTTTATTGTGATTAGGCAAAGAAAGCCAAGTCCTGACTCTGCTCACTGAGCTTGACCATCATCCAGACTTGTCTACACAAGTATGCCTTATGGCAATCTATTTCTCCAAAAAGTTCTCATCTTCTTATTTTATATGGCCCTTGAACAAGCCTCATACCACCAGATGCCTCCAGGATGCCCTTGTGCTCCTGTTAAGAGCAGTTCTCCAAAGTTTTATTCCCAGCAACGATTTTCTAGAGAGTTATCTTGCATAAATGCATCTGCAGTGGCATTCTAGTAAAGCAATGGGCACGGTTACTTACCTTCAACAAAGAGCAACTCATACTCAACCCACTTATTCCCAATATCAGTAACTGGGAGCTGGTGCTTAATTTTAGTCATCCAGCTGCTTTCAACCAAAATCCATGAAGCTCCTGCCCATGACATGCTAACTACAGCCAAGTCCTCCCAGTGTGCAGTGGAAAACACCAGCAGCAAAGAAATGGAAATACAGATTAAACCTGGGAAGTGGAGGACCACTCTTGTCCCTAAAAAACTAGATTGCCATGGTTGAACATCTTTTGACAGGTCCTTTATATCCAGAAGTAGGGCCTATGCAGGAGAATCTGAAACAAAAAAAAATTATACTAGGTTTGGTTTTATAGTCACTATATTAATATAATGATTAATATAATATTAATTAATATTAATATAATTATAATTATATATTATAATAATTATATATTATATTATAATTATATTTATAATTAATAAATATTAATTAATATAATGATTAATAAAATAATACATACTTGCTTGGGAAATAAATCAGCAAATCATAAAAAATTACAGTAATTCTATAACCTCTGATAAATACCTCAGCATGCATCCTTACAGCCTTTTTTACTATGAACAGACATACACTTTTTAAAACTCACAGAACTGCTATGTATAGTTCAGCAACTTATATGGTCATATCTTGCAGGAAATATCTAGCTGCTCAAGCTCTTCCAAAGCAGAAACTCTTAAGGCTTCAATTAACACGGGGAGCTCCCATCCATAACTAGGTTAGAAAGGTTATTTCTGTCCTCTTTCATCTGTTAGAGACTCACAATCCTTGGCTTAGCCCTCTATAGTTCTGAACTTTGAGAAGAACCAATTATTATCTGGAGAGAGGTTTTTTGTTTTATTTATAAAGTCTAATTTTTTTAAATGACTGTATTTGTTTCTTAGGACTGCAGTACTGGGTGCATGGCAAACTGGGTGGCTTAAAACAATAGAAACGTATTCTCACAGTCTGGAGGCCAGAAGTCCAACGGATACCCAGGTATCAGCAGGGCCATGCTGCTAGGGAAGGAGCAGGGGAAGTCTTCGTTCTGGGCTTGGTAGCCTCAGGCCTTCCCTAGCTCTGCAGTGTCATCTTCCCTGGTGTCTGTCTCTGTGTCCAAATTTCCCCTTTTATAAGGACACCGGTTATACTAGATTAGGTCACATTAAAGATCTCATTTTAAATTGATTACTTCTATGAAGACCTCATTTCCAAATAAGGTTACATTCTGAGGTACTAGGGTTTACAGCTCCAATATTTTGGTGGGACACAATTCAACCCATAACAATAACCAAGCAAGAAAAATACATTCCTATTTAATAGGTGAGCAAACTGTAGACCAATGCTGAGTAGTACCAAATGGGAAGGATTTCAGGTCCTACTGAGCAAATAAGGTGTGCCCTCAACTGCCTTATGGAGGCCTGGCAGGTCAAGGTAGTCTTAACTGGAATTAGACAGTTACCTATAATACCTATTTTTAAAATTTATTTATGATTTTTTAAAAAAGATTTATTCATGAGACACACAGAGAGGTACAGGCAGAGGGAGAAGCAGGCTCCCTGCAGGGAGCCCGATGTGGGACTCTATCCCAGGACCCCAGGGTCACGCCCTGAGCTGAAGGCAGATGCTCAGCCGCGGAGCCACCCAGGCATCCCTTATTTATGATTCTATATTTATTTTTTCCCCCAGAGGTATTTTTTTCTTATTTTTAAAACTTTCTATTTCTTTTTTAAGTTTTTAATTCCAGTTAACATACAGTGTAATTATTAGTTTCAGGTGTACAATATAGTGACTCAACACTTCCATACATCATCACCTGGTGTTCATCAGGACGCGTGCCCTCCTTAATTTCCATTATCTATTCTCCCAGTCCCCCACCCACCTCTCCTCACCATCAGTTTGTTCTACAGTTAAGAGTGTTCTTGGTTTGTCTCTCACTCCCTTTTTTTCCCTTTGCTCATTTGTTTCTTAAATTCCACATGAGTAAAATTATATGGCATTTGTCTTTCTCCAACTGGCTTATTTCACACCTAGTATTTTATATCTATATTTTTTAAGATTTATTTTTATTTGAGAGAGAGCACATGAGTAGGGAGAGGGCAGAGGGAGAGACAGACTCCCCGCTGAGCACAGAGCCCAACCAGGGGTTCCACCTCACAACCCTGAGATCATGAGCTAAACCAAAACCCAAACTCAAGATGCTTAACTGACTGAGCCACTCAGGCATCCCAACACTGAGTGAGTATTTTTAAAATATGTTTGCCTCTGCTCTCCCAGCCTGAAAAAACTGCATGAAACTAAAGAAATGAAACTAGATTTTTGAAGCTCCTTTTCTGTGTGCAAGGAACATCTCTGGAGGCTTTAGGGCCTCACATCTTGAACCTAGCTACAGGTATGCTCTCTGAAACTCCAACTCAGAAATTCTTTAAAGGAAAGTTTCCTTCCTAAGTTCCCAGCATCACCTCTTTGGGAGACCAGAGAGCTTAAATCTCAGAATAGGACAAAATAAAAACCTTGGGCTACTTATTACCTATAATCAGGACAAATGCCATTAAGTCAATCCTGACCAATTTCTTAGAAGTGTTCATGAAAGCACTCAGGGATTTATCTCTACAGTGAACAGGTTCTATTCAAAATTAGGAACCCTTGTTTCATTTTTACTTGTCATTTTTTTCTCTACTTTTCACTGTAGCCACCTTCTCCAGATGTCCAAAACCTATGTACCCTCTTTCCTTCACCATCTTCTTAGATCCAAGAACCACAAGTAGGTAACTTGACTTCTCCTTTGATTATTCATTTGTTCAGCAAATAACTACTGACCTATGTGGGAATCTTGGGATACAGAGGAGAGTAAGATACTGTCCTGCTCCCCAAGAACACAGACTAACAGACTATGAGGCACAGAACAACTATAGTACAGAGAATCAGTCCAGTGATAGCTGAAGGCTCTTCTTCCCAAGCACAAAAGTTTCCCTTCTCCAGGCTTCTTTGTTTCTACTCTATGGCTCAAATGGGGAAACTAGCACCTGAACGGCACAGGGTAGACCTTTATATGACTGAAAGGAGAAGGTAAGTGAAGAATGACAAGATGGATGTAGATTACACCCAACATCCCACTTAGAAGCTCTCAGGAGCACAGTCCTTCTGGTCTTTTTTTCCATCTTGGTTCCCAGTTCCTGGGCTATATGCCGAGATTATATGCCTTCTAGAAAGGAGTCTTTCCCTGCCTGGAAATAACCTAATCCTCCTTTTCCACACTCCAACCCCTTCTCAACCGTAGAGGTCAGGTAGGAATGAAGAAATTCAGTAGGATCCTATAAGGACACTTTCAAAATCAAATGCATATCATCAGGTATATATTTACATAGTGAAGCCAGAGAAAAGCCTCAAGGCCTAGGTGGGGGCAGCCAGTTCAAAGAAGGAGGGATAAGAACTTATCAGAGGCTAAGAGCCCTCTAAGAGACCTTGAAAAGAGCAAGAACCTCCTTCCTAACCAACCCCTACCAGCTCCAAAAACAATGGAGGGAAGGAGAAGCCATCTTTATGCCAGAGACCTCAGCTGGATCACATCATTTAAAGATTTGAAGTAGGGCCAAAGGTGGGTGGGGAGCAAGGCAGGAAGACAGGCAAGTTTGGTTTTCTTCCAATTAACATTATCTCAGTAGTTTGGGGGACCCAGGCATTTTTACTAAGGATTCTGGCTTTGGGGCGAGGATTTTCATATGCCACAGTTTGCTCAGACTGATTATAAGTAGTAAGTCACAGCAGAGTGAAGGGCTCTCCCTTATGGTTTGTCCTGGGGAGCAAATGTATCCATGGGAAAATAAGGCAAATTCAGGCCCTCGATGCCTCGTGGTGATTTCCTCTCTTCTGGAAGTGCTTCCCTACACTGTTCCTTCAGCCCCTTCAGGGGCTGACTTCTCCTACCTCAGCTCAGGCTGGGAAGCTCCTTTCTCATCCCACTTCTCAGCCTCAGCCTTGGTAATTCCCATAGTCTTTCATCTTGCCTCCCAAGGAAGTGGCCTGACCTTTGCCCTCTACTCTCCCATCCAGGTGCCCATGATGTAAGCTATTATAGCACCTTGGATTTTCCTAGGAGCACTTATCAAGGTTCTCATTACACATGTGTATGTGTTTTGATTGACGTCTGATTTCCTTATATTCTCCCGCGGAACTCTAAGTTCTGAAACACTGTTTCAGTGCGATTTTGCTCATGATTGAGCTAACCCCCTCCCCTCATGAAATAATAGAGATGCTTCACATGAGTTCTTTACTAGATAAGTATGTGCCTACCCTAACATCGGAAGCAGTGGCAAGGCAAGGTTCCTGGGTTTTGTGGGGAGTTTTTTCTGGCATGACTAGTATCTTTGTGGTTCCTGAGAAATAGCTTAATTCACCATGGGTCTCTGGTCTTTGTCTAATGATTTGAGTTGGGATCCCAGCAGTACATGCTGAAGCTCTATATGGCAGCCACTCTAGAACTACTATAGAAGATCCCTTCTACCCTTCCTTGAGGACAGGACTATTATATTACTAACACTTTACATCCAAGAACTTAGGGTCTTGAGATGGAATTCAGAGAAGTAAAAATCCAATAAAATAAAGTGCTTACCTAGCTCTGAGGGCATCTGGAAGGTTTCTTTTCTTTTTTTTTTTTTTTGTAGTGTTTTACATGTCTTTTTTTTTTTATAAAATATTTATTATTGAAGTAAGGTTGACATACAAGTTTATGCAAGTTTCAAGTATACAATACAGTGGTTCAACAATTCTATACATTACTCAGGGCCCACCATGATAAGTGTAGTCACCACTTGTCACCATTATCACAATAATATCGACTATATTCCCTATGCTGAATTTTTCCTCTCTGTGATTTATTTTATCACTGGAAGTTTGTGCCTCTTAATCCCCTGTCTGGAAGGTTTCTGTCAAAGGTGATTTCCACACCAAGTCCTGAAGAAGGTGTAAGAGGTAGATAAGGGAAAGGGATAGAGGTGGGGCAAAGCTGAGAGGAAGAAATAATTGAAAGACCTAGGGGTGCTTGGTTGGCCAATTGGTAGAGCATGTGACTCTTGAACTCAGGGTCGAGTTTGAGGCCTACGCTGGGCATGGAGCCTACTGGAAAAAAAAAAAGAAAAGAAAGAAAAAGAAAAAAGAAAAGGTCCAGACAGAGGTAAGAATGTGTATAAAGCATCCAGAGAACGGCAGAAAAACTTAAGATCTATGTGGGGAGGAAAGTGCAAGAGGTGAGTCCGGTGGGAATGCGGTTAGGGGGTTTACCTGAAGTCTATCATGTTTTAACAGAGAAGTGACCCCCAAGATTTGCCTTCTAGAAAGATTTTTATGTTTACAGTGTCTGAAGCTCTGGACACCAGAAACTAGGACTAGGACTGCTTTCTCTTGGAAGTCCATTTCTCTTGACTATACCACCATTCCAAGCAGTGTTTCAAGAAGAAAGGTAAGTCCCTAGATCATGCCATAGAAACACACAGAAGATGGCAAGTTGGAACAGACGTATGCCTCTGCATTAAGCATATAATGTTTAGTATAAAAATGTTTAGTTTTTTTTCAGTTTCACCTGTGAGAGAAGCACTAGAGGAAATAGTTAGGATTCACTCCAAGTTACCAGCTGGTGATCCTAGGAAAATTTTAACTTGTTTCCTCATCTGAAATGTAAAAATATTAATAATTACAAACTTTTTTTTAAAGAGGGGAAAGGCAGAGAGCGGGAGAGAAGCTCAAGCAGGCTCCATGCCCAGTGCAGAGCCCAATGCAGGGCTCAATCTCACAACCTTGAGATCATGACCTGGGCCTAAATCAAGAGTCAGATGCTCAACCGAGCGCCACTCAGGCATTCCCAACAATTACAAGCTTTTATTGAGGACTTATGCATAGGGTTAATGTGAATATTAAATGAGATAATACGTGTAAAGTGTTCTGAAAAGTTCTACTCATGAATTAGTTATTTCCCCCATTTTACAGTTGAAGCTTTTGATCCATTTTATACATGATAAAACTGAGGTTCAGAAAAATTAACTCTCAAGGTCATATAATTAGTAATTAAACCCATTCATTCAAGATGGATGTGGAGGCAACACAGCCAATTTTGTATTGAATAAGGAAAAAGGAGGAGCTTTCAGCAAGTTGGAGCTCATTTTGGTCAGTTCTGGAAAAGTGTGTAAATTAGGTGCAACTTTTTTTTTTTAAGAGTGAGGCCATGTGCAAGCAGTTGGTGGGGGTAGGGGGAAGTGACTAGGGAGAGGGAGGGCAGAGAGAGGGAGAATCTCAAGCAGGCTCCACACCCAGCACAGAGCCCAATGCAGGGTTCCATCCCACCACCCCAAGATCATGACCTGAGCCAAAATCAAGAGTTGGACACTTAACTGAGCCACCCAGGTGCCCCAAAATTATGTAAATGAGGACACATGGAGTCAGGTGACAGAGACCCTTTGGAACTAGCTTCAGTAAAACACACAAACCCTACGTTATAAGACACAGCACTGTTCCATGGAACCCAAGGGCAGGAATGCAGGCATCTCAGTAAAGAGTTTGAACAAAGGAAAAAAAATTTTTTTGAACAAAGGCACAGTTCTCAGAATTCATCTTCCATTGCAGCTCCTGTGTATCTGCTCCTTTCTATATGTTCTCTTTGGAATTTTTTTCTCTTTTTTTGTGGTTTGCATGATAGAATATATAGCCATGAACATCCTGCAAGTTTTTGTGTTGCCATTTCTCCTCTACTCCCTCAGTTTTAATTTCTAATTCCCAAGGAACAGCCATCAGCCTAACCTGGGTAAGATGCCCTTCCCAAAAATCAGCCATGCCCAAAAAGCAGGGCCACCTGCCATGAACTCAACCACTGGGACACACTCTTGTGGGGTACACCCACTCCACAGGGGAGAGCCAGTTACAAGGTGCAAACTGGATGACAACTCAACAGATAGATGTACATTTAAGGAAAAAAATCATTTACTGTCAGAGTTTACTTTTCCCTCTCCCCTCTCCACAGCCCAATTTTATTGCTATGTCTCATTTCCTCCTCCATAAGATATTGATCTTATCATTCTTCACATTCTAGGAATAAAATAATTCATTTTTTTGGGAAAGGAGACTATCAGGTAGGTGTAGATATTATAAGCCATCCTCAGAGGTGAATTTTGTCCAGTTTTTTAAGAACTCCAAGAAAAGTCAATCTTATAGTTACTAGCATTTCACAATTTGGTTTACTATGCCAAGAAATTCTGCACAACAAATTCCTTCTGCTACAATTTAAGTCCATCTCCTTTCTCAGACTTCATGGAGCATTAGGAAGCTGATAAAATTGGCTTTAAAGGGACTATCAAGCATTTGAAAACTCCTCAGCATTCTATTTACCAAACTGCAAAAATTACAGACCCTTCGATCCTTCCTTAATTAGTTCTAATTAATATAGTCATGAGGTGAGTAGAACCATTTGTATAGACAAACATGAATATTACTCACTGGCAACTTACTTGTCTCTCGACCTTCTCTGAGTGTCCTAATCTAGAGGATAAAACTGGATGCAGGACTCACCTAGTCAGGATAGATGATAAGGGGTTAGGGTGGGGAAAGTGAGGGAAGGGATTCAAGAAGGCTTCATGGAATCCACTGCAAGAAGGGCAAGTGAACCTCTGTGGACCTGAAAGATTATCCAGCAATTACTCTCTCCATCACTCTCTGGGGTCACCATGGTCTCCAAGCTGGATATTTGCTATATTCTTTGCAGGCCAGATGCCTTAGCTTTGTAAATTCCGTGGTTGATTCTGCTTCCCTGTAGCTTAGAGTCAACATGATGCCTTCTCTGATCCAATACCACCTCACTGACTGACTCAAGTCCCTCCCTTGGTCCAACTAGCTGTTGGTGGGGAGGTCCACACAGTCCTGTGGAAAGACGAGTGTAAAATGGTATTTCTCTTTTTAATTAATTTAAAGTAGGCTCCACAACCATTGTAGAACTCAAACTCACAAACCCAAGATCGAGTTGAATGCTCCACTGACTGAGCCAGCCTAGGTACCCTGGTATTTCTTTCTTGTGTATAATGCACAAGATTCCATGATAACAGTTATTACAAGGGAGCTTTCCTTATACATCTTCTCATGGTCCTTTATGATTCATCTCATAACACTTCTAGATGATTCTATTTTATTTATTTACTTGAGAGAGGGCAGGAGGGGAGGGGCAGAGGGAGAAGGGGAGAGAGAATCTCAAGCAGACTCCTCACTGAGAGCAGAGCCCAACACAGGGCTCAATCTCACAATCCCAAGATTATGATCTGAACTGAAACCAAGAGTCAGACGCTTACTAGACCAAGCCACCCAGGCGCCCCTGGATGATTCTATTTCTTACTTTGCATGGCAAATTTTCATAAATTCTAAATATTTTCTAATTTTTAAAAATATAGTTATTTAGAAATATGTTTTTAAATACTCAATTATAGGGGTGTCTGGGTGACTCAGTTAAGTGGTACTCTTGATTTCAGCTCAGGTCATGATCTCAGGGTGTTGGGATTGAGCCCTACATCGGGCTCTGCACTCAGCTGGGAGTCTGCTTAGGGAGAATATTCTCCCTCCTTCTTCCTCTGCCCCAGTTTGCTCGCTCACTATCTCTCATAAATAAATCTTTAAAAAAATACTCAAATATATATAGGAGTTCATTATAAGTGAGTGGAATAAATTACCTACATTCATATGGGAAATCTGAGATCTAAGGAGGTACACATGTGAATCTTGAATTACTAGTTTATTAAATTTTAGTGGAATTAAATGCCCTGTCAAATGTTTTCTATTGGAAATGCCGTGCACAGTTAGTTTTTTTTGGCTCTACCTATTCGTCTTGTTTACTACTTGACCCTCTTAATTCACTTGCTTGCCTGGCTGGCTCAATCCCACCAGAATGTAGCTGTAATGAACACCTTCAGTTCCCCTATGCTCCCATAATAAAGTCATGTTACAAAGGGAAAAGAGATGTTAGTATTTGGTGATATTGGAGGGGGGACTTTTTTTTTTCTCTAAAATAACTCTTTTAATAGTTCATCTTTGTTTCAAGAACATTAAGACAATGTTCATAATTTATAGTCAACATCTGAATTTTGTAAAATCCATCCTCAAGTTCTCCTGAATAATACACTTTTACCAACTGAATATTTTCACATACCTTACAAATTAAAAAATAATTAACTCCAAATGACAATAATCACACCTAAAATGCTACAAGAAGAGTACAATACAACTAGGTCCTGTCTCAACATAGTCCTTAAACAGAACTGAAGGACTCAGCCACTAGTTTCTATTATATTCCCTGAGATTAGTACTTAGCAGAATTTTTGTTGAGTTTAAACAAAATGGCACATGAATAATTGTAAACATGGAAAAATAGGTCTATTTGTAACCTAGAAGGCAATAAACAAAAATGAAAATAATTGGTTTAATTTTTTCTTTAAGATATTTAATAAAAATATTTTCAATAGATATTTTTTTAATTTGAGCACTTCCTGAAAGCTTGAGTGACTACTTAAATAAAAAAGCTCTCCTGTATCATTATTGACATTCCTCATTGGGACCTTGAAACCCTTCTAATTACTGAAAAGTATGTTAGTTGGTTGTTTCTTCCCTCCTGTCAGAGGAAACATAAGAGAAAAATAAGATACTTTACTATTCTGGGCAGGCTAGGTAAAATCTTAAATCTTTTCAAAATGATAGCCAGACTCAGGATGAGTCCTGAGGTTTTCACTTCCAAAAAACTGCTTAAAAACTTGGGAACTATGGATCCTCCCTGGGAAGTCATTCTGGGCACTCAGGACTTCCTGGCAAGAATGGGCAACAAAGGGAGGCCCGGGTGGCTCAGCAGTTGAGCATCTGCTTCGGCTCCGGTCATGATCCTGGGGTCCTGGGATCGAGTCCCACATAGGGCTCCCTGCAAGGAGCCTCCTTCTCCCTCTGCCTGTGTCTCTGCCTCTCTCATGAATAAATAAATTAAAAAAAAAAAAAAAAAAAAAAAAGAATGGGCAACGAAAATTTGTTTTGCAAAATCACCACTCAGGTTTAAATTAGAAGTGAAAAATTTTAAAACACAAACTTATATTAAGGAGATATGTGTACACTGAATCTAAGGCCCTAAAGAGCAAAATAATACTTTGCTCTGTTCCAAATGGGGAACAGCAGAAAGAATCTGAGGAAGTGGAAAAGAAAAACTTGGCACTGATTTATGGTTCTTGCAGGTAGGAAGTAGTAGGACCAGCTTAGAATTGTAGCGGAGTAATTTTAGATCTGAAAAGGAATTTACAGGTCTAATCTAAATCTCTCAATTTACAGAGGAGGAAACTTGAGGCCCATTTATTTATTCATTTAACAAACATTTATTGTGTGCCCACACGCTCAATGCTGGAAATACAACAATGAACAAGACAAGACAGGGCTCAAAGAGGGAAAGTGACTTGCCCAAAGTCACAAAGCAAGTTAGCAGCTAAATGGGTTCTTTGTACTGAACCCAATACTGCCTAATAAAATACAATCATCTCTGTACTTGTAAGCACACTAAGCATTTGATGAGGGTTCTATGCAAAGATAAGAGTTTCATATATAATTGATGTAATAACATTCTGTACCGTAAGGGATGTTTTTATATTTTATATTCAGATGGCTTTATAATTTATGTAAAATAACCACAAAGTTTCTTAATTAGCTCATGAAATGATAATTTCCTTGGAAGTGCTTTCCTAATTTTTTGGTCATTAGGTAGTCTGTGTGCAAATTTTGACAATTCAAATTTTGAAAATTTTCAGGATAATTTCTAGCCATACAATTGTGACTCTCACTATATTCTGTCTCCTTTAAATTGCAACTTCCGGGCAGCCCGGTGGCTCAGCAGTTTAGCACCACCTTCAGTCCAGGGCATGATCCTGGAGACCCAGGATCAAGTCCCACATTGGGCTCCCTGCATGGAGCCTATTTCTCCCTCTGCCTGTGTCTCTGCCTCTATCTCTGTGTGTGTCTCTCGTGAATAAATAAATATTTTTATAAATAAATAAATAAATAAATAAATAAATAAATAAATAAATTGCAGCTTCCATTCAAATAGTATTCTAGTATTTTAATTATTTTCAATAAATGACTATTTTCAAAGACCTACCTGGTTCTACCATTAACCAGTCTATCCACCTTAATCATTCATAGCTTAATCAGCTTGGTAACTGTAGTATATAATTTAAAAATAGATATAGTTAATAAAATGTTCTGTATCAGAACTTACATCTTTATAAGAAAACTTACGAACCTCATTTCAAAACGAACAATGGTACCTACACAAAAGGGAAAATAAGACTTTGGAATCAATCTTTTGTTGTTATTGTTATTTTTGGCTGATTTAACAACCTTAAGAAAATAGGGGGGTTCTTTAACATAGAAAAGGATAGGAGACCTTTATTAGAGTATAGTTTTGGAATTCACATTTAATTAAAATAAAGCAAAAGAAAAGGTCTGAAATTTTTATGACTTTTTGAAATAAAAAAAAGCTTTTGAGATAATCCTGAATGGAAAGTAAGGTAATCTATATTCCAACAAGTCTGAGAGTGATAGAAGAGATGACAGGATTTACTTACTTACTTACTTACTTACTTATTTATTTATGATAGTCAGAGAGAGAGAGAGAGAGAGAGAGGGGCAGAGACATAGGCAGAGGGAGAAGCAGGCTCCATGCACCAGGAGCCCGACGTGAGATTCGATCCCGGGTCTCCAGGATCGCGCCCTGAGCCAAAGGCAGGCGCCAAACCGCTGCGCCACCCAGGGATCCCCAGATGACAGGATTTAAAAGCTACCTGTGCTATACTACCAACATTACACCAGGAGCTCGAAGGTTGATTTTCCACCCTTAGTTTCCAGGAGGCTCTGCCACCACTGCACTTCCTTCCCCTGACCATTCATAACCTGTTATTATTTGTGTTTCCTCCCTACATAACAAGCTCTATTGTGGACTGGCACTAGACATCATCCATCTCTGACTCCCACCTTGAAGCACAGTCTATTACTGAGAGTCAATAATGAATCCCATAGACGGTAACCAAAATTTAAGAACTAGTAACATGTACTCTCATCCATACTCTGAAACTAACTATAATAACATAAGTTAAAACTACATCAGGAACATATGGTTCCACCCCAAACATTCCCTGATGTTTAAATGCAGGGCAGGGCTAATAATTTTGTAAGGTCTGGCTACACAAAAAAACCATGGCACATGCAGCTCCAAAAATATAAGCCACTTCTTTTTAAATAGGAAATGTCAATTTTAAGCCTCATATAATGAAAGAAGAAAACTGTTTGGAATAAAAGAAACACTAAGTGAAAGAGAAGTAACAAGATCATTTCATCTCTGGATTAAGACATTTTAATATACATAATGTATAGTACGTCATATAATTTATTAACGTCATTTTCTATAGGACACTGTAATTAATTCAGTGACATCAATATTGACCTCATACAGATAAAAGATGAAAGCTGGGTTTTCTTGTGTACCAAGTACAAAACACGTGCTGAAGAGTTACCACACACAACAGTTATAAGAGATCAACTTTAAGGATGACTCAAATTTACAGTAGTTGCTTCACACGGTTTCCCCTCAAGACTTGGATGTCACCCAGTGTTGCTGTGTTTGTGCAAATGCTATCTCCACATGGTCCAACTACCTTCTTTTGCCAGCCCCACTTTTGCCTGTTTTACTGCTGCCGCTGCTAGACTTGCCAGACGATTTTGAAGAGAAGAGTCTTGTCATGAACTCAGAAACATCAGGCAATTCATGGTTGGAATTCAACATGTTCATTGACTGTTCCATCTCCTGCAAGAGGACAAAGCACAATAACTGGAAAGGCACTGAGATCTTTCAAGTCAGTTAACAACTATCACTTCCATTAAAGGAGAGGAATACAAGTAGAAGCTACTGGTTCTCAGCAATGTTATACCCACCAGCCCTTCAGAAACCATGTTTCATACCTCCTTTTTACTACTAAGTATTGTGATCCTTAATTAATCCCCAATAAATCTTGCATAGGGTTTGATTCAGCTTATGTTTTCATAACGGGTATTTTCTAAGATTATATGTGATCATATTCTTGCCATCTTATTTTATGTTTTCTGATAAAAATGCTTTTTTACTGTTTTACCAAGTGTTTTTTTTTAACTCATGCTTTCTTTAAATGCATATAAAAAAGAGTATCAATCTTTAATTATATACCAAGGTTATCAGAAATGTTTGAAAAGTAACTACAGTATTTCCAATATTCCATTCCTAAGGCCCTTAGTGGTAAATCTATACAGCCCGAGTAACCTCATCACAGCATCTAAAGCAAGCAACATAAATGTTACAAACAAATCACTGGCAGGACCTCATGTGGATTTGGTATCTTCATTTTACAGTTTTGTCCTCTACTGAGCCAACAATCTATAAAGTACTGTTCTACCTTTAAAAATACTAATGTAATACATGCTACATTTAAATTTTACATTACATTCCAAAAGTGAACTTAAAATTGTATTAGTTCACACATGAAAAACGAATAGCAAATACTGTATTATCTATCATTTAAAGTTGAACAATACTACTTGGATATTAGCTTAGGCTTTCTTCCCAAAGGTAGAATTTATACACAGGTTCTCAGGGAGAAAGTGCTTTTACATATATGGCTAGGAAAAGAAATGTTATAAGCATAAATAAAAAATGTTAACATGCTCTAATAATCAGGAATTAAATGTATATGGCAAGAGATCTTGAGACCCTGCATAAAACATCAATTCTATTTTTTAATCTCTCCAATTCTGAAGCTCTTTTTTTTTTTTTTTTTAAGATTTTATTTATTTATTCATGAGAGACACAGAGAGAGGCAGAGAGGCAGAGACACAGGCAGAGGGAGAAGCAGGCTCCACGCAGGGAGCCTGATGTGGGACTTGATCCCGGACTCCAGGACCACACCCTGGGCCGAAGGCAGGCACCAAACCACTGAGCCATCCAGGGATCCCCCAATACTGAAGCTCTTGATTAAAGAATTTTTATACTGCTTATTATGTGCAAAGCACTTTGCAAGGAATGAATTTTTGATCCAATGTGACCACTAGTGTTTCCTTCTACTAATGCCACAGAGTTAACTGGCTTAATAGATACAAGGATTACAAGGATGTACACTTTCTGACCAATGCTGAAACTAAGATGTCAAATTTGGGAATAAGATATTCTGAAATATCATAAAGCTTTCTTTAAACATGAGGTTTTTTCTGCTATTCCAGTTTGGAATAAATGCCTTGCCTTCTACAGAACTTGATCACCTACTACCTCAGCAAACATTTGTATTTATTTTATGTGTATCTTATTTTCGCATTTAAAACACACACACACTCACACATACACCTACATTCCTGATAGCAAGATGAGTGTTCATAAATCCATTATATTTCCTTCATTTAACTGACTCTGAGCTTGTTGACCACAGAGATGATATACAATTTATTTTTGTATCCCAAGTGTCCATACCTAGCTATCAATCAATAAATGTTAATTCAGCAATGAATAAGGTGTCAATACATCAATATATTATATAAAATGGAAAAACCTGGAACTCAGGAGATATTTGTTGATGGTTTCCAGGTAGAAGAAAAGTAATGGTTAAAAAAATTCTGAAGATTTTATGGAAGCCAAAATTTTAAAAAGACAAAGCAGTGGCACCCAAATTTGAAGGATCTTACTTGGCAACTCCCCACCCATTGACAAATCAGTATGATTTTGTGGTGAAGTCTGGAAGCCACTATTCTAGTTTTCTCCCTTGGTGATCAGAATTTGTGTGTGTATGTATCTGAACATATAAACTAAATGTGTATTCTGAAGGGTTTTGTAAAGTAAAAATAAATTGTAAGAAGCTATCATTTTGCAAACTATTTGGATTGGGATACCAGGATTATTATGCATTTCAACTATTTAACAAATGAGGCACAAACACAGTACTAGGCAGAGTTTTTTAGCTATACGAAGAGATCCAGGCTTTTATGAGGCAGAACCAACAATTTATCTGGTCCAATGGAAACAACTAATTAAATGGCTGGAACACGATACCGTGTTAACACAACCTCTGAATGAATTTGGCTTGGGAATTAGGATAAAGCCAAAAAAACCCCAAGCCGGTCAGCCACAACAGCTGGTTCAGGCATCAGAATACCATTCAAAAATCCACAGTGGGGGAATAATCTTACCCGTCTCATGTCAGGATCACTTGTGTTGACCACTTTGGGCAGAAGCACAAATATTAATAATGGTAGAACCATCATCATAACCTGTGGAAAGAAAAAAAAATCCAAAGAATGTTTGAAATGATGATAAAATTAAAGACTCAAATGTTATATACACAATAAAACTAGCGGCAGCACCTCAATTCTACTGACCCAGTCCTGTTGATATAAGGTGCTCCTCAATGTTTAACTCCTATAAAGTATAAGAGCCTTACCTACGTAGGTTTGGACTTTATAGTCACCTCACTTCCTATCTACACCACTTACCATTTTGCAGAGTTTACAATTTAACACAGTTTGCTAACATAACTATTCACTTTCTTTAATCTGCAGTCTGGCATTAAGAATGATGATCCTGATGGCCAGCTAGGCTCTTTCCAGATAACTTTGTGGTTCTTGCAGAAAATATTATATGCCCCTCTAATTAATACACATCCTCTCCAGCCTGCAATATAGGCTACTAGGTGACTACTATAACAGATGAGTTTTAAAAAATGCATTAGAAGCTTCTAGTAAAAAAAAAAAAAAAAAAAAAAAAGAAGCTTCTAGTAGTAGGTATGTTTCCATGGAATTTCAGAAATGAAAACATGGAAGATATTTCTTAATAAGCTTTGGAGTCTCATTGCTGATTTCCCCTATCCACTCTACTCTCCTGCTTCTTTATGCCTGATAGCAGATTTTAGGTACTATTTATTCCTTTCAAAAAATGTACAGTCCCCAAATATTCTGTGACTTAAATAAGCTATCAGAAAGGAATATGATCACCACTTACACAATTGCAAGATAATAATTCAATTTCCAGAAGCAGAAAAACAAAGTCCATTTGTTTCTAAAGAATGCATTCTATTAGTGTTTTATTATCAGTGGATACCATAACATTAGTTTCATACCTTGTATTTAAATTACCACAGAATAATTTTTCTGTTTACTACACATAGGCAAAAAGGAGAAAAACCCTTACTCAAGCCACCAATAGTGGCTGATCAATAAATGATGGCACATTCATCAGTGGACTGATATGCAGGTAGTATGAAGGATGAGACAGCTAACTCCATGTGACTTGCCACATATTCTTATTCCATTTGCATTTTAAAACATTTCATCATATTTATCACATTGCTGTTGCACATTTCAATGTCAAATCTACCATGCAATTCTCACTATATTCTTTTCATTAATATTCCCAAAGATACTATTTTCCTGAAATCAATAAAACTATTCACAATTATCCTTTCATCTTAATAATTTGACTTTTCCTCCTCACCAGGGTTAGAACTTTTCAACTACCTGGAATCAAATTAGAGATTAGTAAAGATACTTAATTGTACAGATACATACCATCGGATTCATTAGAAAGTCTGTCCAGCCCCATGATTCCCTTTTAATAAAGTAAGAAGGTGGACCTGAAGACTTCATTTGAAGAGGATAAGGCAGTCTGACCACTTCTGATGTTTTGATATAATTCACATATCTTGCTCTGATAAAGCAACATGAAAAAAGCTTCAGTAATTTCATCAAAAACACTACTAATTAAAAAAACTACTCATAATACATTAGCAGTGCCTTATAATTACCTTTAGCTTTTTCTAAAATGCTCTGGCATCTAAATTTTTTATCTTAAAAATCTGATCAAAGTAGCTTTATCTGTATTTCTAAAATATTTAGCAAACTGTAGAGGAAGAACACTAGACTTGGAATCAAGAGACCTAATTTCTAGCTATAGTTCTGTTATTACCTAGGCCTGTGGGATTAAACAAATTCTTCTCTGGTTATATCAAAAGTTCTTTGAGAATTCTTCTAGCTGTAAAGCTCTTTGATTATATTTAATAATAAATTGTTACAAATATATAAAAATGCTAGATTTTACTTCTTTGATTGCTTGAGATATGCATTAATAAACACACTCAATTTTCACGTTTATTTTGCAGGAAAAATTTATCATTTAAGAAAGTCCTGCAACAGTGCCATAGGTAATACTACATTTTCACCAGAGATGCCACTAATTTTAATTAACACTCTCACCCATGTTCATACATGTTCCGGTTTACTTCTTGAAAACTGCCTCCCCACCATTCGCTCATTTCCTTATGGAATTTCTACTTGACACTTGTTCCACTTTTTTATTCTGTACTTGGCATCTTATTAAATTCTTTCACCATGTCCATTCCTTTAGGTGTACTGCATTCTGGGTAAATTTCTTCTGATCCATCTTCCAGTTCATCAAATCCCTGTTCAATTGTTTAATACACGCATTGAATTTTGTATTCCAAAACCTGTATTTATTGTAGAAGTTCTATTTTGTCCTTTTTTCAAATATATATGGTCTATTTTTATAGTATTTTACTCTTACGGCAATAAATCTTTTATTTGTATAAGCATTTTAAACATACTTTAAACTATTTCATAGTTCATATCCAAAAATTCTATTATCTGAGGTTCTAAGACATCTAATTCATCTACTGACTCCATGTACATTGTTTTTTGGGGAGTATTTGATAAGTTATATACTTTATTTATGTGTGGACCTGGACAGAGTATTTCCCTGCAGAGAGGTTATGCATTTGTCTCTGCCAGGAGTCCAAGATTATGAAAACGGATGATCTTGTTAATTGCACAGCTTCAAAGTTTCTGGATTATGCAAGAAGTAATAAATTCACACCCCAAATTTCAGTGAAGGTAGGACTGTGACTATTAAATTTCAGGACAGATTTTTCAGATTGGGAGCCTGGTCTTTTGGATTTTAGTGCCAAGGGTCAAAGGGGGAATCAAGTCTTAGATCTAATTCTGGCTCAAAACAATCTTAAGGCTCTTACCTACATACTGCTAATAAAATCTAAGCTTTTTTTATCCCCCCAGTCTCCACAAGCTGAGACCTGAGCTAAGATCAAGAGTCAGATGCTTAACTGAATGAGCCACCCAGGTGCCCCAAATCTAAGCATTTTGGTTAGAGTATCAAAACCCCCAGGTGGGAAAATGGTTTATAGTTTGTCCTCCCAGGATTTCCCTTACTCATTTGGGTGCTATATATTTAAAAGGAAATGTCTTTCATATTACCATGCATGTTTACAAAATGTTGGTCACGAATATTAGGATCTTATATGAATCCCACTCTGTTCTCTATTCTGTCCCACTTCCAATTATTAAAATAATAAGGGCCATGATTTTTACCTAGTTTCAGGCATCCAATCATCAGGAAGGAAACCGAGAACATGAATCCCACTGCTGCAACTAGTTCTTAAATGCTAAAGCAAGAAGTACTCTTTACCCACAGCAAAAAGCAAAAAAAAAAAAAACCTTCATATACAGAAAAATATTTCCATCTTCTTAGACTACTTTATTCAAAATTTAGAGCAAAAGTAAATAAAAATGTAGTTTCTAACAGACAAGTATCCCTTTTAACAATCCTCATTTCCTCCAGGATTTGGTATTTTTGATATTAAAAAAAAAAACACTTAAATGTGTATATAATAGAAAGTGTAATCTACATACCCACCCAACTCTAAGCTTACAATTCTAAAATTTGTAAAAAGTCATGATAAGTCCTTTAAAGTTTAAATTTAACATACTAGGATTTTACCTATTTAATTAAAAATCTTTATGTCTCTAAAAAGACGAGAAATTTGATACCTAATGAGGTTCATCTACTTTGAAATTCAAAGTCCATTTATTCTATCAAAGAATATTTATAAACATATTTATAAGATATTACCTTCAATTCAAGCTTCACCCTTGCTCTAAATAGACAACAGCAAGAAATATGATTAGAATTTGGACAAACTAGACTATTCTAAGACAATAATTTAACTTCAAAAATAGAGGGGAAAATTTTTAAATAATTTATTTTTAGTGCATCATTATATTAGTTTCATGATAGTATCAAGAATTTAGGGATCCCTGGGTGGCTCAGTGGTTTGGCGCCTGCCTTTGGCCCAGGGTGTGATCTTGGAGTCCCCGGATCAAGTCCCACATCAGGCTCCCTGCATGGAGCCTGCTTTTCTCCCTCCGCCTGTGTCTCTGCCTCTCTTTCTCTCTCTCTCATGAATAAATAAATAAAATCTTTTCCAAGATCTATAAAGAACTTATTAAACTCAACACCAAAGAAACAATCCAATAATGAAATGGGCAAAAGACATGAACAGAAATCTCACAGAGGAAGACATAGACATGGCCAATATGCACATGAGGAAATGCTCCGCATCACTTGCCATCAGGGAAATACAAATCAAAACTACAATGAGATACCACCTCACACCAGTGAGAATGGGGCAAATTAACAAGGCAGGAAACCACAAATATTGGAGAGGATGTGGAGAAAAGGGAACCCTCTTACACTGTTGGTGTGAATGTGAACTGGTGCAGCCACTCTGGAAAACTGTGTGGAGGTTCCTCAAAGAGTTAAAAATAGACCTGCCCTAGACCCAGCAATTGCACTGCTGGGGACTTACCCCAAAGATACAGATGCAATGAAACGCCGGGACACCTGCACTAGCAGCAATGTTTCTAGCAGCAATGTCCACAATAGCCAAACTGTGGAAGGAGCCTCGGTGTCGATCGAAAGATGAATGGATAAAGAAGATGTGGTTTATGTATACAATGGAATATTACTCAGCCATTAGAAACGACAAATACCCACCATTTGCTTCGACGTGGATGGAACTGGAGGGTATTATGCTGAATGAAATAAGTCAATCGGAGAAGAACAAACATTATATGGTCTCATTCATTTGGGGAATATAAAAAATAATGAAAGGGAATAAAGGGGAAAGGAGAAAAAATAAGTGGGAAATATCAGAAAGGGAGACAGAACATGAAAGACTCCTAAAAAAAAAAAAAAAAAAGAAAGAAAGAAAGAAAGACTCCTAACTCTGGGAAACGAACTAGGGGTGGTGGAAGGGGAGGTGGGCGGGGGGTGGGGGTGACTGGGTGGCAGGCACTGAGGTGGGCACTTGTCGGATGAGCACTGGGTGTTATTCTGTATGTTGAAAAATTGAACACCAATAAAAATAAATTTATTAAAAAAAAATCTTAAAAAAAAAGAATTTAAATTGCCACCAAATAATCATCTCTGTTCACTCACATTTAAAATGGGGAGGAGGGGACCCCTGTCTGTCCATAACAGGCAGTGGCATAAATGGACTAATAAGCAGCTGATATAAAGGATGAGACAGCTCTATGTGTGACTCATTCATTATATGTGAATCATAGCATATTTATACATTATACTTTTATAACTTTCAATGTCCAAAAACAAAAGGCAAAGAAAGAAGAAAAACATTTTAGGCATAAACTCAAATGTAAATATTATGGTACCAACTGAACATTATTTCTATCGTGTCAGCTGAATTTGGGGTCTCTACAAATCAATCTAAATATTCTTTGCACATACCAAAAAGATCAGTAATAAAACAGAGCTCCTCGAACCCCAAATCTATTTTTACCTTTGCAAGACCTATGCTTTATTACTATAACATGGAAATATTTTGCGATAGCTCAAAGAAGAGGCATTACACCACTCAAAATTCTTTCATATTGGTCACCATACCTCAATAAAGCTAGAAAAAATAAACAAGTACATAAAATAAATAAAATCGTTTCATATACTTCCTGGTCAGATTAGACCAAAGAGAATATTACTGGTATGGGACAATAAAAAAAAATAACTGGGGTTATAACAGAAAGAATAACTGTGGACATCTACACAAGGGATTCCAACTTCAAACGGATTTGTGATATTCCATACTCACAACCTGAATTAGTCCAGCATTCTTTTCACCTAAACTTCAAAGCATATGTTCATCTACTTAGAAATTTTGAAATTTTTCCTAGTCTGCCAACCTCTAATACTGTGCTTTTTTTCTTATCACGATCCTTACTTTGAGATAAACTAAACAATGTAATCTACCATTTGCCTAAAAAATACTAAATTTCCAATGTACTCTAAATATTTCAGAAAGGAAGAACTGTAGAAATTTCTAGATCAATACAACTATTAAATAGGTATTAAGAGGTATTATCAAGATACTCCAATGAAAAACAGGTAGTAATATTTCTAATTTAGAAAAGTTAAATTATTTCCCACTTCAATAATCATATTGCAATTATAACCCTCAGAGTTTTTGCTCTCATGATAGGTAATCTTGCCTCTTCTCTATTATAATCATATTAGGAGCTTTAAAATAAATTTTAAATCAGAGCAGGAGGAAGTTCAACTTTGCAATATTACCAATACTCAGATTAAAATAATATAAGGATATTTTAGGTGGCAGAGGGGAAAAACTTAATATTAAAGATAATGTAAGGATGTTTCATGGAATATCTGTAGTTTACATGAGAAACTTTTCAACCCTAACTATAAATTCTAAAAGCAATATAGGAGGTATTTGGTATCCTCGCCTTTTGTAAAAACTAAATCAGATGCTCTTACCTCATTTTTCCTTTTGAAGTGATATCGACTCGGACAGGATCAAATCTGTAAGCTGGAGATATAACTTCCACTACATAAGATCCAGAAGGTATATCATGAACCACAAAACTCCCATCTGTCCTGGAAAAATGAAAATCATTATTTGGATACTGCTGATCAACAGCTTGCTTTCTTCTTATGTTTTAAATCATCTGTTAACTCCTAAATCAAGCTCCTCCAAATGACACAGAAGTTAGAAAAAACAAAACAAGAAACAAAAAAAACACCCAAACTGGCAAGAATTGTCCCCATGCTTCAGCTTCCACAATCACACTGAAAGGATTCTGACAACTCTGAGCACTCCACAGGAGCAGAGAATCCTGACATAGAAAGCACTTCTAATTCCTTCTGTGGGACAGCTGATAAAGAGGGTACTGTTTCAATTCTGAAGCCATGTCTTCATTCAAGGGAAATTATCAATAGGCATTATTACTACAATATTAAGGTTTCAATTTTGCCAACCTCCTGCAACAATTCCTTAATTAAAATGTAATGGCTTTTTCCTAGTTTTTGTTTGCATTTTGTTGTCTTTCTAAGAAAAAGGTCATCAAACACCATTTGTTCCACATATTACATATAGTTCCCATCTACTTTGGTTACTTTTGTTTGGATATATAGAAGTTTAATAGATTTATGTGGTTAAAACCATTTGCCTTTTCTTCCTGATTTCCTCTATTACCTTCTAGACTTAGAAAACCATCCCACGAAGAGTTGATAATCTCAGGTTTACAATCAAAATTAATTTGTTTTGATAATGAGAAACTGACCTTCTGAAGAAAAAGAAGTATCTGTTTCAGGAAAACAAATGATCCTAAAAAGATCTGCTTTAGGGACACCTGGGTGGCTCAGTGGTTGAGCATCTGCCTTCAGCTCAGGGCGTGATCCCGGGGTCCTGGAATCAAGTCCCACATGGAGCCTGCTTCTCCCTCTGCCTGTGTCTCTGCCTCTCTCTGTGCGTCTCTCATGAATACTAAAATCTTTTTAAAAAAAATCTGTTTTATCAAAGAAGTCCTAGTATAATACATTGAATAATGCTTCTTAAATCATTAGGCTCTTTCATAGCTAAAGAAAAAACTGATTCTGCCACATTCACAATACTTACAAAGAAGCAGGAGGAAAAGATACTCCTTGCTACTTCAAAGTACACACTAAACTAAAACAGAATTGAAATGTAAACATCAAACTAACTTATTCCTGGGCTGGAGGTCTTCACTGGCCCTTCAGACCCACTCTCCACCCTTTTCCTCCCTCTTTGCAGACCGGAAGGAAAGAAAATGAGCTTAGCATATTTTTCCTCAGCTCTCTCCCTGAGAGGCCATCTCTGACTTGCTCCATCACAGGGCAGAGCTCCTCTTGCGGCAGTCCTTTCCTGCCCCAGTAACCTTTACTTCCCCTACTTCCTTCAGGCTTAGAGGTGACAGTGGCTTTGAGGTTGTAAACTCCAGAGTACTGCACAACCTGGCTGTTTCCCTAACACCATGACTACACTGTTTAATCCTTTCATTAGACTTCCCTTGAATTATTTATTCTGGAGTGTAAATTATGCTTTATATACACAGTGATGAGAGCAAGAAGTGGCATGAAGCATCCTCAGTCAAAACCCTCACCTCCATTAGCCAAGACCCAAGCCACCCTCAACAAGCAGAACTATAAGTCAAAATGGCATTGTAGTTATGCATAACAGGTATAAGACAAATTACTATCCCTCTTCCAACAAGAGTCCCACCATAAGCTCTTCATATTCTTTTTTTTTAATTCTTAACATTTCTATATACAAATGCCAGAACATGAAAGGATGTCATAAACTGCTCACAAGATATTAAGTGGAAAAAAAAAAAAAGGCTACAGAGTACTATATATTGTATTTTACTATTAAAAACAGGTCATATGATTACAAAAAGGCTGGAAAGGATACGATAAAATGTTGTCTTATCCCTTACCTCTTGTTTATGTTTTCTTCAACAAACATATAACTTATACCTTATTTTAAAACAAAAATTATAAATGCTTCTTAAAAGAATTATATACCACAGAAAAGAGAAGCCAAGTGGTCAGTTTAGGCTAATTTCCCAAGGTTTTTTTTATGTTTTTTTTTTTTTTTTAAAGATTTATTTATTCATGAGAGACACAGAGAGGCAGAGACACAGGCAGAGGGAGAAGCAGGCTCCATGCAGGAAGCCGGATGTGGGACTTGATCCCGAGTCTCCAGGGTCACACCCTGGGCTGAAGGCAGGCGCTAAACTGCTGAGCCACCCAGGGATCCCCAATTCCCAAGGTTTGAGTTTCTTCATTAAAACATCATTAGAGGCAAACCCTAAAGAACGCCCTAACGCCAGATTTGTAAAAACAAATAGCATTAAGACTAGCTTCTCGGGCAGCACAGATGGCTCAGCGGCTTAGCGCTGACTTCCCCCAGGGAGTGATCCTGGAGACTTAGGATCAAGTCCCACCTGCGGCTCCCTGCGTGGAGCCTGCTTCTCCCTCTGCCTGTGTCTCTGCCTCTCTCTGTGTGTGTATGGCTCTCATGAATAAGTAAATAAAATCTTAAAAAAAAAAAAAAGACTAGCTTCTCATCATTATTAATCTGAGATTCAAATTCTAATTCAACAGCACCCGGGTGATCTGAATATTTGCAAATCAGATTTAGAAATAAACGTCCAAAAAAAGAAAGAAAGAAAGAAAGAAAGATCCATATTTACGATGTCTGGTTTTCAAATACCACTTGCTGGTATACAAACCAGTCAGGAAAACACTTTTTCCTAAATATTTTTATTTTTTTTAAGATTTTATTTATTTATTCATGCGAGACACACAGAGAGAGGCAGAGACACAGCAGAGGGAGAAGCAGGCTCCCTGCAGGGAGCCCGATGTGGGACTCGATCCCACGACTCCAGGATCACGCCCTGGGCTGAAGGCAGACGCTCAACCGCTGAGCCACCCAGGCATCCCCCTAAATATTTTTAAATTATTTATTTATTCACGACAGACACACACACACACACACAGAGGCCGAGACACAGGCAGAGGGAGAAGCAGGCTCCATGCAGGGAGCCCGACGTGGGACTCGATCCCGGGTCTCCAGGATCACCCCCCGGGGCCATCGGAGCTGCCCTAAATATTTTCTTTCAGTTCAGTTTCACACCCCAAGCAGCGAATGAAAGACTTAAAACATCACAGTTGTGCCTAAACATCTGAAAAGCAGGTTACTGCAAAACTGGAGTGCTAATAAATTCACCACGTTCTTTAATAGAAGTTGAAATCCCATTTTTACAATGAGCTAGAAAAGACTGAACCATGTTAGCAAATATGGAGAAACCCCAGTCTCACACAAATGCCCCAAATGTAATGTTGCAAACCCCTCGATGAATTCAACTGTAAAAAAAGAATAATCCCACCTCCAGGCAAAAAAAAAAAAAAAAAAAAAAAAAAAGGTGCTTTGATTAGGGACTTCAGGGCCCATTATTTTCAGAAGCAGCAACATTAGCCTCCCAGTCTATGCCATCATAGAAATCCTTTGGGCTTTGAGAATTCCCACTCGCTCAGCATATTTCTACACAACATCAAGCTGCCAAAAGACAGAAATGAATGCAAAAGTGGCCAGATTCGGGGACCCCTGGGTGGCTCAGCGGTTGGAGTGGTCGACCCCGTAACAAGGCAAAAACGGAGTTGAAGAAAACTGACCCCCCCTGCTCCGCCCTGGGACAAGCACCTGCCACCCTCGCTTCCGAGGTACGGGGAAACGGGGTGATGGGGAGGAAAGGGGAAGCGCGGGGCTGCCCCCCAAGGTCTCCCCGCACAGACCGCTACCGGCGCCCACCCCTTCGCCCTCCGATACTTGGCTCGCGTAGGGGCAATTCCTCTCTAGCGTCCACGCCAACCGCTTTCCCGCTGCCCACAGGAGGCTCACTTAAGAAATCCGACATGCTCTTCTCCGTCTACCAGCACTCGCGCCGCCGAGATCCAGTCCTGGGGCTTCACCCCTGGAACAACCGCACGTCCCTCAATCTTGAAGCGGTCTCCTGTGCCGACCCCAATCCCGCCTGACCCATCGGCAGCAGCCCCAGGCAGCTCCGAGCTCTGGGCATCCCCTGAGAGCAACAACAGGAGGAGGGAAACGAAGCCCCACTGCACGGCCGCCATGACAGCAGCTCGCACCAGCCAGGCCTGCAGCCCAGGAAGCCCTAACCGTCCCCCAGTCTTCGCCGCCGCCGCCGGCCGATGTCGTCATCACTGCGCGCAAGAGGCGGGGGCCGGCTCGAGCTGTGGGCTCCAAGCCAAGGGAAGGAGGCTTGCGCCAATCGCTTGCGAGGCGGAAATGGGGCAAAGTACTTCCGGCGCGCGGGGCCGGAAGGCGGTCTGAGGCGAGGGTCGGGTCCCGTCGTCGCTCCACCCACCGAGCGGCAGTGCGGCCCTGTGCGCGGCGGCGGCGGCGGCGGCGGCGGCGGCGGCGGCGGCGGCGGCGGGACCGCGCCGGAATGGGAGGCTGTGAGGCCGAGAGCGACGACCCTCTGAACCGGTGTCTGCAGATGAGGCCCCGGCTTCAGGAGACGCGGGTCCGGAAGAGAGCGCTTAAAAAGTTGTAGGGATGCTCCGAGACGTGCGAGATGCAAAGGCTCCCGCTTGTGTGCGAAGGGGATGACGTCTGTGCCTAGAAGAGTGGGGCAGGTACACAGACTGTTCACTGAGGGTCGCCTCCGGTGAAAAGGGAGAGGGTTGAAGGCCGCTTACCCGCACGACACCGATCCCGGTTTTCAGGGCTTTACCGTAAACAACGGCGGGGGTCGGGGGAACCAAGCTAAGATGGCAGAGAGCATCTCCAGTATTTTCACCTTCTTGATGACAGAAAGAGAAAAGGCTTCTGCCTAAGATTTCTGTTGGTTATAAACGTTGTGCTCTCGATGACACATTTCAGTTGAAGATTATCGAGCGAAATGCGTGTTTCTGTTCTGTGAACTCTTAGACTTAGCTTCCCGAAGAAAAGTAACAAAAATTGGGAAAAGGGATGGAAGAGCCAAATACTCTTGAGCCCCTGGCAAGGGTTAGAGACGCGGTACCCGCGGCCACCCGTGCTCTGTCCTCGGGAGCGCCCGCAATTGTCGGGCGGAGGTACTTCCCCCTTTCTTCACAGTTGATCCTTGGAAGAAGCAGAGCTACTGTAGAAAGGTTATCATGTGTTATGGCCCTACCCTCGACCACCTCCTGTCAAAACTGTACTAAACCATGAAATAAAATTTCACTTTTCAAGAACGATACAAAATTTACAAACATGCCAAAATAAAAATAGCTTCATCCCTAAATGTTCACATATTTTTGGTGATCTGCTTTGCTGGTGTCTCAGACATGTTAATTTGATTAATAGGTAATCAGTGGGGATCCCTGGGTGGCGCAGCGGTTTGGCGCCTGCCTTTGGCCCAGGGCGCGATCCTGGAGACCCGGGATCGAATCCCACGTCGGGCTCCCGGTGCATGGAGCCTGCTTCTCCCTCTGCCTGTGTCTCTGCCTCTCTCTCTCTGTGACTATCATAAATAAACAAAAATTAAAAAAAAATTTAAAAAAAATAGGTAATCAGTGTTGGTCTTTTTTTTTTAATGATTTTATTTATTCATGAGAGACACAGACGCAGAGACACAGGCAGAGGGAGAAGCAGGCTCCATGCAGGGAGCCCGACTAGGACTGGATTCTGGGACTCTGGGGTCATGCCCTGGGCGGAAGGCAGACGCTCAGCCACTGAGCCCATGGTGCCCCCAGTGTGGGTCTTAATACCATATAGGAGCGGTGGAGTTTACTTTTTTGAGGGGCAATGTGGAAGAGGACCAGCAGCAAACAGCAACTGAGCTCTCAATTTCTTTCTCCTTGTTCCCCTATCTTATTGTCACTCTAATGCCAAAGGATCTAATGATCTGAGCCCCTCGAATGCCAGGCTTCTACCTCCATGGGCACAGCTGGAATAGAGAAGACTAAGGAATGTTTTCTGGTAGTGTGAAATTCTATGACCGCTGGTGTTTGCCAAGCAAACCGTAGGAACTGCATAGGTTTCTAACTCTAAATTATACAAGAGTAATTCCATAATGTATCCCTTGAACTCATGCCTTATAAAAGAAAGTATAATTATAATGAAATATTTTAGAAAAACTATGTCCTGGACCTACTCTGTTTGTCCAGCCAGATGCACTCTACCCCTCACTCTACTTTGTGCCTTAGAAGGCAGGATCTTGAAGGATTGCAAAAACTTGGTTCCTTGACTTCTGGAGGAGGTATATGGAGGACACTTCAGTTTCCTTTACTTCTGCCCATACTTGGAAGAAGTTCAACGAAGGAATAATTTACAATAAGTCCTTCAAGTCTTCCATCTATTATTTCCTGTCAAGATCTTGACCCTTATAGATTTCGAACAGACTTACTTACCTTGATTATGGAAAATACTGTTAAAGTGAGAGGTGATCCGTTTATTATCCAGGCCCTTTGGTTTTCTCTTTCTCCTCTCTTTTTTCTGCCTAGCTCTTGGCTTCTTCATATCATGGCCACAAGGGGGTGAACAAGGATAGGAACAGAGAGACAACCCTCAAAAAAACCACACTAGGGCAGACCGGGTGGCTCAGCAGTTTAGTCCGGCCTTCTGCCCAGGATGTGATTCTGGAGACCTGGGATGGGTCCAGCGTCGGGCTCCCTGTGTGGAGCCTACTCCTCCCTCTGCCTGTGTCTCTGCCTCTCTCTCTCTCTGGGTCTCTCATGAATAAATAAATCTTAAAAAAAAAAACAACAAGGCACTTAAAATGTTGGATTGTACCAGCAGAGGTTGAGCCTGGGTTTTACAGGTAGTATTTATTTCCTTTTTTAAAAGGGTGTTATGTTTCTGATTTTTTGCAATATTTTTATAACAAATGTTTTATCAATGTAAATTACAAAAATAGAAAACCTTTTTTAAATAGAGACACTAACATATATATATAATAGATTTTACTTTGAATTCTTATGGTTTGAATAAGCCAAAAAATGGTTGCCATCCTTATCTGGACTTTTCATGACCACTTAAAGTGCCATCTTTTATGATAGTCTTTTCCTCCCTGTCAATAATTTGCTTGTCAGCATCCTCCAGAGTGAAGGTGCTTTTTAAACAATTCTTGGTGCATTGGCTATTATGGAAGAAGGTAGTAGGTTAATGAGGTGTGACTACAAAGTAACGAGGATCATGTCCTTCACTACTTCTATTTAAATCAGGGGGCTTTAGGTTTTTTTTTTTTTTTAAGATTTTATTTATTTATTCACGAGAGACACACAGAGAGAGAGAGAGAGAGATGCAGAGGGAGAAGCAGGCTCCATGCAAGGAGCCCCACGTGGGACTTGATTCTGGGTCTCCAGGATCACGCCCTGGGCTGAAGGTGGCGGCGCTAAACCACTGAGCCACCCGGGCTGCCCGGGTTTTAGTTTTTAAGAATAGAATAATATTAGCAGAATGCTTGGGAAACCTCACATGTGCTGATCCCCAAACAGCCTGCTATTTACTTTAAGTGGTTTTTGCCCTCTGAGTTCTCAAACCTCATTTACTTCAAGTAGATTAGCTAATCTTTTTCACTCAAGCTGGAGCCAATTTCCTTAATATTTTAAAATGCCCATCATCCACTAGGACTCAAGTTTGACTTTCTGAAGTTCCCTGTGGAGTCCTCTGAAATGGGATGTCATCCACTGTTCTCAGAGGGGGTTGAAGAGATATCTAACTTGCCTTAACGTCCTGCAAAGATAAATTCAGTGGAAAGATTTCACTTTTCATTTTACTCATAAGTTCTCATCCCTTCCACCAGATTCTGTGAAAATCCTAAGTAAAATAAATTGGGGTAGTGTGAAGACACACTAAACAACTTATAAACATGAGGAGGAAACCTTTAATATTAAGAAGAAAGGCAAAATTCTCAACATCCAGAGAAATTCTAGAGAAAGTGCTTTGTAAAGACGAAAATATAAACATTGTTACTGTGGTTGGACACTAGTGTATAGAGAACTAACATGTTAAAAGGAAGGAGTGATGTAACTACCATCTGTGCATTTGGGCCCTTTTGGCCTGACGGACCCAGCTTCTTGCTGGCCTGTGGCTGCAGGATACCAATGTTCAATGCACCACAGGGACAGAGGCTGAAGGATCTGCTCCAAAGCCAGTCGCGAAAGTGGAGAAGTACAGTAGCTGAACTCATTTCACACAAGGCGTCTCTAAGCCCTCTTTGAAACATCTGTTTTGTCCACCCTGTCTGCCAGCCTTCACAAAGTGTCCGCCCTCTGTTTACATCTGTGCGTAAGTGTATGTGTAAAAACTAAATCTTCTTGATTTATGCCTTATCATCTTTTTTGAAAATTGTGGTAAAATATACATAACATGAAACATACTATCTTAACCATTTAAAAAAAAAGATTTTATTTTTTTTATTCATGAGACACACACGCACACACAGAGAGAGAGAGAGAGACAGAAACATAGGCAGAGGGAGAAGCAGGTGTGACGTGGGACTCGATCCCGGGTCTCTAGGATCACACCCTGGGCTGAAGGTGGCACTAAACTGCTGAGCCACCTGGGCTGCCCCATCTTAACCATTTTTAAGTGCACAGTTAAGTAGTGTTAAGTATATTTACACTATTGTACAGCCAATCTCCAGAACTTTTTCATCCTGTAAAACAATACTCTATTACTTAAAGGAATCCCCATTTCCCTCTGCCCCAGCCCCTGGGGACCACCATTCTACCTCACTGATAGCTCATGTAAGTGGAATTGTATGGTATATACCTTCTTGTAAGTAGCTTATTTTACTTAGTATAATGTCCTCAAGGTTCACAATGTCACAGTTTTCTCCTTAAGACTGAATAATATCCCATCGTATGTTTATACTACTTTTTTAAACCATTCATCCACTGGTGGACATTTGGGTTGTTTCTAAGTTTTAGTTATTCTGAATGGTACTGCTAATAGTGCATGGGTGTACAGATACCTGTTCGAATCCTTGTTTTTACTTCTTTTGAGTATGTTCCCATAAGTGAGATTGCCAGATCATATGGTATTTCTTTCTTTTTTTTTTTTTTTTAAGATTTTATTTATTCATGGCAGAGAGAGAGAGAAGCAGGCGCCATGCAGGGAGCCCGAGGTGGGACTCGATCCCGGGTCTCCAGGATCACACCCCAGGCTGAAGGTGGCGCCAAACCGCTGAGCCACCGGGGCTGCCCCATATGGTATTTCTATGTTTAATTCTTTGAGCAGTCTCCATACTGTTTTCCACTGCAGCTGCACCATTTTACATTCCCACCAGCAATGCATAAGGGTTTCAGTTTCTCTACGTCCTCACGACACTTGTTAGTTTTTTTTTTTTTATAATAGCCATCCTAATAGATGAGAAGCAGTATCTCATTGTGGTTTTGTTTTCACTTCTCTAATAACTAGTGCTATGGTCAAATATTTGCGTCCCTTCAAAATTCATAGGTTGAAATCCTAACTCTTAAAGGTGGTTGTATTAAGACGTGGGGCATTTGGGAGGTGATTAGGTCATGAAGGAAGGGCCATCATGAATGGGATTAGTATACTTGTAAAAGGGACCCCACAGAGATCTCTAGTGCCTTCCACTATTCAAGGACACGACCAGGAGATGGCCATCTATGAACCAGAAAGCAAGCCTGCACCAGAATGAGATCATGCTAGTGCCTTGACCTTGGACTTCCTAGTCCCCAGAATTGTGAGAAATTTCTGTTGAATATAGGCAATCCAGTCTGTGGTGTTGATGTTGCTGCTGAGCATTTTTTCATGTGCTTATTAGCCATTTGGATTTCTTCTTTGGAGAAACGTCTATTCAAGTCCTTTGCCCATTTTTAAAGATAGTTACTTTGTTGTTGTTGAGTTATAGGACTTTTCATATGTTCTGAATATTAACTCCCGTTTAGATATATGATTTACAAATATTTTCTCCCACTGTGTAGGTTGTCTTTTTCACTCAGTTCATAGTGTCCTTTGATGTACAGAAGGTTTTTTAAAATTTTCATGTATTACAGACATATATATCAATGGAATAGCTGTAATCATTAAAAATGGTCCTCCATTTATGGGTAGGCTATGAGTATCCTCCAGTCCAGATGCCAGAATTGAAGTTCTTTCTTATGATCACATGACAAGCAGTTCTGTAGGGTTTCATGTAACACTAAATGCTATATTTTTAAGTTATTAAGACCCACTAAGATTTGGAATCCGTGGATTACATTAGCAGAGTATTAACAGTTTACCATAGGGCCTTCTGATTTGGGGAGGTCCTAGGCACTTTTGCTTTTGTTGACCTATTCTTCCATAAAAAAGATTAAAATTTTATTTTATAACTGCACTGGTATAAAGACAAATATAATTCAGGCAGATCCTTATTGTTTTGCTTATTTTCTTCTTATTTTAAAAGAAATTAAGATATTTATGTGGGCTCCCTAAAAGTATCCTGGGCCCTAGGCATTATGCTTACTGTGCTCAATACATCAGTTGGCGTTGGTTTGCCAAAGCTAAAACAGAATTCCATGAGGAGTGCTGGCGGTCATACAATACTTGGCAGGCTGCTGAGCTCCCACAATTAATGAGCAGTCAGATAGTTAGAATTCCTACAATTTTCAGACAGGATGCTGTCTGAAACACTGCATCAGCACTGTTGTGAATTGGTCATAATTTTCAGTTGCTGCTCTTCGTGCTTTTCAATTATAAATCACTGCTAGTGTACTTTATCTGTTAGTTTGTGTGAGTCAATCCAAGGAAGTCTAGTGACATAAACCAATGTATTTTTCCAAAAACCAAACTGTAAGACGTACATGTATTATTGTAGTTCTAAATGCCATTCAGTCCCTTTTGCTAAAGCAGATATATAGTTTCCCATGGTGTAATTTTCAGTTGTCAGAGCATGTTTACACATTCATATTGTTCTCCTATAAGTACAAATGATTCATAAATGGGTTTTTGTTACTGTTGTTCTTTGTTTTACATCTGAAGAATCAATTTGAGGGTTGCTTGGGTGGCTTCGTCAGTTAAACGTCCAACTCTTGATTTCAGCTCAGGTCATGATCTCAGAGTCATGAGATTGAGCCCTGTGTTGGGCTCCTGCTTGAGATTCTCTCTCTTTCTTTCTCTCTTTATTCCCCTCTGTCTTACCTCCCCTCTCCCTTTAAAAACATAATTTTTAAATGTTTTTCTTTATTATTTTTTAAAATAATTTTAAAAAAATAAAGAATCAACTCAGCTGTTGAAGAGGTCATCAATGATGGTAGGAGTCCAGATGCTGAAGAGGTGGTGGCAAAATATCTTGGATAGGTTGTCTAAGAGCAACAAAGAGAGATCAGAGTCATTTCAGGAAAAGATCCACAATACAAAGACAACAGGCTGGAAGTATCAGGGGAGCTAGGGGGGGAACGGTGGCCTCTCATTCTGACCCCAGGAAAAAGATATTGGAAAAGGGACCATCTCGCATTCTGGTCTGTAGAAAGGATGGTGAAAAGTAAATGTACACCTGAAAGAAGACATGTTAGAATCGAAGTTCTTGGGCTGTGAAGACATACATGTTCTTTTGTCTTTCCAGCTCCACAGGAGCAAATCAATCACAGGAAGCTGATGTGCATTATATTTCTCATTTAGAAGAGACCTATTAACAACCACCAGGTTTTTAGAAGGTTCTGAACATCTCACAGTGAAAGTAAACATCTTGAATCTTAAGTATGTTTGCTACATCTAACCTAGCAGGCTAATGATATTAATCTAAGATGGAACACTTAAAATGCTTTGAGAAAAAAAAAAAAGTTCATGTTTCTTTTTCTGTCATTTGGACCTCTATATTTAAGTACCCCAGATATCATCTGTTTATAAAGAATTGCTAAAATTTACTTCTTAAAAAAACAATATGAATCACAAATATAGTCGAAGTCCTATAATTCTAAGTTCTTGTGTCAGAAAATAGCCTGACAGATGCCCTGGTGGTGGGACAAACAGCTTACATCAAATAGTAAAGCATCCCGTGAACTTCCCAGAAAACAGCAAGGGAGTTACTTTCTTAAGCCAAGGTTCTGGCTGATTTGGGTAAGACATTCTGATAGAGGAGAGAATTAGGACCAATATATGAAAGCTCTAGAGAAATGGATTTCACCTTGTTAAAGGGAAGCATCTGTAAGTCAGATGGAATAGACTATTCCCAGGAAGTGCCAGCCATGTAGCAGGAATAGGCCACTCCGCCCCTTGGCAGAGATGCTGTAAAGGAGAATCAAGTAACATATGGCTGCACGTGACGACTGTAATCTTGGGATTTTGTGATTCTTTATTTGGAGTCTGAACAGTTGTTTTAAACTGCCTAAGAGTTTATTAATACTAGTTACAGGAAATACAAATACCATTGCTCACATGCCAGGTAAGAAAGCCTTGAACACACACAAAGCAGAGTGCTAGTTGTTGTCATTAACAAACAACCTTTCAACAGGAAAAAGGAAACATGAGGTGACAATCAGCCCCATGATGAGGGATCATACCATCAGTGTTGCCAACTGATAGTCACTCTGTTAATTTAGGATTATGGTTTGAAATTTTTGCATTACAATTTAGCCTTTCCCAGGCTTCCTGTGAGGCCCTCATTAAATCTGCAAACCTGAGCATTATCATTTCTGAAAAGAGCCCTCCTACCATTCACAGACCTCAGTGATCCTCAGCCTTCTGTTGTGTCAGAATCACCCGGGAAACTTATTAAACATCAGATGCCCTGTCTCCACCCACAGAGATTCTGACTCAGTGGGTCTGGGATGGGGCCCTGGGCATTTCCAGGTTTATAAGCTCTACGAGTCATTCTGATGCACCCGAAATTTGAAAGCTGCTGACCTAGCTCAGCGGAAAGCATTTGCATTAAACAAGTAGCCTTGTAAAACTCTTTGAAAACAAAGTAGAACATAAATGTCGACCTTTATTTTTAGGCAGAATGCTTGCTGTGTGGCTACTAATTGTCAGCAAATTCTCAGAAGCAGAAATCATCACGTCTGTATATCAGTTTACTAATGAATTTCTCTTTAGCTCCAACCCAACACTTGAAAGTATAGGGGTTGATGGGATCCCTGGGTGGCTCAGCAGTTTGGCGCCTGCCTTCCGCCCAGGGCGGGATCCTGGAGTCCCGGGATCAAGTCCCACATCAGGCTCCTTGCATGGAGCCTGCCTCTCCCTCTGCCTGTGTCTCTGCGTCTCTTTGTGTGTCTCTCATGAATAAATAAATAAAATCTTAAAAAAAAAATAAGTATAGGAGTTGAGAACACACAAACAGGCTGTGGGGTTATACCAGCGTTTGGGTCTTGGCCGTGTCAGTCACTAACCGGGAGACCTTGGCTAAGTGGCTTCACGTTGCCACACCTCAATTTCAGGTGGAAAAAAACAGGAATTAGAGAACTTCTTTCACAGGATTGTTATGGGAATTAAATGAGCGACTATGAATGGGGCATCTAGCACAGCTGCGGGTGCGTGGGAAACACCCAATAAATGGAAGCACTGTCATCATGACTAGTCACCCCATGATTTCAGTGCGACGTGGCTGTGATTGATGCAGGATTAGAAATAGAAATAGAATCAGTTTAATGAGATTTCTGTGACCATATATTTGTTCCAGGGGGAGGATGAGATAGATATGTGTCTCCATTAGAAACTGAAATCAGGAGCAGCCCCGGTGGCGCAGCAGTTTAGTGCTGCCTGCAGCCTAGGGTGTGAGCCTGGAGACCCAGGATCGAGCCCCACATGGCTGCATGGAGCCTGTTTCTCCCTCTGCCTAGTAAGTAAATAAAATCTTGAAAAGAAAAAAAGAAACTAAAGTCAATGTTTTGTTTTAAAGCATGTCATTTTTAAATGACATGGAGCCTGTTTCTCTCTCTGCCTAGTAAGTAAATAAAATCTTAAAAAAAAAATAAAAAAGAAACCAAAGTCAATGTTTTGTTTTAAAGCATGTCATTTTTACCTAGTACTTTCCATTCTTCATTTGTTTCTGTCACTTAGAAGTAAACGGGCTATCCCAGGGCTATGATTTCACAGAAAAAATTAATGCCCTGAATGGGCTGCCCGTGTCATACTGCAGACCATACAGCAGACAGAAGCCATGGAAATCTGAGATTTGGGAGGCTGATTTCATACCTCAGAGCAAAGCTCTCCCTCCAAACCAGAATGCTTCTCTGAAACAAAAATGAGTATTTCAGTGGTGACAAGCATGTGTCCTAACAGCAGAAGGAGAGCGGTAGCAGTGCTCGGCAAACGGTAGCCCTTTGCTCTCGTTGGAGCGCTCTGACCCTTTCCATTGACATGAATGTGAACACTTTTCAGATGAACAATCTTCAGCAACCGCATTTCCAAGAGAGAAGCTTAACCCGCTTGCCCCAGATTGCCCAGCTCGGGTTCTCGGAGATCTCTGGTCTTCTCCTGGAAGAATGACTCTTCCTTTCCCAGATACTATGAGTTTGTAGGGGTGGAGGCGGGTGAGGTGGGGGCAGAAAGGCCTCAGGAGCTAACCGGCAAGTCCCAGAGGCCACAGGCCGCCCCGACCCGCGGCCGACGCAGAAGCGCGCGGTCCCCGCGGCGGCGGCTCAGGGGAGCAGCGGGGCGCGGTGAGCCGGAGCCTTCCCGCCGGGTCCCAGGTTCGCCACTCGCCCCTGGCCGTCGCTCAGGGCACTGGAACCGCCCGGGGGCGGCGTCGGGCACGCTGCGGGGCAGACACCCGACACGGAATCCCGCCGGGCCGGGGGCCTCGGCCTCCGGATCCCCGGGGAAGGCGGCAGGGGCCGAGGCTGTTACGGGACTCGGTGACCCGGGCAGCCGCCCCCGGTAGAAACACAGGTGCCGGCGGCGGGCTCCGCGGAGCCGAAGCCCCGGTGAGCGCGCACCCGGCCCTCAGCGGAACCGCCCGGCGACCACGGCCAGCGGCCGCGCGTTCCTGCTTACTCACCTACTGCGCACCTTCGCACCCAGCATTCTCGCTCAGGGCGTGCAAGGCCGGGGTGGGGGCCCAGGGCGCCTTAGGCAGGCCGCCCCGCCCCAGAAGCTGCCGGCCGGCCACCGGGTGACCGCGCAGCCCCCGCCAAACGCGCGTCCCACGCGAGGCAGGAGCGCGCCGCGACCCGAATCCCGAGGGGACGATAAGCCGAGTCGCTTTAAGAGGAGGTGGGAGGGGAGGGCGGAGAGGGAGAGAAGCGAGTCCTTGGCAGAGGGCACAGGAACCAGGAAAGCTTGGAACTGAAATCGCAGGCTGTGCGGGGCCCCTGGCTGCAGGGTGAGGTGCGGCCCTGTGACGTCAGGATGCCACGAGGCCGGAGAGGAAGACCGGGGAGCGCCGAGGAAGCCAAGGCCTCCTCCGGGACCACGGACGACCGCTGGGGAATCTCACGTCAGGAATGAATGGCCCTGGAGAGCCCCCCCGCCCCCCGCCCTTGCAAAAGAGAAGAGAGAAGACTCAGTCGCTCTCTCCACGCCTGCCTCGAAGACAACCTGCCAAGTAGGTTCACCAAGTTTTACACCCCAAATGGTAGCCTGTGGTATTTCCTAAATTTACAAAAGCCGTTGGAAGGCTGGGGGAAAGAAGGCCTGATGGGGTCACCGGCCGCAGGGAGGCCAAGCGATCGACTCCAGGCTCTAAGCCAAACTTTAGAGGGCTCGGCTTTGTTTGTTTCTATGGTAGGTGTTGATGCCTTCACCCCGTATCTCCCGAAGCCTGTCTGATCCCAATTAACCATAAAATTACTTTGGTTTGTAGCAGTAATGAAAGTATCCTGATTGGAAGACAAAGGTGAAGACATTCTATCTACCATGAGCTTATAAAGGTATTTGAACAAATTGGGCGTGTGATATCTACTGCCTGAAATTGCTAATTTAGGTGCAGAGAGCAAGTTTTCTAGATTCCCTCAGGCTAACCTAATTGACCTCTATCCAATCACATCCACCAAAAAGAAAACTAAAAGCAAGAGCACACACAACCCCGCTGCTCCCTCTACATGTGTGACGCCACTTATTTCCATTTTTCTGCTGCGTATTACCTTATAAAGCCTATAAAACCTTGTACAAAGCAGGTGCCTCTAGCAGGGTCTTTTTTCCGTGGAGATGCTCTTTTCAATCTGTGTGTTCACATGTATAACAGTCTGTTGGTCACCACACACCAGGAGACTCTCCCGAACTGTGGTGCTGAATCCGACGGGAGAAGTCAAGTCATAGGGACTTCAAAAGAGATCAACCCAGAAGGTTTCGTTCCTAACACGGACAAGAGGGTTGCCAAAGGGACCCTACCCGTGCTGATTTCATACATACCCCCCGTTGCAAAAACTTCACGTTTAAAATATTTGAAATTATAACTGCTGTCCTCGAAGGGTAAAGGCTAGATTCCTGGGTGTTTCTTGGTGCTCCGTGGGATTCCTGGCCTCTACTTTTCTGACGTGGAGGATTGACACGGACTGGCTGGCTGGGCCCACGGGTGGGTCCTGGCTTCACACAGGGCAGAGATCACACACGAGTGTGAGGTGAGGAAGTGAGAGCAGAGTTGATTGAAGCAGGGAGGGAGCGCAGATCCAGACGGGGCATCCGGGGGGCTTGGGGGGTGGGGGGCACTGAGCCTCCTCATTCTCAGGATCCAGGGTTTTTCTTAAGGCTCGTGGCCTGGCGCACGTGTCTCCACAGACCTCAGGAACCGGTGAATACGAAGAAGGCAGGGTTTAGGTGTCCTCCGCCAGTTGCAGTATGTCCTGCACCGGGGCCTTGGTGAGGCGGGCCCTGGGGCCCTGGGGCTCTGGGGCTCTGGGGCGCGCGCGAGGCGAGGCTTGCAGCTGGGGAGCGCGGCGGGCCCTGCCGGGAGGGCGGCCCTCGCCTCCTGAGCGGGACAGAGGGGATGCGCCTCGTCTGAACGGCCGACCGGCGCGTGGAGGGCGCGTGGAGGGCGGGCGCGGGGGCAGGCGAGACCAGACCGAGACGAGACCGCGACCAGACCGCGACCGCGGGCGCCAGGCAGGCAGTGGGCGGGCCCGGGTCTCCGTCCCCGCGGCGCCCGGGGCGGGGCGAGGAGGCTCCTCAGTGTGCGGGGCGGGGGGGGTGGGGGGGGGGCCTGGTCTCGACCTGTCTCTGCCGTCTTAGGCGGACGCGCCTGTTCGCGGCCCATCCCTCACGTTACAGTCGCAGTCGAGACACACAAACCCCAAAGCACAGAATGGTCTCTGCCTTCTCCAAGAAAGGCCTCCGGTGGCCGGGCCTCCGCGGTGCGCTGCGACCCCAAGTCACTCCGTGCCGTCGCACACGCGTATTTCTGCCGCGGCCAGCGACAGCCGCCTCCGCGCCGCCGGGGCAGGGCCGGGCCCTGGGGCAGGGGGTCGCCCGTGGGGCCTGTGACCAAGATCCCGCCGCGCGGAGGAAGGGCTGCTCCCGCCTTGCCCGAACTCCTGACTCCCCACATCCTGAGCGTAGTAGAATAGTTGTTTAATGCCACCAAGGTTTCCTTTTTCTGTTCTTTTCTTTTTTCTCTTTTTGCCACCAAGGTTTTCTTTCTTAAAACGTTACTGAAATACAACCCACATGCCGTGTGATTCACCCCTTTCAAGTGTACAGGTTAGTGGCTGTCCCTCTGCTCGCACGGTTCTATGTCCATTGCCATCATTGGTGTCAGGACAGTCGCACTCCTGCCACCCCTCCAGTCTCACCTCCCTCGGCTGTCGCCGCCCCGTCCTCCCGGCCCACCTCCCAGCCCGCGGCAGTCGGTGGCCTGTTCTGGGCATTCACATAAATGGGATCGCGCAGCACCGTCTTCCGTGAGTAGCTTCACTCACTTGGCCTGCTGGTTCCCAGGCTTGTGCTGTAGCCCGCAGTACTCTGGTCCCCTGGGGGCACCTGGGGCTCCGCGGTTGAGTGTCTGCCTCCGGCTCAGGGCCTGACCCCAGGGTCCTGGGATCGAGTCCCGCATCGGGCTCCCTGCAGGGACCCTGCTTTGTCTCTCATGGATAAATCTTTAAAAATAAATACCCCTGGGCAGCCCCGGTGGCTCAGCGGTTTAGCCCCGCCTTCAGCCCAGGGTGTGATCCTGGAGTCCCAGGATCAAGTCCCGCATCGGGGTCCCTCCATGGAGCCTGCTTCTCCCTCTGCCCGTGTCTCTGCCTCTCTCTCTCTGTCTCTCATGAATAAATAAATAAGATTTTTTTTAAAGAAATACCTCACTCCTATTATGAAGCAATATTCCATTTTATGTCTACATCACATTTTATTTATCCTATTATCACTTGATGGGATTTGTTTAGTCTTTGTCTTAGTTCAGGCTGCCATAATAAAAATGGCATAGACTGGGTTGTTTCAACAATAAACACTGATTTTGTGCAGCTCTGGAGGCTGGGAAGGCCAAGGCCAAGGCCCTGGCAGATTTGGTGGCTGGTTCGTGGGTGGCTATCTTCTCCGCCTCTCCTCGCATGGCAGGAAGGGCCACAGAGCTCCCTGCGGCCCGTTTTCTAAGGGCACGGATCCCATTCACAAGGGCGCCCCCCCCATGCTCCAGTCACCTCCCAGGGGCCCCACTTCTGACACCACCACACAAACATTCTGTGCATGACACACTTTGGTTGTTGTGAATCATACTGCGATCAACTCTCACGTACAGGATTTTCACAGATGGACATTTTCATTCTCTTGCATGTACGACTAGGAGGAGAGCTGCTGTGTCTTACAGTACCTCAGCTTCCCTACTTGAACAACGACCACAGTGTGTTCCAAAGTGGCTGTGTCACTTTACATCCCCACCAGCAAAGCACAGAGGCTTCAATTTCCCTGTAACGTCACCAACACTTTGTGTTATGCATGTTTCTCGCTGTGGTACGTTCCCTTTGTGGCTAATGATTTGAGCAGCTTTCCTTATGCCTGTATGTCTTCTTTGGAGAACTAACTGTTCAGAACCTTTGCCCATGTTTTAATCGGGTAGTCTTTTTATTGTTGAGCTGTAATAGCTGTTGATACATTTTAGATAGGAGTTCCTTATCAGACATCTGACTCACAAAAATTTTCTCTGATTTGGTGGGTTCATCAAAACCCAAGTTTTGGTTTGGATGAAGTCCAATTTATCTGATTTTTTTTCTTTTGTTGCTTGTGCTTTTGGTGTCTCACCTAAGAAACTACTTACTAATCCAAGGCTGATGACTTATATCTATGTTTTCTTCCAAGAGTTTTATAGTTTTTGCTCTGATATTTAGATCTTTGATCCACATTATGTTAATTTTTGTGAGTGATGTGAAGGGTCCACATACATTCCTAGGCATATAATATTTGGTTGTCCCAGTGATGATCATCAAAAAGATTATTCCTTCTGCATTTGCTTTAGCGCCCTTGTGAAAAATCAGTTGACCATGCATGTGAGGGTCTTTTCCCCTATTCTCCATTCCACTTCATTGATTTATATACCTCTTCTTCTGCCAGCACCACCTGTCTTGATTACCGCAGCTTTGTAGTAGGTCTTGAAATCCTAAAGTGTGAGTCTTCCAATTTTATCCTGCTTTTTGCAAGACTGTTTTAGCTCTTCTAGTTCCCTTGCAATTCTATATGCATTTTAGGATCAGCTTATCAATTTCTGTGAAGTCAGCTGGGATTCTGATTGTGACTGCATTAGATCTGCAGATCAACGTCAGGAGTATGGCTATCTTAATAATGATACCTATTCTGAACCATTACCATGGGACATCCTTCTATTTCTCTAGGTCGTGTTTCGTCTCTTTCCACAATGTTTCATGGTTTTCAGAGTAGAACATTTCCTTCTTTTTTTTTTAGAGTAGAACATTTCTCAGTTTCCATTTATTTCTAAGTATTTTGTTCTTCTTGTGCTACTGTAAATGGAAGCGTTTTCTTAATTTCATTTTCTTTTCTGAATGTTTTAGTTATTTGGGGGGAGGGGCAGAGGGAGAGGGAGGGAATCGGAGTGCACTCCCCACTGAGCCAGGAGCCCTAGGTGGGTTTCCATGGGCTCTATCCCAGGACCCTGAGATCATGAGCTGAGCCAAGTCGGAAGTCAGACGCTCAGGCGACTGAGCCACCCAGGTGCGCCCTTAATTTCATTTTCAACCGTTTCATTGGTGCTCTACAGAAATATGATCATTTTCTCTACGTGGACCTTGTCCTCTGCAGCCTTGTATTTCAGGGCAACGGATAAATGGCGCAGCAGTCCCTTCCTTACTCGGACGGCAACGTCCCTGCTGACTGACCCCTTCCCGCGGTGTTCTTCGCGCACGAGCTGAGCTGCGGCTCCGCACAGGGCCTCCTGCCTCCGCACAGCCCCTGCGGCCGCCGCCGCAGCCTCGGCTCCGGCTCCGGGGTTGTCTGAGGCTCCACCTCGCCTGCGCTTACCTGCTTTGAGCCCCCTGCGCCCGCGCACACGGCCTTCCCCAGCGCCCGCCCCGGGCCGCGCCCTGCGTCTGGGCTGAGCTCCTCGCGCCGCGCGGGCGGGGACGGGACACGTGACGTCGCAGCTCCGCCCGGCGGCTCTGACGTCACGGTTCCGTCTCCAGACCCGCGGCGGGTTGCGCGACCGCGGGAGGCTTGGAGGGAGCGAGGCTCCCCGCGGACTCGGGGCTGGGGACGCCGGGGAGCTGCGGCGGGGCTCCCCTCCCTGCGCGAGCACCTGCCTCGGGCCGCGCCGGGACCCCGGCTTCCGGGGATCCAGTCCCGCTCCCGGCTCCCCGGGGGCAGGCGGCTGCTCCTCGGCCGGCCCGCGGCTCTGCCTCTCGTGAATAAATACAATCTTCAAAGCAAACGTTTTTCCGGTTCGTTTAATGGAGGCTTCACCCCAGCTCCCAAAGGCATCACCTGCTAAAGCCGCCGTCGTTCACTGCAGGTGCCAGGTTGCGCAGCAGGCGCTCTCCTGTGTCCGTGCAGCTTTGCATCCTTTGAGCAAGTCCCCTCCCCGGCAGCCACCATTCCATTACCTGCTCCTACAAATTCAGTTCAGGCACCTCACGCAAGTGGAATCCCGCAGTACCTGTCCTGTGATTGATCCCACTCAGACGGTTCCCAAGTCCGTCCAGGCTGTCACAGACGGGGACAGTTCTTCCTCCCGCCCAAGGCCGAATAATAGTTTATGTATATGACATTAAAAAAATCCACTCACCTGTCAGTGAACATTTGGGTTGCTTTCTCATCTTGGTTACGGTGAATGATGCCATACTAAGCTAAAATTTTGATGAGCACAGATCTCATGTTAAGTGTTCTTAGCACATACACAACAAAGGACACAAGGAGACTGGAGGTGATGGATCTGTTTACTGCTTGGATTGTGGTCATGGTGTCTCAGGTAAGCATCTGTGTGCACAGATCTAAACGCATCAAATTGTGTGTATTAAAGATGTGCAGTTTCTGTATATCATTTATACCTCCATAAGGCTGTAAGAAAAATTAAAGCAAGCTTAAGGTGACGTGGAATTGGTGTAATCAGAATTCCTCTGGGTCAATTCTTGTAAGAAAAACCTCCCAGCAGCTCCACATTACACAAGTAATAGTATGTAGGGAAAGGTGGAAAGATAAAATGTCCTTGAAAGTTGTAACAACCCACTGATGCCACTATTCTCAAATGACATACTGGTGGATAAATAATAAGCTAAAAGTATGAATCTCATGTGTCGAATTTAAAAATAAACGGTATACAAAACTCCCTATTAAACTTATTACTTGAGTTTTAATTATAAAGTTCAGAAGAACTTATCAACACCAGGGCAAATAGCTTCCTTCTTCTGTAGCCAGGCATCTAGTAAATACACTGCATAAGGAAAAGACTTCAGTACATTTAGTGTTTTTGAACAACTCTCTGAGGACAGGGGTTGTACCTAACCTTTGTGCTTAAGATCAATAAACAAAGAGCAAGTATAACCTATTGATTATGGACAGCTTCACTATCTCACCCAGCTGACATCTTACTATCCACTGGGTGTCTGGTAGCTTAATGCCTATGTTTGTTTGTTTGTTTATTTATTTATTTATTTATTTATTTATTTATATTTTTTTTTATTTATTCATAGAGACAGAGAGAAGCGGAGACACAGGCAGAGGGAGAAGTAGGCTCCATGCAGGGAGCCCGACATGGGACTCGATCCCAGGTCTCTGGGATCAGGCCCTGGGCTGAAGGTGGTGCAAAACCGCTGAGCCACCAGGGCTGCCCTTAATGCCTATGTTTAGCAGTAAATGAGACATGCAGTAAATAGAGAACTTTAGATAGAGCCTCAATCATACCTTAGTATTCATCAGACTTAAACCATGTCCTTACTTTTCCAATAAAAGTTTTGGGAAACTTAACTTGAAGTATGACTTTTAGAGAGCTGTATAATCAAACCAACAGGAGAAATTTCTATTAGTCTAACATGAAAAAGGAAAAAAAAAATCCATAGATTTAACTTGAATTTTGAGGCTGTTTTTTTTTTTTTTAGGCTGTTTTTAAAATAAAGCTTGTTAATGACTTCTTACATGATGAACCTAATTTTTTGGGTATTTATAAACATTTGGCTGTACACATATATTTCTAAACTATCAGTGTTAGAATTTACTCAGATCACTGGTAATACATATTACTAGGATGTTCTTGAAGTTTTTCCTTCTGTGTAGTCAGCTGTCACTTTTTTTCTAAAAAGACTGATCAAAAGATAAAAGTAACAGACATGAAACTCACACCATATGACAAATGGGAGTGTACCAGCTGCTGCAAGCTGCTCATGGAGGCAGTGTATATTTTATAAATATCCTGAAGTATTTCATTTCAAGGATATAATGCAGTTCCTCAAATATCACACTAGTCAATAGCTGAATTAGCATTTAAAAGCACTAAGTTCTATGTCACTTAAACACAAAACAGGTAACTGAGTCCTCCCGTAACAACTTATGTTTCTAAAGAATTATTAGGTCCCACTGCCTAATAAAGATAACAGAAAAAGAAAGTCACATTATTTTCATTTAGTTCAAATTACAAAAGTATATCAAGAAAACTTTGTCCAAGAAAACTAAGAAACAATGTAATATAATTCTAAAACATTAGCTACCCTTTTGAATACTACACTAAATACACATCAATTATCACGGCCACTAGAGCTTTCATTATTTAATTCCAAACTTATGTCGATATTTAAATAATTTAATAATTTAAATAATTACTCAGTCCCACTACTCCTCTCTTGTGCCTTGCAGTCTGTTCTCAACAGCAGCAGCCACAGGGATTCAATTATTTTAAAGTATAGTTTCTCATCATCACCAAAGCCTTTTATTTTTTATTTTATTTTTTAAGATTTTATTCATGAGAGAAGGCAGAGACACAGGCAGAGACACAGGCAGAGGGAGAGGCAGGCTCCATGCAGGGAGCCCGATGTAGGACTCAATCCCGGGTCTCCAGGATCATGTCCTGGGCCGAAGGCAGACGCCCAACCGCTGAGCCACCCAGGTTCCCCACCAAAGCCTTTTAAAGCAAACTTTTGCCATTTCATGTTTTGAAGATTTGTAGAATGAAGTCATTATATACATTAGCTATGTAAATTCTGACAAAGCAAGAAGTGATTAAATTATTAAACTAAGGCAATAATAACATGGCCCTGGATCAATACTATCATTCTTTTTTTTTTAATTAAGATTTTTAATTTACTTATTCATGAGAGACACATACACAGAGAGGCAGAGACACAGGCAGAGGGAGAAGCAGGCTCCCTGCAGGGAGCCTGACACGCTAGATCCCAGGTCTCCAGGTTCATGGCCCGAGCCGAAGGCAGATGCTCAACCACTGAGCCACCCAGGCGTCCTTATCAAACATTCTTAAAAACCTAAAATGTTGGGATCCCTGGGTGGCGCAGCGGTTTGGCGCCTGCCTTTGGCCCAGGGCGCGATCCTGGAGATCCGGGATCGAATCCCACGTCGGGCTCCCAGTGCATGGAGCCTGCTTCTCCCTCTGCCTGTGTCTCTGCCTCTCTCTCTCTCTCTCTCTGTGTGACTATCATAAATAATAAATAGAAAAATTAAAAAAAAAACCTAAAATGTTAGGTTTACTTTGTTTCAATTGCTACACAGTTACCTTTGATTAATATATCTTTAAAGTTATTGAATAAAAAAATCAAAATATTTGAATATTTTAAAATTATTAGAAGGGTACTAACAATTTTCTGACCTATTTTGCTGTTGTCTTAATAAGTTCAAAGAAAACAAAACTATACCTGGCTAAATCACCAATAACTTTACAAATAATATGGAGAGTAAAGTTTTATTGCTATTCTTTAAAACAAACATTTAAATGGATATGAAAGTAAACCAATGTAGCGGGACCCTAGAGTTGAGAAAGACTAAGTTGTTTTACCTAGTTAGTATGAAAACATTCATATGCTATAGAAGAATTCAGTAAAAGACATTAGTGCCTCCATTTGTAAGAAAACCTCCCTCCCTGCGGTGCCTGGGTGGCTCAGTGGGTTGAGCTGTCCCACTCTCGGGCTCAGCCCAGGTCATTATCTCATGGAGATGGAGTCAGCAGGGAGTCTGCTTGAGATTTTCTATATCCCTCTGTCCCTTCCCTCGTTCAAGTGGTCACAAGCTCTTTCTCAAATAAATCTTGAAAAAAAGAGAAAATCCTCCTTCTTTATTCTATATAAAAATATAACAATCTTTATGGTTTATTAGCATAGAATAGTAGGTTGATGCTAGGCATAGAATATTCATACTTTTCATACATATATGAGTGTGTATATTTATAATTGTTAGCTTTACCTATCTCTGTTCCTATTATTCACCATTAGTTTTTCTCCATTTCTAGCATTACATGACTTCAGGATAGAATGCAAAGATTTTTTTTTTTTCGTTATTGAGAGAGAGAATGCATGTGGGGAGGGGCAGAGGGAGAAGCAGACACCCCCCACCTCCCCAGGGGAGCAGGGAGTCTGTCATGGGGCTGGATTCCAGGACCCTGAGATCATGACCTGGGCCCAAGACAGACTGATCCAGTGACCTCAGTGCCCCAGATTCTGTATTCTTAATTAAAAAGTAATCATGGCAGGGCATCTGGGTGGCTCAGTGGGTAAGCATCTGCCTGGGGCTCTCAGGTCAGGATCCTGGAGTCCTGGGATCAAGTCCTGGGGTCTTGGGATGGAGCTGGGTCAGGCTCTACGCTCAGCGGGGAGTTTGCTTGTCCCTATTCCTCTGCCCCTTCCTCCCCCCACTGTTCTCTCTCCCTTTCAAATAAAATCTTAAAAAAAAAAAAAAAAGAATACAGAATCTAAGGAAAATTATTTAGGCAGAAAAGAAAATTATCCAGCTAGAAGCACTTCATTAGATAGACCTTCTGTAAAAAATACATTGAGAGTCAAGTTATTAGGAATTGATTTATTCAGATAGAGCTGAATCTTAAAAATAAAATCTTAGTTCTATACTGACTTGATATTCATAGTATTGCTTAACATTATGAGTTTCAGAAATAAAGGGCAATCTAATTTAGAAAATTATGCTTGATGGCTAGAATACATCAGAATATAAATTGAAATTTTGTTCCTAATTACTTAAGATCATTTAAACACACTTATATGTTTCTTTTTCAAAATAGAGAAACTGTTTTTCCTTATAAGCACTCTTGCTAGCATTTTTTAAAAATTAGGTAATAATTAGCAATGGTCAAAGAAAACAGAATCCTATATTAAGAATGCTCCAAAAGTAATTCTCTAATTTTTTTTGGCTACTTCCAATTTCTCCACAGAAGTTAATAACTGCTCACAACATATAGCTTTAATAGGCAAAAAAGTTTTTCAGTTACCTTCAAGCTTTTCCAGTGTATGAAAGTAGGAAACAATATACCAAGTATCACTATGTAGAGTTTGAATTCATTTGCAATAAAAATATACATACACAAAAAAGAAAATCTGGAAGGAGACCCATTGGTTCCTCTGGGTGGATGAGATTATGGATGATTTTCTTTTTATTAGTCTATTTTACAGGGGAAAAAAAGCCACTGTACCTCACATGATTCTAATTATTTTAAGACAAAAACAAGAGAAACACAAAACACTGTGAAGAGATACCCTAAATTTCAAGCAAATGTATGTTTTACATATTACATGAAAATACCTTCACTTTGCACTATATAGATAGTCCTCTCTTACATGGATCCCATGTGAAGAGTAGACACTACACAATAGAAAAACAATTGCAACAACCTTTAAGAATCAAACACATTTTATTTTTTTTTAAAGATTTTATTTATTCATTCATAGAGACACAGAGACAGCGGCAGAGACACAGGCAGAGGGAGAAGCAGGCTCCATGCAGAAAGCCTGACCCGGGACTTGATCCAGGGTCTCCCGGATCACACCTGGGCCACAGGCGGCGCTAAACCGCTGAGCCACCGGGGATGCCCTCAAACACATTTTAGCTAAGGTTTTAACCTGTTGTAGCATGAACATTTACAAACCAATTTCCTAAATCAAAAAAGTGAGAGAAGAAAACTGGATATTCTTATTCTAAAATTATTCATTTTTAGCTGCTGTCACAAACAGCTTTGGATTATTCAATAACTTCCTCAAACAATGTATGCCCAAAGATGCCAATCCTTGCATTATTCTGTAAGAATCAATGCCTACTGTTTGCCCGGCTTTGTGCTCAGTACAGGACACGTGACGGAGAACAGTCTCGGCCTCAGGACGTTACCAATCTAGCTGGGACAACAGATGAACAGTTAGAAAACACTGACATAACAGTAGTGTTAGGACGACAGGGTTAAGATGAGAGTGTGTAGCAGATACCCCAAATGGTTTTAGGAGGTGTTTAAACTCCGTTTCCGTTGAGACCTGAAGGAAATGATAAATGGGTGCACTTGGGGAAGATTGTTCAGGCACACAAAACATTTGTGAAGAATGTTTTCAGCTTTGCAGTTTTCCCAGAAATGGAAATAAGTTCATTCTAGTTGAAGCACTGGAGGAGAGGAGGAGGAGGAGTCAACAGACTGTAAATCATACTGTTTATTCTAAGAGGCCTTAGGAAGTAAAATTTGTGCTTTATTGACTATGCGAGGGCAGCTTGTGTGGAGGCTAGCATAGAGAGATGCAAGAACAATGCCAGAGACCAGCAGGGGGCTGCTGGAATAATGTAGACCAAGGTCATAGCGGGAGAGGTGGAGAGACGTAAGATGAGAGAAACTGAGGGACGTGCACCAACAGGATCTGATGACTAATTTGGAGATGATTCAAAGCTCCGTGGCTTGATCATTGCTGACATTAGGGCTATTCTGTGAGAATGGAAACCCAGGACCAGGATACTTTCTGTCCCTGGGGGTGGGGGAGGGGGGGAGTGAGGGGTGAGTAGGGTTGGTGGAGGTGGAGAATGAGGTCAGTTCTGGATATAACGAATTTAACGGGTCTACAAGATGTCCCAATGGACGTTCTCAGTAGGCAACTGCAGATATAATTTATGAGCTAAGAGATTTAAGGCAAGATATTTCAGAATGATAAACATGTTCAATGTTTTCACGACCTTTAAAAAAAAATCCATGTCCATTTGATCCATCAAAAAACAGCGTCTCGTCCACCCCCAAAATGAGAACAATGAATGTAGACAGTACAGGAAACTATGGGAATAAACAATGTTTTTCAGGGAACTGGTAGAGTGAGAAGAGACCTTGAAACAGAACTTTGCTGACATCTAAGGGATAGGCAGAGAAGTCTTCAAAAGAAGGGACTGAGAAGTGAATTGGTTGTCCCCTCTACCAATTTCTGATCTAAGGAGAGGAAAAAGAATCTGGAAAGCTAAGGGCGAAAGATAGGTCCCTCCTAAACTTTCTGAGCTTTAGAATCTGCGTAAAAGTATCAGCCTTCGTTTTTCCTGCCATTGTTGAGGCTAAACTACAGTTGTACAGAAGAGGACTGGTGAGTATAGTAAAGGCAAGTCAGGGGTGAATTAGGTCCTCGTTCATCTAGTCAACTAATTGTACACAAAGGGCTAATGAAGTTTTTTTTCCTCTCTCTCTCTTTTTAAAATCAAAGTAAAAAAGTAAATGGACACTAAACCTCTCCTCCTGACTTCTGGAAGATGAGGTCCAATTCTAACTCAAGCTCCATGTTGCAGGTTTGGTTGATAAATAGTTAATTCTAGAAGCAAGTAATTCTGGCAATTCATGGTGTCATAACAGTCTTGGCTAGGTTCAGGAATATATATATATATTATATACACACACACACACACACACATATATATATATAAAATCCTGGTCTAAATCTGAATGAAAGTACAGGACACTGTAAAGGATAAAAATCAATACTTGTTCAAGTATTGTGTATTTGGGGGCTGAATCCTCATCTAGACTCCTGGCATCTCTTATTTGAAAACTTTGTAATTCAGATAATGGTAATGCTGTTTATCAAAGCAATAATATATAACAAGCTTTGCTCTGAAAAACACTGGCAGCTCTGGGGCTGCCTTTTTTATAGAAGTCACTGTCTTTTGTGTTTTATGATTAATCACAGTCTATAAGAGAAAATACGGTGGTATATACTATGTTTCATTTGTACTTGATTTTTACTGACATTTGATTTTAGTAGATGCTGTTAAGTCAATGATCTTACCCAGAGAACGTTACAATGACTACAATATTTTATTTATTTACTTATTTATTAAAGATTTTATTTATTTATTCATGAGAGACAGAGAGAGAGGGGCAGAGACACAGGCCGAGGGAGAAGCAGGCTCCATGCAGGGAGCCCGACGTGGGACTCCATCCGGGGTCTCCAGGATCACAGGGGCTACCCAATGGCTACAATATTTTAAATATTAAGTACAGCATTGGAAAATATACTCATTATACTGGGTATATAATACATAGTATTTTTTATTGTTATACCTATTGTCATAGCTACTGAATCAATCAAGCTATCTTGCAACTTAGAGGCATACAGTGTTTAGGGATGAATTTTTTAATTCTATATTCTTGTTACAGAATAAAAAAGTAGGAGTAGTTGGTCACAAAGTTTTATGTCAATTTTCATATTTAGAGTTAGAAATTAAGGGAGAATGAATACCAGCCAATGTCCAGCAATACTATTTCCATTTGAAGTAATCCAGAAAATAAAAATTTGAAATATAAGTAGTGCATCCACATGGATCACTCCAGTTAAGTCAGTTGCTTGTGATTCTTTTTTTCTTCTTTAAATCAACAAAGGCAATTGACATTACCGTCTTGCTCTTAAATAGGAAGATAACTGGGAGTGACTGCTAAAATATTAACTTAAATTTTGCTTTTCAAGCTCCTTGACTGATTTAAGTAGCTAAATATTTAAATATAATTCCTACTATCTGCATTTAATAGCTAATAATCATTTCTCAAGTTATCCATTCATGTTAATTATACCAACAACTTGCCAAATACAGAAGTGTTCTAAGTTTGTGAAAACTATTACTATTTCAAAAGCCAGAAATGTAGCCCTGAGTCCATATGACCATTTTTAAGATTAGGATATAACATGTATCAAGAATGTTTAAGGGCATAAAGATTTCATTCCTCAGTAGCCCTTAGAGTTTAGTGCTGATATTAATGATTTCCCCAAGTAGATACAGTATTTATATCCAAATCCTCATATCTCAGGATTCAAGTAAATAATCTGTCAAATTACTTTTGAAATTACTGCCAAATGATTAATTTTAAAAACCATCTGATAATGCTTGCTTCCTAATTTTTAACCCTTATCTGATCATGACCACTTACTACAAAATTCATTCACCTTATCTCTAGTAGAAGCAAATTACTTGATTACAACCCTCTATCATCTCCATAAACTTCCTGTTCCTAGACCTGCAAAGTTAGCAAAGTCAAGTACAGAATACCTAAGAAGGTAGAAGAGGTAGAAAGGCATAGAGATGTTGGGTAGTCCCTCAGTTCTGTATACTGCTCAGCAGCACAATAACAAATGAGTGATGACAGACAGTAATTGTTCTAATGTAGGTCAATATAGCAGCCAAAATACTTTGGAAACACTTTCTTTGGCTCTTTCTGAAGATCAGATCAACACTGTTCTGATTAAATAGCATAAGAGGAGCTTAATAGCAACCAAAGTGTTCAACAGTATTTACTTACCTAACATCTTTTATCCAAAAATCTAAAAGTAGCACTAAAAATAATACTAATAATCATAACTCAGTAACTGAGAAACGTAGGTACTAACAGAAACTGCAATGGGGCCAAGAACAGAAATTAGGAGTTGTGCGGTACCGAATAGTATTTGTGAGCTAAAGACTCTACTGCCTCATATACCTCCGAGTATACTTTCCTTTAACAAACTCAAACTTAGACACAAGAACTCAGTGTTAATAGGATTTCACCTTTTCTTACTATGTTTTATTTGTATCTGATTTTTACTGAAATTTAACTTGTTGAAATTTGATTTTTAAAAGATACTATTTAGAAAATGATCTTACTCAGAGAAAATTACAGTGACACAATATTGTAGATATTACATTAATACTATGTTTAAATATTAGATTAAAAGTCTATACTATCACAAATACCAATTATTTGAGTTGTTTATCCATTTGAGATGAATGTTTTATGCTAAGCTATACACATTACCTTCCTTGTGACTAAGCTGAATTTGTAAGATATGTACCTAAGAGAAGTTGTAATCTGTAGCCATGAATAGTTCTGTTTATGTGTATAAAGCTAATCAACCTATAAAAGGATTGAACTCCTGTCCTTAGCCTTATTAGCACCTGCTCCAACTGAGTTAACTGGTTCAAACTGTTAGATAAGACAGTGATAATTAAAGGAATAGGAACAAAGAAAGGTTATATTTCATCATCTTAAGGTTTCACAGAGATGACGCAGGTTGACAATTCAAATTCCCACCTTCTGAAAAACAACTTCTAAATAACTCAACTCTCAAATCACCGAAATGCCGTACTCTTAAATTATTCTAAAGACTTAAGAAAATAGCCAATTATTAAAATTGATGTTCACTGTGAGGAATACATAGCTATGTGAAATATAGGTACACAAAAAGTAAAGCTCAGTGACAAATAACATTTTTAAGGGAAAAAAGTTGGGATTCACATCAGTACTGGCTAACTGGATACATGCTAAAGATTTACATTCAAGTGCTTTTAGAATTATTGCAGAGAAATTACTAAAAATCTTTGCTCAGATACCTCTCAGGCTTATAAAGAGATGATGCACAAACTACCAATAGTGGTATTTAAATCCCAATCACTTTCAAGATAAGATATACAGCTGTTAAGACATTCCAGAAGTGGGTGCACTGACACTCAAAATGGTATAAAAAAAAAGGACCTCATATGGTCTGCTGGCATTTTATACCAACCACTGGAGGAGGTAGTAACGTAAAGGGTTGGAATTTAAAACAAGGTCAGCACTAACTGTAAACGTTTCTAAAGAACTGTATGTAATTCTTTAAAACATGAGTAGTGAAAAAGAATTGGAACTGATATAAAAGTAGAATTAAATGAAGCAAAAATTAGAAATATTTAGTGAATTTACTCAAATGAGGAAAGCTTAAATGATACAGAACTGAAAATATTAGAAATCTATATACAATAAAAAGTGAATATAAATTAGCCAATTCCATGGACATTTCCAGTTAGCATTCACACAAATACATATTCACTTTTTTCTTTTTATATAGGAATAACACATACATACATGACAATGATTCTGACAAAAAAAATCAAAGATACTAAAAATATTCTCAAGTTTTAAAAATGGTATGGAATAAGTTTTAACAACAATGTTCTACATGAATGGAAACCCTTGATTTGATTCCATGATTTTATCATGCCAGAAGCATGGCTGGTTTTAATTTTTTTAAACAGATACTGGTACACATTGGCTTATTAATAATTAAGGCTTTTTGTATACACAGTGTCTCAGTGTGGACAAATTTTTAGTATTGATTATTTGCTATGACATTTAAACTTGCAAAGTCTTTTCAAAATAAGAAAATAGCTGCACACATTTAAGTGTTTTCTTATAAAACACAATCTTCAAAAAGTCATTATGATAGGTCTTTGTGATTTCTAGTAATAAGTCCTGTCTTCTTTTTTTTTTTAAGTCCTGTCTTCTTTTTGACACAGTATAAATTATATTCTTAAACAAGATTGCATTAAGACCCAGTAGTTCTTTTTTTTTTTTTTTAAGACCCAGTAGTTCTTAAACAATGTTACCAAATAATCATATAAATCCCAAATGCAGCAAAGGTGAACCATCCTCATAGTGCACTTTCACCTCACTGAAGTTGAAGCTGCTCCTTTTGGATATTTTCCCACTTCAATGTGAAGTAGATTGTTAGGTTTTCATTAGTGGTTTCATATGCGGCTTTTTAAAGAAAAAAAAAAGTTTTTATTTCTTCCACAGTTCACAGTTCTCAGATGAAAATTCTTTTTGGAAAGCTCAGTCTAGGGATGTTTTGAATAATCAAATGCTCTTTAATAGATGGATTCTCTCAATGCAACTGTAATAAATAAGCGTCTACATCCTTAGAAAACAAAACAAAAACATTTCATTAGCTGGTACGGCAAATACACAGATGCACACCCCATTTTCCTCTCCCTTTTTGTCACTTGACTTGCTTTTGCTTTCTTTTGTGACCTTCTGAGGGTAAAAAATGTGTCTTACTGAATTAAGCTGTATTTTGTTTAGCCAGGGTCTGGCTAAAAGCATACAGCACATTCTCAATAAATGTTTAAGTGTTGAGTGAATGCTTTGGTTCCTGTGATCAAACAACTCTGCTTTTATAGTGAAGCAAGATCATGAAATCACTTCCAGCAATTCCTGCAGTGTTATATAAACTCTAGGCCAGCTTGATGACACAGCCTTTCTGATTTCTACCCTGGAAAAATTAACAATTGAGGGTTTAATACTGTAAAAGAGGTTTTTATCCCAGTTAAAGGAACTTCACAGAACTTGTAATCATTCACTATTCTATTCAATAATAAATATAGTATCTTAAGGTCATAGTCACAATAAAGCTTCTCTGGATAAAAAATTGCAATTGAAAACAAATTTCTAAGGAAACAATATTTTTTCAGTACTAACAAGAATGCAAGGTGCCTCCAGAATGAGGTGATATATGATGCATGCTCTATATCCATTTTCTATCAAATTTTACTTTCTTTTCCCTCCCATTATTGAAAGAACAAATTAAAACAACAAAGCACTGGGAAATTGATTTTATGACATTTTCATTAAGAATTCTACAAAGTAAAATTACACACACTTATAACACACTTGATACATCATTTTGCTTCTTTTCTTGAAGGTATACAAGTAGAATATCGCAACTAAGCCCATAACATAATTATCTCTTACTTAGAATACTGTGTTTTTAAACTAAAGAATGCTTGTATATTTGTAATTAATGCCCATTTATGCCCAGTAAACAGGTGCAAATATTTCTTAACAGTGATTTTTTTCCCCCTGAAATTATATTTCAACTACCAATGTTTTCTGGAGTTTAAATATTAAAATCCAAATTAGCAATGTGCATTTTCCTTTAAGAGATAAAAAAATAAAGACTAATGTCAAATTTGTACTGTGATTTGAACATTTACTTTCCCAAAAGCATGACATTAGCAAAAGCCAAGTAAGAATTAATACCCTGAAACCACTTGATCAGGTTCCTCATCCCCTTGCTTCCTGAGTGTCCCTATCTTTTCAAATGTCTTCCTAACCTGGGTTCTTAACCTTTTCTCTAATGGAACTAGTTCATTAAATTCCCTCTAGCACATCATTTCCACAGCTATATCTGAAACATATTCAATGGCTAATTCCTGTGTTTCTTGCAAAAGTCATATTCATACCCAGAGGACCTTAAGCATTTGTAAATATGAAACTGACTTTAGGCCTTATTAGAATAATACTATATTGGATATTTGAAAGACTTCCTTTATGGATGCATAATACCAACATATTATTTCTAATATTTAATTAAGCTTAAATAGAGATTTTAAGCTTAACTTTTTAAGCTTAAATATAGATTACCTTGGCTATATTACCAGTGTATCCTGGAACCAAAGTAAGATGGTTTTCCTGTTCCCATAATCCACTTAATTGTTGTTTTAAAATCTGAATATTTCTATGAGAAAATAAGAAAAAAATGCAAATATAAGAATATGAACATAGTAAATACACTTAATGAACAGTTTTTAAAATTTCAAGTATTTATCAGGAGAATTGTACCACTTGAAATCAAGGAGCTATTTATTTATTTATTTATTTATTTATTTATTTATTTATTTTCAAGGAGCTCTTTAAAATAATATTTGCAAATCATGGAAATGATTTAAATGATTTACTTATTATTATTTTTTTTTAAATTTATTTGTGATAGTCACAGAGAGAGAGAGAGAATGAGGCAGAGACACAGGCAGAGGGAGAAGCAGGCTCCATGCACCGGGAGCCCGACCTGGGATTCGATCCCGGGTCTCCAGAATCGCGCCCTGGGCCAAAGGCAGGCGCCAAACCGCTGCGCCACCCAGGGATCCCTTACTTATTTGTTAAAGCAGGAAAGAAAACCAGGCATTTGGAGCATTTGGGCAACCTGGTCTTGGGTTGAAGTGGGAAATTTTTGAGAGCCTAGAGAGAAAATCTTTAAGAAGATTGTTGAGAGGGACACCTGGGAGGTTCAGTGGTTGAGCGTCTGCCTTCAACCCAGGGCATGAACCCCAGGGTCCTGTGATTGAGTCCTACATCAGGCTCCCAGCAGGAAGCCTGCTTTTCCCTCTGCCTGTGTCTCTGCATCTCTCATGAATAAATAAATAAAATCTTTAAAAAAAAAAAAAAAAAGAAGATTGTTGGGAGATAATTTTTTGCAGCTTCATGAATCTGGCTCATTTGGTAGAATGCCCATACATTTTTACATCAAGGCGATACTCAAATTATGATGATTATAATACAGTTTTTAGAATTACAATCATCCACATTTGATTCTCAGGTTAATGTCTAGGTAGTCAAAAGACTTATAGGTTGCAGGATGCTTCTATCCCTGTGCCTCAATACTTAGTCCACCAGAAGCCATCTCTTTTTTTCTCCTTTACTCATTGTAACAGATATGAGGGTTAAACAACTACTGTGCTTTTTCCCTCCTAAAATGAAGTGTAAGGTTCTGTCAGAAAAAGAGAGGGGATTACTGGGCTTTGGAATTCAACTTCCATGTATAATTTTCACATGTGAACACTATTCCAATTTAATATTTCTCTGAAGATAAAGAAAATCAGTTATTATTTAATGATGATAATGGAATAGAATTATTACCTAGTTTATTTTTATTTTTTAAAGATTTTATTTACTTATTCATGATAGACAGAGAGAGAGAGGCAGAGACACAGGCAGAGGGAGAAGCAAGCTCCATGCCGGGAGCCCGACGTGGGACTCGATCCCGGGACTCCAGGATAGAGCCCTGGGCCAAAGGCAGGGGCTAAACCGCTGAGCCACCCAGGGATCCCCTTATTACCTAGTTTAATCAAATGGCTTTTCTTTTTTTTTTTCAAAGATTTTATTTATTTATTCATGAGAGACACAGAGAGAGAGAAGGAGGGAGAGAGAGAGATGCAGAGAGAGAGGCAGAGGCACAGGCAGAGGGAGAAGCAGGCTCCACGCAGGGAGCCTGACATGGGACTTGATCCCAGGCTGAAGGTGGCGCTAAACCACTGACCTACCCGGGCTGCCCTCAAATGGCTTTCTGAAAAAAATTTTATTAGATTGAGTTTCTCTTTAAAGATATACTCACCCATCATTTATAATTTCTGTTTTGGATGATAGTTCTGACCACCACCTTTTTATGACTGCTTGAAGCCAGTTTAAGCCAACTATTATATATCTGAAATGATATTAGGTTACAAAATTCAAGTGTTTTCATACAAGAAGACTTTACAAAAAAGGATACAAACTCTGCCCCCACTTCAAAAAGCAGACACACTGATCTTTCCCCTTAAAAAAGAATTTTATTTTTACTACTTTCAAAAGCTGTAATTTATGTAAGTTGTTTACAGATGCTTTTGTAATTATTCTTTACTCATTTCATATTCTTTTCTTAATTGGACTATAAATAAGCTCCTTGAAAACAGAAACCATGCATATCTCATGGAGCTCAATCTACTGCTATACACTCACAAGAAACAAAATCAAGGATGTTGAAAGAGAAAAATCAACTGAGTCACATTAGCACTTACTCTTCAAATCTGCTCTTAAGTAGGGACTTTACTAGAGGCAACAAATCTACACAGCAGCCAAGTGAGATGTATTGTTTTTCTTCCTGTAAACTAAAACAAATACTAAGTTGTAAAAATATGAACAAGGCATTTGTCCTCCTTTAAACTTACTTTTTCCTGAAAAATATTTTTTACCTATTGGTGAGCACAGGAAGGCAATCCACAACAACTCCAAGGTCTTCTATCCTGTTGGGTACAAAACTGCTTAGAGAGCTGATTTCCTTATTTATAACCTGCACATTACTTTTGAGAAATCTACTCATTGAACAAATAATCTGAGTCTCTATGATGAGCCAGGTGTTGGGGATACAGCAGTAAACAAAGAGAGCGTTTGTATTTCAGAGCGTGTGTGGGGATGGTGTGTGGAAGAAGGCAGAGACAGATAACAAGTAAAATATATAGAGCATGTGGATGGTAGTAAGTGCTACGGAAAAAAAAAAAAAAAGGAGAGACAGAGAGTGAATAAATATGTATTTTGAAATAAGGTCAGGGAAGGCCTCATTAAGATAATGCTTGAGAAACGGGGCATCTGGGTGGCTCAGGAGGGTAAGCATGACTCTTGCTTTTGGTTCAGGTCATCATCATCTCAGGAACATGAGATCTGGTCCCTGTGGGCTCTGTGCTCTGAGCACGGAGACTGCTTAAGAATCTTTCTCTCCCTCTCTCTCTCTCTGCCTGCCACCGCTTCCTCCACTCCCCATGTGCCCACATATTCCTCGCCCTCTATCTCTCTAGGGAAAAAAAAATGTTTGAGAAGAGACTAGAATATACTGAGGAAGGCCATGCTTAAAATTTTCACTCAAAGGGGATTTTTATTTATTTATTTATTTATTTATTTATTTATTTATTTATTTATTTATTTATTTATTTTATTTTATTTATTTATGATAGGCACACAGTGAGAGAGAGAGAGGCAGAGACACAGGCAGAGGGAGAAGCAGGCTCCATGCACCGGGAGCCCGATGTGGGATTTGATCCCGGGTCTCCAGGATCACGCCCTGGGCCAAAGGCAGGTGCCAAACCGCTGCGCCACCCAGGGATCCCTCAAAGGGGATTTTTAAAAGGTTACTTTCCCCAACCTGATATTTCTTAGTTTTATTTATTTTTTTAAATTTTTTTATTTATTTATGATAGTCACAGAGAGAGAGAGAGAGAGGCAGAGACACAGGCAGAGGGAGAAGCAGGCTCCATGCACCAGAAGCCCGACGTGGGATTCGATCCCGGGTCTCCAGGATCGCGCCCTGGGCCAAAGGCAGGCGCTAAACCGCTGCACCACCCAGGGATCCCTATTTCTTAGTTTTATATATAAGAATCTTAGAAAAGGTAATAGCTTTGTTCAATATGATGAAACAGATGCTTTCCTGTATTTTGGTTACTCATAGACTAGTGATAAATATAATTTAAGCTATACTGTTGTAACTGAAGCCAAATATAGGAAATTTAAAATACCAGTATAACATAAAAAAGAAGAGGCACTTCAACATAAAACACTGGAAATTACTTTATTAATTTATCAAGCTTGGAGGTCACACTTACCTCACCAAATAAGCTACAAGTTCACTTATACTTCTCTTTCTCCAGAATGTTAAAGCTACATTCAATCTCAAATTCCTGCTGAACAAAACCTGTGCCATTGTTTCATGATCCTGAGAAACCTGAAAGGCAGTAATCTAATTTGTTAAAAAGCACACTGAAAGCATGAAATCATTTTTTTCCAATTAAATTATTCTGGTAGACATATTTTATAATTATGCAGAGGTGACTCCTTTTACTGACCCCAAAAACAGAACGTTGCAGTTGAACATGGTAAACAAATGACCTGAATAAATTTAGGATGTTTATTTTTTTATCAATACTTTTAATTTGCTACCATTTTTTAAAATCTCAATAATTTGCAAAGCAAATTATTTTTAGTTCACCTATAAACCTAGGATTTAATTTATTATATGGATTAAAGGAAAAGGTAAATATATACAGGATAGTCATTATCAACCGAGTAACATGGGAAGGAAACAGTAAAAATTCAGTTCTGCAACCAGCATTTATATTTATTCACTTGGGACACCTAGGTGGCTCAGCGGTTGAGCAGATGAGCATCTGCCTTTGGCTCAGGTCATCATCCTCGAGTCCTAGGATTGAGTCCCATATCGGGCGCCTTGCGGGGAGCCTGCTTCTCCCTCTGCCTGTGTCTCTGCCTCTCTCTCTGTGCCTCTCATGAATAAATAAAATCTTTAATAAATAAATACACTCAGTTTTTCTATATAATAAAGTAATATATTTCTATTGTAAAAAGTTCAAATAGGGGCAGCCCGGGTGGCTCGGAGGTTTAGCGCCACCTTTACCCCAGGGCCAGGTCCTGGAGACCCGGGATCGAGACTTTGGGCTCCCTGCATGAAGCCTGCTTCTCCCTCTGTCTGTGTCTCTGCCTCTCTCTCCCCGTCTCTGTATGTCTGTCATGAATAAATAAATAAAATCTTAAAAAAAAAAAGTTCAAATAGCATGGAAATGAATCAAAGAAAAAGTGAATAATCTCTATGTGTCCAGATAAAATCTAGTATCACTTCCCAGAAGTAATCACAGTTAATAGACTGGTATGTATCTTTCCAAAGCATTTTCCAGATAGACAAATTAGGTAGATATAAAATTAAAATACTATAATATCTGTATTTTTGAAAACTTTGTTTTTCACTTTTATTTTATAAAGATTTTAATGTCAAAACATAGATCCTCATTTTTAAAAAACAATTATAGTCTCCAGTTGTTATATACCATAATTTATTAAAATTGGCTGTTTTTTTCCTATTAAAACTACACATCAAGAAACATCCTTCTGTATGTAAATATGTGCACTTGTACAAATATTTCTGTAAGATTCATTTTAGAACTGAAACTAGATCCATTTTTAAAAAATAACAATTAAAATATAATTCACATACGATAAAACAACCATTTAAAATGTACAATTTGGGGGATCCCTGGATGGCTCAGTGGTTTAGTGCCTGCCATTGGCCCAGGGCGTGGTCCTGGAGAGCCGGATCGAGTCCCGCATCGGGCTTCCTGCATGGAGCCTGCTTCTCCCTCTGCCTGTGTCTCTGCCTCTTTCTCTGTGTCTCTCATAAATAAATAAAATCTTTAAAAAAAATGTACAATTTTTAGATGTGATTATGATGACACAGCAAAGGTCTGTGGTCCTAGGTCTACAAATGTGTGGTGAGGAATTAGGACAAACTGGAGACAGGCTGTTTGACACATGGACTGCCTAGTTGGAAAATATTTTGACTCCAAACCTTAAAATACACACGTGGTGTCTGTGCTCACTTCATTCACACAGAGCTCCCTGGACAATGAACCTCTAAAAAAAAAAAAAGTCTCCCCTGGAGCAGGAGCATCAGGGTTTGCTTGGGCCAAGGCAGAGCTAAACTGCTGGGTCACAGGGGCTGTCCTACAATTTGGTAGTTTTTAGTACATTTGTGGAGTTGTACAATCCCCACAATCAATTTTAAAATCAACATTTTCATCATCCCCAAGAGAAACCCTGAACTCCATTCTCCCTTCTTTCTAGTCCCTGGCAACCATTAATCTACTTGTTGTCTCTATGACTTCACCTATCTAGACAGTTCATATAAATTAAATTATACAATATGTGGCCTCTTTTGATGTGGCTTCTCTCCCACAGCACAATATTTTCAAGGTTTATACATAGTGTAGCATATATTGCTCCTTTACTTCTTTATAATAATCAGATAATATTCCACTGCATGAATATTTTGTTTATCCATACATCAGGTGAAGGACATTGGAATAGGCTACTATGAATATTATGAACATCTCTTTATAACTGTCTGTGTAGACATGTATTTTGGATTCTCTTGGTTATATACCCAGGCATATAGAACGGCCGAGTCAAATGGTTATGTGTATTTGAACTTTGACAAAATAATGTCACTACTTTTAGATTTAGGTTTTTAGAGCAGGCACTAGTGAGTCAGGAAAAAAAGGTATGGAAAAAGATCAGGGGCTTCTGGGTGGCAGAGTCAGGTAAGTGACTGATTTGGTTTTGGCTTAGGTTGTGATCAGGTTGTAAGATCAAGCCTGGCACTGGGCTCATTGCTCAGTACAGAGTCTGCTTAACACCGTCTCTGCTTCTGCCTCCCACCCCCCGCCCCAGCTTTCTCTCTCTCTCTAAAAATAAATAAATCTTTTAAAAAAAAGAAGAGAAAGAAATAATAAAATCAATCAACTTATTAGTTGTCAGGCTAAGGAAGGTTTGTGCAAAGTACTCAAAATGAGAGCAAAGTAAAAGGAGGTCCTTGAAAAAATGACTCACCATGGCACTAATTCAAATGTACAACTGAAACTTTATTTTATTTTATTTATTTTAAAGATTTTATTTATTCATGAGAGACATAGAGAGAGACGCAGAGACACAGGCAGAGGGAGAAGCAGGCTCCCTGCAGGGAGCCTGATGTGGGACTTGATCCCGGGACTCCAGGATCACGCCCTGAGCTGAAGGCAGACACTCAACCGCTGAGCCACCCAGGCGTCTTTTTTTTTTTTTTTAAAGATTTATTTATTCATGAGAGACACAGAGAGAGGCAGGGACACAGGCAGAGGGAGAAGCAAGCTCCTTGAGGAGAGTGCGATTTGGACTCGATCCCAGGATCCCGGGGATCCCGACCTTGGCCAAAGGCAGATGCTCAACCACTCAGTCACCCAGGTGTCCCCATGGTAGTTCACTATTAAATCAAACTTCCCTGCTTCCTTTTTTTTTTTTTTTTTTTTTTTTAAGATTGATTTATTTTTGGAGAGAGAGAGAGAGCTAAAGAGAGTGAGCTCACACACAGGAAGGGGCAGAAGGGGAGAAAGAGGAAAAGGGAAAGAATCCCAAGCAGACTCTGCACTGAGCACAGTGTTCTACAGGGACTCAACCTCATGACCCCAAGATCAGGATCTGAGTGGAAATAGAGTCAAAAACTTAAATGACTAAGCCATCCAGGCACCCCCCTGCTTCTTCCCTTCTCACAAATACTGTATGTACTTCCTTCACTTCTCCTGGAATTATTTCCTATTACTTCAGGATTTTATTTTTACAAGTAAAAACATATTCAAATGCAATCTCTTTTTTTGCATCAATTCATTATGGTTTTACTCAATAATATTTAAATTTCCATCCTCCTTTCATCTTATTTACTTGTAATTATTATCCTAAATGTGATGTTCATTTTCACTCATGACCATTTTAATTAATTTTTTTTTCTGGGGTGCCTGAGTGGCTCAGTTGATTGAGCGTCAGACTCTTGGTTTCTGCTCAGGTCTTTATGTCAGGATCATGACATGGAGCCTGTGTGGGGCTCTGCACTCAGAGGGAAGGCTGCTTGAGATTCTCTCTCCTTCTTCCTTTTGCCCCTCCCCCTACTTGTGCATATGCAATCGCTCTCTAATTAATAAATAGATCTTTAAAAAGAAAATTTTTTGTTTGCATGCCACAGAATATGTTTTTCAAGCTATCATGCCAGAGAGAAATAATACTAAGTTTACCAAATCATAGCAAAAGAAATTAATGTTATGTACCCATTAAAAAATTGTGGAAGCATTTAATTATATGGAAAAAAATCCAAATTTGTTAAACATAAAAATCAAGTAAGCAAACATGTACAATATGATAAAAATAGATACATTAAAAATTTAATACTGTTATTTCTAAATGTTGAGATTATGACTAATATTTTCCTTGGGGTTTAGTTTCTATAACATATACAATAAACATGTAATAATTATTATAAATTCACATTTATAAACTTAACTATTCCTTCAAATGACCATTTTTTTAAAAAACCTGTTTTTGAGGTGTTGTATCATCCCTCCCATTGAAAGTATGTAATACAATTTTTAATAAATTTACAGAATTATACAACCATCATTACAATCCAGTTTTAGGGTATTTCTTATTACCCACACCCACCCCGCCCCTCAATTCCCCCGAGCCTGTTCAAACAATTACTTTCACCCAAGTTAAAAGAGCAGCAAACCTCAGCAGGTTTGTTTGCCTGAACGAAGCTTCCAGTGGCAATTCTGAGAGCCAAGCAAAACGTTCCTGGGTAACTAGCTTTGGTGGTCTACGTTTTAGGCAAGATTTCTTCTTTTCCTTTCCTTTAAATTCTCTGCTGCCTAACTTGCCATTCTGAATATTTAATGCAGCTTATCAACCATTTCATTCCATTTCAGATATCGCTAACTTAGGGAAATGGAGTAACTACTGATTCAAATTTGGTTAATCTAGAAAACTGTCTCAGGGAGTTATAATCACTCAGTCTGAATTCAACAGGCAATGGATGACTCTGCTAGCAGAATATGACAAATAAAAATACGAATAGTGCAATAGGAACAAAGTTAAGCTCATTTAAATAACTTACCTCAGAAAAAAAACCACTATATTTTGATGATGGGCTTTCTGTCTGTGAAGAACCAGCATCACTGGAGTTAACCAAATATGTTCGACTATCGTGGCGTAATTTTTCAGGCAGGTGGCCTGCACAAGCTAGTTCATTTTCTTTATTTGCCATGTCACAGCCCCCACTTCTAGGGGACTGTTTTTTTCTGTAACAAGGATTTGGAAAAGGATGATGCACTTTCTTTCTGCGATAGATCACCTTGCGTAGTTTATCTGGGCTTTTCACAGCTTGTCCAACTGTTCTGTAAGAAGGATTGACTTGTTTAAATGAAAAAGAACATGAAAACTGTTACAACTTTTTAAGCAGAAAGATTTAATAGGCCACATTTTGTGATCACAATTCACTAAAATTAGAAGAGAATTTTTTTTTAAGATTTTATTTATTTATTCATGACACACACACACACAGAGGCAGAGACACAAGCAGAAGGATAAGCAGGCTTCCTGTGGGGACCCTGATGGCGGGACTCGATCCCAGGACCCCGGGGTCACAACCTGAGCCGAAGGCAGACGCTCAACCGCTGAGCCCCCAGGCGTCCCAGAAGTAAAGAGAATTTAAAAACTCTTAACTCTTAGATCAAAGTGGAAAGTAAAAGGGAAAAAATTACAAACCATTTGGAAAGCAATGAAAAGAATACTTTATACCAAATGAAACTAGAGGCATAATAACTAGATGCTTTAAAAAAGAAATAGGGCGGGGATCCCTGGGTGGCTCAGCGGTTTAGCACCTGTCTTTGGTCCAGGGCGTGATCCTGGATTCCCGGGATCGAGTCCCACGTCACGCTCTGGCTCCTCTGCCTGTGTCTCTGCGTCCTCTCTCTCTCTCTGTCTCTTGTGAATAAATAAATAAATCTTAAAAAAAAAAAAAAGAAAAAAGGAAATAGAAGTTTGAATTGTGAAAATCTGAATATATATATAAAGATTTTTTATTTATTCATTTGAGAGAGACAGAGAGAGGGAGGGAGAACATGAGCAGAGGGAAGGGTTAGAGGGAGAGGGAGAAGCAGACTACCCATTGAGTAGTTTGCTTGACTTGGGGCTGGATCCCAGACTCGGGGATCATGACTTGAGCCAAAAGTAGATGCTTAAGTAACTGAGCCACCCAGGGGCCCCCAAAATACTTATTTTGATTAAAATTAAGTATATTTAATTTAAGTATGATAAAACACAACAGAGCAAATCTTTCATATGGTGATTCTCAAATATTCTGGCCTCAAAATGCCTTGCAACTCTTAAAAATTATTGAGTTTTCAAAAGAATTCTTTTATGTGGGAAATATCTACTGATATTTACTATATCAGACACTGAAACTGAGGAAACTTATTGATTCACTTAAGAAATAATAAGCTCATTACATATTAACACAGAATATTTTACCAAAAAACCTGTCTTCCAAAACAAAATATAGCGAGAAGAATGGCACTGTTTTTTACATTTGTGCAAAATCTCTAATATCTAGTTTAACAGAAGACATCTGGATTCTCAGAATTGCTTTTGAATTTAATGTACTATGGTATCAAATATCATGTAGCCCCTGGAAAACTCTACTGTATTTGTAAGAGTGAAAATGAAGGTGAGTTAATGTTATTGTTATGAATATAGTCTTGACCTCATAAACTACCAGGACCCCTACTGTCCTCAGGTCCATTTTGAGCACCAGCAGTTCAGTAGAAAGTGCCTTTAGAGTTCAGAAGATCTGAGAATGAATGCCATTTTTAACATTTTCTGGCTGTATGACCCTGAACAAATCACACATCTTTAGTTTTTCTCAACTATTAGGGTCCACAATAGCTTTCTAGTTGGGTTATTGCAAGGATTTGGAGATAATACTGATGTGTTTTCCACAGTGACGGGCACGAAGGAGCTATTTGACAATAAATTGCTTATTAATAAAAGAGAAAACTTCTCTTTTCCCCTCTTTTCATTCTCACCTTTTATTATTTGTTTCCTACAAACTTTAAAGAAGCTCTTACCTATTTTTGTAAGCAGCCAACTGTTTTGGAGATTTCTTAACCTGAAAAATAAAAGTAGATAATTAACAGCATATTTAAGTTCTTTTGTGAAGCTACATAAACTTTGTGACTGATATCAACAAATATGAAATTCCATAGGTAAGTTTTTCAGATTAAAGCTGCAGTCTCAGTCTATAGTTATAACATTGTGTGTAGGTATACTTGACAAAGCAACATACCTAACTCCCTATTTTCCATGCCACTAGTCATATATTTTACTTACATGGTACTTAGTAAGTATGTTGACTTTTAATATCATTTAAAAGAAATATCAGCATGAATGAGCATTGCAACGGTGGAAAAAAAAAAAGCACCTCCGCGTTTCCTCTTTAGAATTAAACTATAATACTCAAATGATATACCAAAACACCATACTGTCCATAAACTGTTTAGATCTCTTGGAATATAAACAGTTTTCAATATTTCATTAATTCCACTTGATTTTGGGAGATTAAGCAAATCATCACCCTTTTGTTGTTTAAATAATTTAACTAAAACTATCCATAGACTTAATGGTTTAAACTTTCTGTGATGTACTAAATGACTGTGTCTCCCCAAAATTCATGTTGAAATCCTAATGCCCCAAATGAAGGATATGAGGAGGTGGGGCCTCTGGGAGGTGATTAGGTCATGAGGGGGGCACCCTCAAGAATGGGATCAGTACCCTTATAAAAGAGATGGTGGGTTGCTCTCTTGCCCCTCCTGCCATGTGAGGAGGAGACAGCAGAGAAGACAGCCACCTATGAACCAGGAAACAGGCTCTAATCAGATACCATATTGGCCAGGGCCTTTATCTTGGACTTCTTCCCAGCCTCCAGAACTGTGAAAAATACATTTCCATTGTTTATAAGTCCCCCGGTCTATGGTATTCTATAGCACCATGAACAGATGAAGATATACTGTCTTACCCATTACCTAGAAACTATGCACTTACCTCCTTCATGTTCTTATTAGTAAAATTAGAGATCCTTTTTCTAGGAAGATCAGTGGAGTGATCCTCAATATTATTACAAAAGGTTCGTTTTTTAACATTGTGGGCTTCAGATGCCATAATCTCTTAAATACCTAAACAACAAAACAAAAATAATATATGGAAAATACAAAAAGCAAAAGAGCCTGATTATACCCTTAACAGATATATATAAAAATACAATACTATGTAAAAGAGGTTTATGAGTAAAGCAGAGGACATAGTTCTAATTTATATACTTTAAAAAATCTTAGAGGAAATACAAGACAGGAAATTGGGCCCTTTCTGTTCTCATTCCTTAGTTGTAGCCAGTTAATGATATTATGACAGATTTTTGCCAATGCAATATGTCAATCTTTCCATTTTCTCTCTCTCTCTCTCTCGATATATATATGTATATATTAAATTAAAATTAAATTTAAATTTACAGGTTATGAAATAATGTCTATATAGTAATATCAATGATATCCATATGTCTTGAAGCCTAGTTTTAGAATCAAATCACTAGGAGCACCTGGATGGCTCAGTCAGCTAAGCATCTGACTACTTCAGCTCAGGTCTTGATCTCAGGGTCCTGGGATGGAGCCCCATGTCAAGCTCCGTGCCCAGCAGAGAGTCTGCTTCTGCCTCTCTCTCTTTCCTTCTGCCCCTGCCCCTGCTTGTGCTCTCTCTCTCTCTTTCTCAAATAAATAAATAAATAAATAAATAAATAAATAAATAAATAAAATCTTAAAAAAAAAAAAAGAAGAATCAAATCACTGGGTCAAATACAACTACAAGCAGGCAGAGGAACAAAGCTATATATATCTGACTTGTTTTATGCCCAATCCTTAAATTTTTTTCATTCTTTCTGTTAGCTCTTCAGAGCTTTCCTCTACCTTTGTTTTTTTTTTTAAGATTTTATTTATTTATTTATGATAGACATGGGGGGGGGGGAGAGGCAGAGACACAGGCAGAGGGAGAAGCAGGCTCCATGCCAGGAGCCCTATGCGGGACTCGATCCCGGGACTCCAGGATCGTGCCCTGGGCCAAAGGCAGGCGCTAAACCGCTAAGCCACCCAGGGATCCCCTTTCCTCTACCTTTGAAAAAACAATCACAATTTTCTATTCCTTCAATTATATCCAAAGAGGGGGAAAATACACTATTACTTCCTTTACATCAAAGAATAAATTAGTGATTCCCCCACTTGCACTCAAGTTTCCCACAGGAAATTTATTTCAAGCCATGACCTGAACACAAGTTCCTCCCTCATTCATTTTTTAAATGTTTACTGAGCATCCACTATATGCCAGGCACTGGAATTAATGTAGATGATGGATCAGAGATGCTCTTCTAAACAATCACTTGGGAAGCTTTTAGAAAATACGATCTTTCTGGGCCCTAACTTCAGACTAGAACTCAGCAGGTCTCTGGAGTGAAGCCCAAAGCAATTATATTTTTAAAAAGCTCTGCAGCATTTCTGATGCACACTCTTAGAAGAAAATCTGCCTTAGAGAATTTTCCAAAAATATGCACAAACACATGAAAATTTGGAAATAATCTCAGGGTACTCTAAGATTTCTTGCCATTGATCCATGGACATCCCTTCCAGCTGCAACTCCAGGTTTAAAGACCTTTCAGATGAGACTTTTTAAAAAATAAATAATTGCAGTAATACAATAAACACTCTGACAGAGGGGCAGTCACGTGAGTCAGGAAAGCTTTACTGAGGAGAGACTTAAAGGACAAATAACACATTGAAAAAACAGCATGTGCAGAACTGAAGGGCATGAAACAACATAGTTTGTCTGGCAATCTCTTAAGATGCATGTGACTGGAGCTTAGGCTGGAAGTGGGTTGTAGCAGAGTGAAAAATGAGGCTGGAGAGATAGAAGCTGGATCCCATAAAGGATCGTTTGTACAGGTAAGCGTTTCTTTTTTAAAGAAAGGGGAGCTTGGGGCAGCCCAGGTGGCTCAGCGGTTTAGTGCCGCCTTCAGCCCAGAGCCTGATCCTGGAGACGGTGATTGAGTCCCACGTCCCACATCAGGCTCCCTGCATGGAGCCTGCTTCTCCCTCTGCCTGTCTCTGCCCCTCTCTGTGTATGTGTGTGTCTCTCTCATGAATAAATAAATAAAATCTTAAAAAAAAAAAGGGGAACTTTTATTAAAGATAATGGACTAAACATATGTAATTTCTTCTACCCTTCCCTGAAACCCCATTACAATGATAGTAAAGGGTTTTTAAAGGCATAAAACGCATAAGGACAAAGAGAAATAATGAGTTGATGACAATAACATTTGAAAACTGAAAAGCAGAAATGATAAATGACAGCAGATTTGAGAAAGCCAAATCCTAAATCAGCAGTGAGGAATGGTAAAAAGCAGAATCCCCAAAAGGTTCAGGAATTGGCAATATTGAGGACATCAAGAAGTAGGGATAAATGTGGGTTTAAGAATACGGAGAATGACTGAATATCCATTTAAGACACAATTAGCCCCTAGATTCCTTTCCCTATTCCTTTTTTTTTTTTTTAAGATTTTATTTATTTATTCATGAGAGGCACAGAGGGAGAGAGGCAGAGACACAGGCAGAGAGAGAAGCAGGCTCCATGGCAGGGAGCGCGATGTGGGACCCGATCCTGGGCCTCCAGGATCACGCCCCGGGCTGAAGGCAGGCACTAAACCACTGAGCCATCCATCCAGGGATCCCCATGAGCCATCCAGGGATCCCCCCTTTCCCTATTCCAATAAAAGTTTTATTGTATGGAATATTTAAAACAAGAGCCCTTGGTTTAGGAAACACCAGGCATGAATGAAGGAGCGGAGTATAGTCTAACAGGGGATCAAATGAAAATTTACATACTAAATGTTGAGATCTAACCTTTCTACCATTTGCCTCATGGATGCTTGCAGCCAGCTTTATATACTCCAGGAAGAGTACAGAAGATCCTTCTTTGGGAACTCTGATAAGTCCCAGGGGAAAACACACACACACACACACACACACACACACACACACACACACATTCTCTCTCTCCTCTCTCTCTCTCTCTCCTAAAAATAGTGACATCAGTGATGGTCAAAGTCCTCAAAGTACTGTTTTCCATCTTGATTATGGTGATAGTTACCTGTCAAAACTAATAGAACTATGCACTAAAACAGGTGAATTTTTATCATACATAAACTATATCACAATAAACCTGACTTGCAGAAATCCTCGAGAGACAAGAACAAATTGTATACATGAACCACAAATGAGACAAGAAACAAAGCAACAAAGATTTGGAAAATAAAAATAGGATATAATAAGACAGAGAAAAATCAATAGAAAGCTTGAAGAGAAACTTGAGGCTATCTCCTGAAATACAGAAAAAAAAAGGTAACATTGGCTTAAAGGAACCAATATCCAAATAAATGGAATTTCAGAAAGAATACAGAGAAGACAAAGAAGAAATCAAGGAAATAACTGAAAAATGTACAGGATTGAAGGACATGAATTTCCACATTGAAAGAGCACAATGAGGTCAGCATTGGGGATGAAAATACACCTACAAGGCACATAATTGTAAAATTTCAGAGCACTAATGAATCTGAAAATATATGGAACAAATAAACAATATCCCCTCCCAATGACTGATGGAACAAATAGACAAATTCAACAAGGCTATAAGACAATACTATCAACCAACAGGATAAAATCAACATCGATCAAAAACTCCAACCAACAACAGCAGAACAAGGACATGCCATGATGATGATGCAAGTTAAAACCACAATGACGCACTATTTCACAACCACCAGAATGGCTATAATAAAAATGACACAAAATAGCAAATGCTGAGAAGGATGTGGAGAAACTGGAACCATCACACATTACTGTAGGAACGTAAAATGGCACAGTGACTCGGGGAAAGAGGTTGGCAGTTTCTTGAAATGTTAAATATGGATTTACCATATGACCCAGCAATTCTACTCCTACATATTTACTCACAAGAAATGAAAGTTTATGTCAACACAAAGACTTGTATGCAAATGTTGATAAAAACATTATTCAGAATAGCCAAAAAAGTGGAAACAACTCAAATGTCTATCAGTTGGTGAATGGAAAAACAAAACATGATATATTTGTTGGGAATACTACTCAACAAGAAAAATGAACAAAATATTAATACATGTAACACTATGTATGAAACATCATACTAAGTGAAAGAAGCCAAACACAGAAGACAAGATATTATGTGATTTCATTTATATGAAATGTCCATAGAAGTAGAGAGGATACAGGGGCACTTGGGTGGCTCAGTTGGTTAAGCATCTGACTTCAGCTTGGGTCATGATTTCAGGATCCTGGGATGGAGCCCCAAGAAAGGTTCTCCACTCCGGGAGTCGGTTTGTCTCTCTCCTTCTGCCCCTCTCTCTGCTCGTGCTCTCTCTCAAATAAATGAAATCTTAAAAAGAAAAAAAGTAAAGAGCACAGAGACAGAAAGTAGATTAATGGTTGCCTACAGCTGAGGTGGGAGTGAGAGTAACTGGAAATGGACACAACGCTTCTCTGGGGGTGATGGCAGTGATGGAATGTTCTAAAATTAGATTGTGGTTGAGGATTATACAATTCTGTATATACTTGTACTAAGTGAGCTATAATTTAAAACGGGTGTATTTTACAGTATGTAAATTATACTTCAATAAAGCTTTAAAAAAGTAAATTATCAAAATTGTAATTGGCAATGTCTCATTACAAAGGATTTTTTACACTACAAATTCCATTTTGTTTTATATCTTATGCATTTGGTGCCACCCTTCTTGGGCAGTAAGATTATCCTTTCCCCTCCAGAGCATTTGACAGTGCTATTAAAATAGTTTAAAGCAACTGCTGAGGCTCCTAGGTGTTTCCACAGTGCTGTTTGATAATATTCAAAAAGAGAATAATCTGAAACAGGATTAAAAGTGGATGAAGGGATCCCTGGGTGGCGCAGTGGTTTAGCGCCTGCCTTTGGCCCAGGGCGCGATCCTGGAGACCCGGGATCGAATCCCACGTCAGGCTCCCGGTGCGTGGAGCCTGCTTCTCCCTCTGCCTGTGTCTCTGCCTCTCTCTCTCTCTCTCTCTGTGACTATAAATAAATAAAAAATTAAAAAAAAAATTTAAAAAAAAAAAGTGGATGAAGACAATGATTATAGAAACTAGAAAAGATAATCTTTTAATGAAAAAAGAATAAAAGGAAGCACCTAAAGAGAATAAAAGGACTAGGAGATACTGAGAAGAATCCAAAATACTAACTTTACCTAACTTTACGTTCTGAACATTGAATATAACACATTATTTTTTATTTTTATTTATTTTTTATTTATTTTTTTCACATTTTTAAAAATAAAGATAAGAAAGTGATTACTATGGATATTTTCTTTAGAAAGTAGGAAAGACTCAGCATGTAGAAGGAGCTGAAGGGTTGAATCCCCCTTACACAGTAGATATCTCTTATCAGAAAGATGAAAAGGGATTCATGGCTGTCAAATCAAGACATTAAACAGCTCTAAGTGTTTGCATACTCCCTACCTACTCACAGCAATGGAAAAAACTCATCATAAAGGAATGAAACATGTCTGGACTTTTGTCCCTAATAACTTATTATATAGTTCAAGATCAAGTTAATTTAAGCTTTCATTTTATATTAATATACTAGCAATATATCAACCATTTACATTGTATTTAACTCTGCAATCTCACTAGGCAACTTCATTTCTCTTCTTAAAAAGCAAAGCATGTTTGTGCACAGAGAATTATAATCATTAATATTCTTGGTATCAAATATTCTCCTCCAATTACCACCACAGACTCTCACAAAAGGCTTGAATGGTATTCCCTAAGAGTCCAGAGGCTGAAAACTGTATATAACCATTACTGTGTAATTTTAAAATACATAAATAAAGTGGTTTTAGAATTTAAAACTTGAGCCTAACACTGCAGTCCAGGAGATAACTAGGCTGGTCAAGGGCAGAGTGGAGGGCACAGAATCCACGCTACGCTACTGCATCTTTGTCTCCGTGAAGTGACTGCACCTCATCCCCATCCCTAACCACAGGACCATTAACACTTGCCAGCCAGGACAGCTAAGATGAGGGTACTAATTCTTCTAGGAGATGTCAAGAGACAAATGAATATCAACTACATGGGAGTCCTACCTCTTATTCTTCCCTTACCCTATAAGGGGAAACTCTTCTCTCTTCTAAGTCCAACAGTCGATGTGTAAGGCTAAGAAACGGACAAATCACAGGTTTCCCCAGAAGGCAGCTGCCACACAAAAAAATAAATGGGAAGGATGAACACAGACTTTTTTCTTCAAGAACTTCAATGAAGGTGAGAGGAACAGAAGGTTAAAGATGAGATTTTTCTGGTACAATCTTTAGAGCCTGAGGCTATGGATTCCCTCCACCTAAATTCAGCTACCAGACACTTAATAACTGCTTTGGTATCTGCAGCACTTATTGAAATATCTAACAATGAAGTTTGCATCAGGTTAAAAAACAAGGTGATAAAAAAAGGAAATTGAGAATGCTAAGGTTCATACAGATGGGATCAGTGCTTACAATGAAATATTAAAAACACCATTTTCAAAGAATGTTTTGTGAGCGGAAGGTTCAAAAAATAATCGCCTTATAAAGAGGTTAAAAAATGGTCATTCAAAAGCTATCTAAGCTATATACATATAAGTATGTGTGTGTGTATATATAAATGATCAATGCATTCAAAAGAGCTCTATCAAAACTAATAAAAATTATTTATTGCTAGTGGAATTACAGGTGACTTGTTCCCTTCCTTTATAGGTTTCTCGGGCAGCTCAGGTGGCTCAGTGGTTTAGCACTGCCTTTGGCCCAGGGTGTGATCCTGGAGATCTGGGATCGAGTCCCACATCGGGCTCCCTGCGTGGAGCCTGCTTCTCCCTCTGCCTGTGTCTGTGCTTTTCTCTCTCCGTGTCTCAGGAATAAATAAATAAAATCTTTAAAATATATATATATATATATATTTACAGGTTTCTCTATTTTCTACAATGAACATGAATTATTTTCATAATCTGAATAAATAACATAACGAGGTCACGGTCTTATAAGAAACGGTTTAATTATACAACTCCCTTATAGTAAAAAAAAAAGTGAAAAAGGTGTAAATGCCAACATGCAGAGGTAACATTTCATAGGAAGGCTCTATTTTACCTTTTCCAAAATTAGGACAGCTCTATCTAGAGCTGAGAAAATTATCTCAGTTCGTGCCTTCTCACCTCATTTGGGACTTAGCTCCCCCACCTCCCTTCTATATCTTCAGTTTCTCTGTTTGAACTGATTCCTCCCCTTTTGCTTTCAAACATTCTCAGGTTTCCTCTACCAACTCCTATACTCTTTCTCTAATTCTCTTTCCTGCCAAACTTCTACAATGAGTGCTTTTCAGTTTCCATTTTCTCTTTAACCCTTTACAACCTTGATTTTATTTTGTCCTCCCATTTGAAAAACAACTGCATCTTCAAGGTGACTTGAAGCTGTAAGGGAGTCTTTTATAACACTGATGCTGCTCATAGCAGGGTCAGCTAAGCCAACCCTAAAGATTGCTCATTCTTCATCACCATTTAGCTTTTTCATCACTTCACTACACCCCCAACACACACACACACACACATGCGTGCAAACTTATTCACAGACCATAGCACTACAGTATCTTGACTCTCCTTGTTCCCTTACTCCCTTTTTGGTTCCTTTTCTTTCAACAACTCTCATTTCTACACTAAAATTGAAAAAGCATGCTCTCAAGGCTTCAGCTACTTCTCTAGACCCAATCTCTCCTCCTGATCTGGCATTGGTAGGTCCAAGTCAACACACCTAAAATAAACCTCTTCAATCTCTTCCAACGTCAAACCAACTAACAGCCCTTCCTACCTACCACATTTTAAATTGCTGGCATCAAACTTCTCTCAACTAAAAACCCAGGAGTTATTCTGACTTCTCTCTCCTTCCCTCCAACTGATCACTAAGTCTTCTTGAATCTTTCTTTAAAATGTTGCATGGATCCGTTCTGACCTTTTAATCCTCCCACTGTCAAAACGCTAGCCCTACTAGCAGTCAGGATGGCCAAGCGGTTCAAGGTGCTGCATTTGGAACTCTAGCCCCATCACTTCAAGCCCAAATTATTGTAAGAATTATTTGATTTTCCTGTCACCAGTCTTTCCTGGTCTCTAGGAATCATTCTTTAACCTACAGTGTTCATGACAAAATCCCCAAATCTCTAATAGTTACCTACCTTTTACTACAGGATTTCCTGAATTATGTTCGAAGTATTCACATAGATTAATAGATGTTTTACTCTATTCACAAAAATTTGGATATGCTGCATATTAAGTTACTTCTTGGAAATTAATTAAATACATTAGTAAGGCTCTGAGAGGCCTAATTTTATTTTGCTCTGCTTCCCAAACTTGGCCACTATCCTACTTTTTAAAATTTTGACAGATACATATAAAATTTGAAAGATGCAGATGTTTCTAGGAACATAGTTTGTGGAACTGATTTACTACACCAAAGACTACACTATCTAAATGTTGAAGGCCTTCATAATTGGATACTATATTATTAAAGATTAATATAATTTTTTTAATTAGAAGGAGACAAGAGCAAAATGTACACCAACTATTATTTTTGATGGGGGGTAAGTTTTTGTTGATGGAGAGAAGTTCCACTGCAATGCTGTTAATGAAATAACGATATCATGAAAAATTAATAGGTAGCCTTTAGCAAAAGCTTACCATATGCTAGCCATGGGCATTTAGACACCCCATCATGCCCTTTTAATAGATGGTGAAGCAGAGGCACCCAAAGATGACATAATTTGCCCAAAGTCAAACAGCAAAAAAGTGGTAAGAGTCAGGCGTGGGACGCAGGCCTTCTGCTGCCACTGCCTCTGCTCTTACCCAACACATTGCACCCCAAGTAATATGAGATTAAGGGTGAATGTGCATATAGATGATGTAGGTTTTATCACTTTCTAGTTCATGATTTTTGGTAGGTCATTTATTCTGTTTTTTTTTTTAATCTGTTTTTTCAAGTACAAAATGGGGATGCTATGAAGATCAAAATAAGCTTATCTGTAAGTTATTACTGCTATTATCACTCACAGTATTTATATAAAATATATATACATACAATTTTGGTATTTTGGAAAACAAATCTGACAACACTGCAGAGCAAGTGCATATATATAAATAAAATTAATCATCCAAATCAGGATTGAGAATGAAAGGAAGCAGTATTAAAAACTGTGCTGCGGGCAGCCTGGGTGGCTCAGCACTTTAGCGCCGCCTTCAGCCCAGGGTGTGATCCTGGTGTCCTGGGATCGAGTCCCATGTCAGGCTCCCTGCATGGAGCTTCCTTCTCCCTCTCCCTGTGTCTCTGCGCCTCTCTCTCTCTCTCTGTGTTTCTCATGAATAAATAAAATATTTTTTAAAAAATTGTGCTGGGTGAACAGGCATAAACCAGTTTTATACCAAGCAAATTGGGATATGTGGTCACCCCACCTCAGTTAAAAAGTTTACTTTCTATAAAAATTACCAACTACTCAGCAATAAAAAGGAGTTATTAATACATATGACAACAAATATGTCTCAATCTCATTATGCTAATGAGAAGTAAGACTCCAAATGCTATATACTATATAACTTCATTTTTATGATATTCTAGAAAAGGTAAATTTATAGGGAAAGAAAAACAGCAATGGTTGCCAGAGTCCCTAGGAAGGAAAAGTAGATGTAAAGGGCTATGAGGGAACTTTTTGTAGTGAAGCATATGTTTTATTTCTTGAATGTGGTAGTGACTATACATACAACTCTGTGTATGTCAAAACTCATGTCAGTAAGACCTCAACAACCTGACTTTAAAAAACTGGGGTGCAGGGGATCCCTGGGTGCCTCAGCAGTTTAGTGCCTGCCTTCAGCCCAGGGCGTGATCCTGGAGTCCTGGGATCGAGTCCCACGTTGGGCTTCCTGCATGGAGCCTGCTTCTCCCTCTGCCTGTGTCGCTTATGAATAAATAAATAAAATCTAAAAAAAATAAAAATAAAAATAAAAAACTGGGGTGCATAGCACATGTCATTCATGGCTTTTCATTAGGCCTACTCCATTCTTTTTCTCCAAGAATTGGTCCAGATTTCAGTGTTGGAGGTTCTAGAAACATTCCTCAAAGCATCTGAAATATCTACCTGTACAAGGCCTGCCCTCTGGCTCTATGTTCAACTCATCTATGTGGGCTCTTGCCCTGAGCACGGAGATGCCCTCGGTGCCCTCTGTGTGCAATGAGTGCTCTCATTTGGAGGCCAGTGGCAGTTAAAAGCTTAACCTGAAAAGGTGTGCAGTCTCCTCCTGCTTCTCCCAGCTCTCTGGAAAGCTTTCTGCTCACTGTGCAGTAGGTATCAAAACTCACTACTTGGGTGAAAAATTAAAGACTCACCCAGCTTAAAGTCTAGTGTAGCTAAAAGATTAGGTCAAATAGTCCCATGTTCAAATCCCCAGCTTTCCTACTTAACTAGCTATGTGACCTTGGAAACAGCTGAGCCTCATTTTTCTTGTCTATAACAGTGAAGATGGGGGATCCCTGGGTGGCTCAGCGGTTTCGCGCCTGCCTTTGGCCCAGGGCGTGATCCTGGGGTCCCGGGATCGAGTCCCGCGTCGGGCTCCCGGCATGGAGCCTGCTTCTCCCTCTGCCTGTGTCTCTGCCTCTCTCTCTCTCTCTCTATCATAAATAAATAAAAATAAATCTTTAAAAAACAAAACAAAACAGTGAAGATGTTTTTGTATTTACGTGGCCTCCAAAAGTAAAAGAAAACCTGTAGATAATAAAACAGAGGGTTTTGTTTTTGTTTTTAATAAAGGAAGTACTGGGACAAAGAGAATGGGGAATAAGTTAATTTCCTGTCAAAACTTAAGAGAATAAACTGACTAAAGAGATTTCAAAGCAGCAGGCAAACTCTGGGGAGAGAAAGAGCAGTAACACTGGAACTTCACAGACGGGTCAAGGGCATCAGTGTAAGAGAAGATGGCATAAATTTAATAGACTAATAACCACATTAATGCTTTCACAAAATGAAACAGGGGAAAGTGTAGGGACTCCCAACCTCAACTGTAAGCATCTTCAAACAGAGGAAAGCATACTTTATAACAGTAAGTCTCATCTGTTTTGCTATTAATACTTCCTGCCTCTCCCAAAGTTTCATTTTCATGGAAATGAAATGTTTTTTTTTTAATTTTTATTTATTTATGATAGTCACACACACACACACAGAGAGAGAGAGAGAGAGAGAGAGGCAGAGACACAGGCAGAGGGAGAAGCAGGCTCCATGCACCGGGAGCCCGACGTGGGATTCGATCCCGGGTCTCCAGGATCGCGCCCTGGGCCAAAGGCAGGCGCCAAACTGCTGCGCCACCCAGGGATCCCGAAATGTTTCTTCTTTTATGGAAACAGAAATGTCCCTTTCCACTCCATCACAGCCTCTCTGACCATGACTGAGTTCAACTCTTCCTCTGAATCATTTCTTGATTCCTACCCTTCATTGATCTCTTCCTTCAGCACCTTCTTATGGTCCTTAAATGAATACCACATAGTTTAGAACTTTAACAATTAACAAATAACTGACGGCCTAAAGGAAGACATGACTGAGCACTAATTGATCCAGGTGTGTCTCCTCTTGCCAACTAGACTGCAAAACTTCTCATAAGCAGGAGCTGCATTTCACACCTTTAGATACACAATCTAAAAGGTAATTCAACAATTCTTAGTTAATTTAGATATATACAAAGACACAAAAATAGGTGTGTGTGTGTGTATATATATATATGTATATTGTCCAGTGAGCAAATGAATATCACAAAGGACTAGTGTTTTAGTTTAGTTTTTAAGGATTATTTATTTATTTATTTATTTATTTATTTATTCATGAGAGACAGAGAGAGAGGCAGAGACACAGAGGGAGAAGCAGGCTCCCTCTGCAGGGAGCCTGATGTGGGACTCGATCCCAGGACTCCAGGATCATGCCCTCGGCCGAAGGCAGGCACTAAACCGCAGAGCCAACCAGGGATCCCAAAGGATCCCAAAGGACTAGTATTTTAAAGTTCATTTTTTAAATGATTAAAGGAAAGAAAGCACATGTAGTCAATTCAACATGCATTTACTGAGCACCTACTATGTATCAAGGGATGAATAAGTAGTACATGTCTTATTTCTCAAGAAGCTCATGGCCTAGGGGAGGGAGGGGGATGACAAGAAAGTAAGAAAGTGAATAAATATAAAACAGTACGTGCTATAAAAGAGGAACAGATTTGTACTAAGAGGAACAGATAGTACAGGTTGCTAAAAAAGCAGCAGCAGTGAATCTAATTTGAGGGGCAGTGAAATATCTGGAAATACATCTTGTGTCATACCAGAGCTGAGTCCTGAAGACAGAGTTACTATAAAAAAGAAAAGCACGCTCTCTATTTAAGCAACCACAGTAACAACTCTTAGGCACCTGAAAATCAGAATCTGGAGCATTCTTTATTTATGTATTTTCAGTTCTTCTCCAGAAATGGTTGTTCAGTTTGAGCATGAATACAAAACCAAAACAGATACAGAAGCTGAGGGGGGAACTGTTATCATGGACACATCAGGCTGCCAGCACCCAAACCCCTTCCCAACGTTAGCATCACAAATGAGATTCTGATGCTATACGCCTTCCGATGTGATACAACAGGAAAGACTCCACAACACTATTACATATCCTTGCCAAAAAATCTAGCCTGAACATCAGCAAACTTCAACTGCCTGTTACCAACTACCAGTCTACACAACTGATGAATTACTGAACATTACATCTGAAACTAAGGATGTACTATACGTTGGCTAATGGAAATTTAAATTTTAAAAAATTTAACACAAAATAGAAGTCAGAGAGGAACCTATTAAGCACTACCATGGAGCTGTAATCAGAAAAATCAAGAAAACAAGTTCTTTGGGACACAAAACTCAGTTTCCTCAACAAACACTTTGCAAGAAAGAAAAATAAAGAGGAAGCTACATACTAAAAGACACTGCATTAACTGAATACGATGTGTGGACATTGCTTAATATCCTATATTTTAAAAACTGTTAAAATGTATAATAATTAGGGTCTCCTGGGGGGCTCAGTCACTTAAGCAACTGCCTTCAACTTGGGTCAAGATCCCAGGGTCGTGGGATGGAGCCCCACATAGCAGGGCGCCCACTTCTGCCTCTGCCTCGGCCTTTCCCCACTGCTTGTATTCTCTTACTGTCAAATAAATACAACTTTTTTTTAAGTATAATAATTAGGGAAATTTGAATATTGACTGGATAAATGATATTAAGGAACTCTTTACAACCTTAAAGTAAAACTAACAAAAAATAAACTGTACATAAAGTGTATTTAGGCATACACACCCATTAAACCATTATCATAGTCCATATATCCCTCATCTTCAAAAATTTCCAGTGTCACTTTATAATTCCTTCCCAACCAGTTGATCTGCTGTCACTATAGATTAGGTTGCATTTTCTACTATTTCATATAAATAGAATCATATACTATATACTCTTTTTCTGGAGGGAGGGTATGGTTTCTTTTACTCAACATAACTAATTTGGGAATCAACCATGTTGTTACATGTATCAAGCCCATTTTTTTTTTTAATTGCAGAGCAGTATTCTATTGTGTGAGTATACCAAAATTTGCTTATCCATTCATCTGCTGATGGACATTTGGGTTGTTTCCAGTTGTAGCTATTACTAATAAAGCTGCTATGAATAGTCCTGTATGAGTCTTAGCATGAACAGGTACTTTCATTCCTCTTCGGTAAATACCTAGGAGTGGGATGGTGATAGGTATATGTTTACCTTTTTAAGAAAACTGCCAAATTTTGATAAGTTGTACTATTTTACATTTCCATCAGCAGTGTATGAGAGTAAGGAATTATTATTAATCACTGTTAATTATTTCTAGTTGAATGGTATTATTACGATATTTTTGTTTTCTTTTAAAGAGTCTTTTACAGATACATATACATATATAATACAGATGAAAACAGATTATTTTTGGGATTTGCACCAAGTAGGGGAAAAATCAATGAAACAAGAAATGCTGATAATGACTGAAGCTGAGTAATTGAGATGTTCAATATACCATCCTCTGTTTTTCCATGATTTTTTTTAAAGATTTTGTTTATTTATTCATGAGACACGCACAGGGAGAGGCAGAGACACAGGCAGAGGGAGAAGCAGGCTTCCTACAGGGAGCCTGATTAGGGACTCGATCCCGGGACGTGGGATCATCATTTGAGCTTAAGGCAGACGCTCAACTGCTGAGCCACCCAGGCGACCCTGTTTTTCCACATGATTAAAAATTTCCATAAGTTTGGGCACCTGGATGGCTCAGTTAGTTGGGTGTCTGCCTTCAGCTTGGGTCACGGTTCAGGGGTCCTGAGATGGAGCCAGACATCCATTAGGCAGCTTGCGTCCCCTCTCTCTCTGCCTCACTTATGCTCTCTCTCTCTCAAAATGAATCAATAAAATCCTTAAAAATAAATTAAAATTTCCAGAAGTTAAAAAGATCAGATACTAGATTACTTCAGTGAGCAAAGCTTATTTGTGGGCTATATAAAAATATATATACCAATGTCCTGCAATGATATAGTTTAAATGGCATGTCCTTGCTCCTTGGGCTGGAGGTAGTATTCCCCTCAAGGACTGTAGATGCAGTCAGCAAGAGTCATGTGAAAGTTAGGGAGGGAGAAAGAGAGAGAATCGGATGTGGGCACAGGAAATCTATGTCCTGTTCCTTCCTCTCTAACTCCACATCCACATCCCTGGATTTGGGGGCAGAAGGAAGCATGTTGCAAAAAAAAAAAAAAAAAAAAAAAGGAAAAAAATCGGAAATAAACATGGTTAAAAACTCTCTCTCATGTTAGAGTGTCCTAACACACACTGAATGCTTCCACAGCGGTGAACCACACAGCTGGGGAATAGAAAAAAATTTTTAACTTTATGCTCCTTTTATACAAAAAATTGCCTTTTTTTAAAAAAAATTCATTTATTCATGAGAGACAGAGAGAGGCAGAGATGCAGTCAGAGGGAGAAGCAGGCTCCCTGCAGGGAGCCCGATGTGGGACTCGATCCCAGGACCCCGGATCATGACCTGAGCCAAAGGCAGACGCTCACCCACTGAGCCCCCCAGATGCCCCCAAATTTTGCCATTCATACTAATATTACTTAAAAGTAATTTATATTATTTTCATACTTAAAAGTAAGTCATATTAAAACAAAAAGTCACTAGAAATTCAACCACCCATACAATTCAGTGCTTCTCCTCTCATGCAGTTTAGTTTTATAGGCTGTGTTTTATCATTAACATTATGTTTTCCTACATATTAAAACATCTTGGGTGCCTGAGTGGCTCAGGGCTTGATCCCAGGGTCCTGGGACCAAGCCCGCATCAGGTTCCCTGCTCAGCATGGAGTCTCCCTCTCCCTCTGCCCCTCCCCACTGCTCATGCTCTGTCTCTGGCTTTGTCTCCTATAAAATCTTTTAAAAAGTATATTAAAAAGTATTTTTGAAAATTATTTAAATGAATATATACTATTGTATATGAATGTTTTTATTTTTGCTATGTCAGAAAATACTTTGATGGACATACATATTTGTAAAAAATTGATTATTTCCTCTAGATAAGCACACGACTGGGTCAAAGAATATGATCATAGAGCTCTTCAAATATATGATAGAAGCCCTTTCATAATGTGACTGAGAATGGTGACTTTTTTGTCAAAAAATCATTTAAAATGAGGATTCATTTAAAACAGAGATGTACACATGTACCTTAAAATAATGCATATCCATCATTTATGATTTCTACTTTGGGTTTCTTTCAAGTGGCCCAAGAACTAATGACAGTCACCAAGCAGTATCAGTACAAAACTCTAAACCGTTATGGTTTCACTTCACTTATCTTTAGCTTTGTAACCTCCATCCAAGTTGGTATGAAGCATTTGAGTCATTTGCCTTCATCTGGTCTATCTAAAGTATTCCGATTAGTTTTCATAAAAACAATGCTTTCAACTCCTATTTGAAACTGCTGCCTCCACTGCACTGGGAAACAACAAAAGGCTGGCAAGGGGCAGAGGGACAGCCGCCGTCCAATCCAAGCTCTGCCGACAGAAATGGACTATGAGCACTACTGGCACCCCTGATGACAGAAGGCTCTGTGGTATGAGTTTGCACCTCTGGAAACTTGACAATGAACAAGACCATGTTTTAGTCTGCACCTGAAAGTAGTAATATAAGTTGTACTTTTCTTAGGTGATTCAACTGAAAGGATGAGGCTCTATGTTGTAACAGGGCAACAACACAAGTCCTAGAGTCAGACTCCCTGGTTTGAGTCCTGCTTTAACCGCTTAATAGTTAGGTGACCACAGGCAAATTACTTAACCTCCTGTTTTCAGAATAGTTTTGTGAGAATTAAATAAAATAATCCATTTGCTACAGTGTCTGGCAAATGGTTAATCACTGTAAATGTTAGCTATTGTTAAGCTATATGTAAACTTCACTGATGAAGCAAGGTGCCTTTGGTGCAAAAAAAAATAGGTAGTTTTGTGGTGTCAGCAAATTTTAATACCAGTTTCCTACATGTGTTATATATTTCCGTGTATGTGTACACGTAGCACAGGAAAAAATTTTAAAGAGACTGAAAGGACAAAAGTTCTTTCTAGAGTGGTATCACAGTTGAATCCCTTTTTCCTGTTTATTTTTCTACAGTTAAATCATCATCTTCAGTTTATTTTTCTGTGTCACTTTGCTACAGTAAAAAAAATTACATTTATTTATTTATTTTTTAATTTATTTTTTTTAAAAAGATTTTATTTACTTATTTATGAGAGACAGAGAGAGAGAGAGAGAGAGAGAGAGAGAGGGAGAGAGGCAGAGATACAGGCAGAGGGAGAAGCAGGCCCCATGCAGGGAGACTGACGCAGGACTCGATCCCAGGCCTCCAGGATCAGGCCCTGGGCTGAAGGTGGCGCTAAACTGCTGAGCCACCTGGGCTGCCCCAAATTTACATTTTAAATAAAAGAATTTTCTTTTTAGCATAAGATAATACATAACAGGAAATGATAAAGTTTCTTATGCCTCAAAACACATAAATTCTTAAGTTATGTAGAGAAACACAAAAGAATTATAAAATTATAAAATATAGTGACCTAAATCACTTCAGTGTAGAATTCTGGTGTCATATACAGCTACATCATGGCAACTAGTAGTTTCCTGCCTCATTTCTGCTCATACCCTTAAATCTCCCAACTTTTCCATTGTAAAATTACTCATTTATAGTGGGAGAAACACAAAAGAAGCCATTGGAATACAATACGTTAAGTGTGGCAATATCTCCAATGATTTATCAGATAGTTTAGGGGGGAAAATTGCTCCTTGAGTTAAATAATGACATAGAAGAAAGTGGCTTAACAAAGATATTTAAAGAGTCATTTAGGGATCCCTGGGTGGCGCAGCGGTTTAGCGCCTGCCTTTGGCCCAGGGTGTGATCCTGGAGACCCGGGATCAAATCCCACATCGGGCTCCCATTGCATGGAGCCTGCTTCTCCCGCTGCCTGTGTCTCTGCCTCTCTCTCTCTCTGTGAGACTATCATAAATAAATAAAAATTAAAAAAAAAAAAAAGTCATTTAAAAAAATAAAATAAATAAAGTCATTTTACAGAGTAACAACAGCTTCTAGTCCAGTAGGACTCACCCAGTGTTCTCAATGAAGGTTTCACTAAATTTTAATCAATGTGTTAAATTTATTTTTATAATTATTACAATGATGATCAAAACAAATGTTGGGCTGAGCAGATCACGTAACCTAGTGTAGAGCAGTTACAACTTATCACAAGGACTAAAAAAAACATATTTTAGAGACACCTGGGTGGCTCAGTGGTTGAACATCTATCTGCCTTTGGCTCAGGTCATGATCCCAGGGCCCTGGGATTGAGTCCCGCATCGGGCTCCCTGTAGGGAGCCTGTTTCTCCCTCGGTCTGTGTCTCTACCTCTCTCTGTTTCTCATGAATAAATAAATTCTTTAAAAAAATACTTTACTATCAAGCCAGATTTAAAAAATGATTCCATTATTTCCTAAAGGTGACACTCCTTTCTTAGGTATATTTGGACAAAGGGGAGGCAGTTTACAAAGACTGCAAACACTTGTACTCAAAAAGTGACAAAGTGAATGGCCTGTTAATGTGCTGTTTAGAAACAATATGAAATGCTAGTATATTGGCAGAAAAATGATACATTCTTTTGAGTTGTTTGGAGCCTTTTAATCCTTTCTAGATTCAAATCTGATTGAGGATTAACATTTTGAAAGAATGTCTCAGTTACATGGGGCATGGATTGATTGGCAGGAGATGAATAACAATAGAGAAGAAGAAAATGAAGGAACAAATATAAGCAGTGCTTATTCATGCACCCTCCAGGGAACTGGTGTCCCATCAAGTTACCTGGATGTCTACTGCACTTGCTAGGTTTACTCCTGAAGAAATGGATTTACCAAGAACCTGATAATATTACTCAAATCATAAAACTAAGTACCCTTACTCTGATTCCATGTTCAGAACGACTCAAAGCCCCTAGTACCTGGAATAAACCACAAGAGCTTTTTATTTGCTGATGATTCATCACATCATCTTCTATTTATTCAGTCCACCATGTATGGAAAGCTGGTTTGAGAAATAATGTCAAATTCAGGAAAGCAGATCAAGCATGAAAATACAGATTTTTGGAGATTTAATGGGTATAAGATAAGACATCATTTCAATCAATTAGACCAAACTGAATTCTTTTTTTTTTTTTTTTTAAGATTTTATTTATCTATTCATAGAGACACAGAGAGAGAGGCAGAGACACAGGCAGAGGGAGAAGCAGACTCCACGCACCACGCAGGGAGCCCAGCGCAGAACTCGATCCCGGGTCCCAGGATCACACCCTGGGCTGCAGGCGGCGCTAAACTGCTGCACCACTGGGGCTGCCTGACCAAACTGAATTCTAACTCTCTTATGGCTAAGTTACCCTGAAATGATAATTTAAAAATTGGTGTTATATGGGAATTACCATTCCCACCATCTCTTCCTTATTTTTAATAGTTAAGTCCCCAGAGTATACTACATTACGGAACTGGTATTAATGAGAAAAAGAAGTTAGCTAAATTCTGAGAACTAGGTGGCTGCTTATCATCACTTTACCAGTAATTGTGGACCTACAGACTTAATTTTTTTAACACCTTACACTAGAAAGTGTGCAGGGCTTGCCTGAATATTCACTGAATATCTCTGAAAGGTTAAACAAGAAACTGGAGACAAAAGTCACTTCTAGAGAGAGGATATGTGGTATGGCTGGGAGATGAGGTGAGAGGGAGACTTTTCCCTTTTGGACTTTCTGAATTTTGTATCAAATGCATGTATTATTTTTTAACTAAATTAAAATGCATTGGTAGTGGGTGCCTGGCTGGCTCAGTTGGTAGAGTGTGTGACTCTTGAGCTTAGGGTTGTGAGTTTGAGCCCCAAGTTGAAGACAGACATTACTTAAAAATAAAATCTTTATTTTCCTCCCATGACAGACTCTTAACTATAGAGAACAAGCTGAGGGTTGTTGGAAGGGAGATGAACAGGGGAGGGGGAGGGCTGGATGGGGGGGTTAAATGGGTGATGGGTATCAAAGAGGGCACTGGGTGCTGTATGTCAGTGATGAATCACTAAATTTTACACTTGTAACTAATATTAAATTGTATGTTAACTGAAATTTAAATAAAAACATGACAAAATATTTTTTAAAAAAATAATAAAATGTATTGACAGTATTAATATATGTTTCTTCTTAAATAGCTACATAAACACTTGTTTTTTTTAATTTTTATTTATTTATGATAGTCACACACACAGAGAGAGAGAGAGAGGCAGAGACACAGGCAGAGGGAGAAGCAGGCTCCATGCACCGGGAGCCCGACGTGGAATTCGATCCCGGGTCTCCCGGATCATGCCCTGGGCCAAAGGCAGGCGCCAAACCCGCTGCACCACCCAGGGATCCCAAACACTTGAATGTTTAGGAAGACAGGGTTTCTAAAGCCAAGTGATGATTATCTTATCATGTTTTGGTGTCTATCTCTTATTCTCCCTGTTAGAATATTCCAGCATTTTTCTGGAAATATTCATAAGGAGGAAAAATAATCCTTTCTTATTGTCTTCTTAAACTCAGAAATGTATATAAACATATACATATATAAAACATCACCTTAAAGATCCTTTCTGACCCCTTGTTTAGCTACTAAAAGTATTTGTTTTGTTTTGTTTTTTAAGATTTTATTTATTAATTCTGAGAGACACAGAGAGAGGCAGAGACACAGGCAGAGGGAGAAGTCGGCTCCCCATGGGGAGCCTGATGTGGGGCTCCATCCTGGGACGACAGGATCATGCCCTGAGCAGAAGGCAGATGCTCAATCGCTGAGCCATTCAGGCATCCCTACTAAAGGTATTTCTGATGCATTCCATATAGAAAGACTTTATGTATAAAAGGATATTCCAATAAGATATACAGCTCAAAAAAAAAGAAAAGGTAAGCTAATATAAACTAATCTTAATGTTCTATCTTCATGATCTGGACTAAGGTTACCAATCTATAACACTTGTGCCTAACTTTGAAGTCAACAGGATGAAGTATATACCCTAACAACTTCAAAGTAAAAAGGGTAGATTGCCCTTTGAGAATTAAACAAATCAGCAAAAAATGAATTTTATCTTTTTATCTAGCATCCTTTTATAACAATGGTTCTTTTTTTTTTTTTCTTAAGATTTTATTTATTTATTCATGAGCGACACAGAGAGAGAGGCAGACACATAGGCAGAGGGAGAAGCAGGCTCCCTGCGGGGAGCCCAACATGGGACTTGATCCCGGGACTCCAGGATCATGCCCTGAGTCCAAAGGCAGATGCTCCACTGCTGAGCCACCTAAGCATCCCAATAACAATGGTTCCTAATCCTTCCTATACTCTCCTACACGCCAACATCTGCAAGGATCATCGCATATCCCCATCCATTTCAGTGGTTTGTTATCACTATGTCCCCTGAGCTGAAATCAGAATGTATGCTGACATTTCAAAATGTCCCCTTCTCTTAGGGAACATCCTTCTCCAGCACAGGAATCACATCATATCTCCAACTGCCTGTGAGTAGCTCCATGTGGATGTCAGTTCCAGTCAACAATTCTTAAACTTCACATATTGAAAACAGAACCCTTAATATCCACCCTCTCAAATCTGATCCTCACAATTGTTCCTAGTTGAGTAAATAGAAACATTATCCTCCCAGTTGCTGAAAGCCCCAAAGGATGCATTCTTAGTTTCTCTTTTCATAAATTCCGTCTCCAACCCATTGACTATGCGGTTTCAACATATTTCCAAACTATTCATTTCTCTTAATTTTTGTTACCACCATCCTAGACCCAACTACCATCATTTCTCTCTTGGATTATATCAGTTTCCTCCTAATTCCTCTAGCCACACTGGTCTTCTGTCCTTAAACATGGCAGGTTCATTTCCATCTTGTAACCAAACCATTCCTTTTGCTTAAAATATTCCTCCCATATACTCTCAGGGCTACTACCTCTCAGCTCAAATGTTACTCACCCAAGAGGATTTCCCTGACCACCCCATCAAGAATGACCCCAACCTTACCTTCATTCTCTATACCAGTACCTTGTATTTTTCCCCCACCACGGCAATTATCACTATCTGAAATTAGCTTGTTTGCTCATTGTTCATGTCCTCCCACTAGACTGTGAGCTCCATGACAGCAGGAATCATGCTCATTGTATCTAGAATAGTGCTTGGCACATAGTGAGTACTTAATAAACAGCTGATGATCAAAGGAACCGATCTAAAGAAAGACTATGTCAATCATGAAAGATAATGGTTAGCTGGGAGTGAGGAGTCACAAAATATTCAAAATTGTCAGTGGGAGAGTGCCTTAACTGTGGTAAACATTAAAACTGTGCCATGATATTCCAATTCTCCTTTCAGACACATGATAGAGTTATGCTTGTCCATCATCTTGAAGTTAGGTATGGTCAGTGACTTGCTCTTGCCAATGAAATATAAACAGAGGCCTTTGAGAGCCACTTTGTGTGATTCACTCCTATTACCATCCCTCTATTGTGGCAACTAGCAACAAGACAGAGATTAAGGTTCCATCTGCCCACATTCCTCAGCAAGAATAACACTGAGCAGAGCCCCCAGATAACTCACATGTAGGACGAATCAAGGAGAAATAGACCTTTGTTATTTGAAGCCGCTGAGACTTGGGGGTTGTTACTATAAAATAACATAGGCCGTCCAGACTGATAAAGCAACCAAACAATGTTGTGGGCACATAATAATGTAGTAGGGCTCACTAAGTAGTCAAACGATGCCATTAAGTACACATAAGTAATTTCCTTCTGATCATTACTTCGTTTCCAAACAGGTCTGCCAACAAGAAGAGAAAAAATTGTTTATGTGGAGTTCATGAACTCTTGTCCCTGATGCTATTTTTCAGTAAATATTCCCCAAATAATGAATGCCGCCCTATGCAAGCATACCTACTGGCCTTTCCTTACCTGGAAACAGGTAAGAAAAACTGTGCCTTTTATTATCTACACCAACTACTCAATAATTAAATAGTTACTAAGTTCAGGTCATTATGGAGGAAATAGACTAGGAAAAGTAGACTGGATAAAATGCAGAAGTCCTGGATACCAGGTCAGGAACCTGGACTTTAATTTTATAGACAAAATACAGTTACTGAGAAGGTTTGTATAGGAATCATGAGATTCAAAACTATTCTTGGGGCGCCTGGCTGGCTCAGTCAGTAAAGGACTGACTCGGGACCTTGATCTCAGGGTCCTGAGTTCGAGCCTTACACTGGGTGTAGAGATAACTTAAGTAAACTTAAAAAAAATTTGTTTTTAAACTATTCTTGGGCAGCCCGGGTGGCTCAGCGGTTTAGCGCCGCCTTCAGCCCAGGGTGTGATCCTGGGATCAATTCCCACGTCAGGCTCCCTGCATGGAGCCTGCTTCTCCCTCTGCCTGTGTGTGTGTGTGTGTGTGTGTCTCTCTCATGAATAAATAAATAAAATCTTAAAAAAAAAAAAACTATTCTTGAAGATTATTTTACATGGTAGTTGTAGAAATAGGATAACCAGAAAAGGAATGCCAGGAGTACTAGTTTCCCACAGCTGTGCCGCGAACCCTCCATAGATAAAAGGCCAAATTTTAATCAATCTATATGATTTACTTTGGCTACAACAGCAAATACACTGTTAATGATGGTATTAAGTGGCATAGGAAATAAACAGAGTTTTGCAAATAAGAGTAAAAGGCACACTCAAAAGTCAAGGTGGCACTAAAGTAAGATCTGATAATGGACAAATCTGTACTCTCAGTATGAGGGGCAATCAGGGCAGTAATTACTAAAGAGTTTTGAAAGGCAACCAAGTGAACAACAGATGCTTTACTATCACTTGGAGGTATTTTTATATTCTAGGAATGACTGGGTTGTAATCGAGTTGGTTTGTATTCTGAGTTCTTTCCAGATACTCAGAGCATCTGTGCAGTACTCCAACAAGCTGGTCTTTCCTTAACAACAAACCATTCCTTTCATTCAACAAATATTAATAACATGTTACAGGCTAATTACCATTCTTGGCAGTGAGAAAACATGAGTGAACAACACAACCATCCCTGCCCTCCTGGAGTTTATATGCTAGTGGCACTTAAATTCCATTCTAAAATTTCTCCCCCAATTACATGGGAGTAGCTTTTACAAATGCCTTTGGAAGACAGCACATGATTAATGCACTCTAAGAGGTGAAAAACTAATAGTCTCACCAGAGGTAATTACCCTTGAAAAGCAAAAACGTCACAGATTCACAGACTTTTAGAGCTGGAAAGGACCTTGGGGATAATTTCGATTTACAAAATGAGATTAAACACTCAGTCACCAGGAGGAGAAGAAAGCCTAAAACTGTGACACCCAGTGTTAGTGCCTTTCCATGTAACACCAGGCTGCCTGTTTTAAGATTATACTAGGGAGAAGAAGAGATGTTAGGGCATTCATGATTCATACATAGGTAAGCAGTTCCTGGATGACTGTTCAAGGTAAAAAGAGTTTCACACACCATTCAAACAGTGTGTAAAACTGAAAGAGAGGTGGTTATAGGAGAAGCAAACCGGGGTATCTTTCAGAAGACTCCTTCTCCCACCTCTACCCTCATCATGTCCCAAGAACAAAGACAGGAAATAAAAAACTTCTCCACAATTAATGCATATTAGAGAAGGTACTTGGACATGAGCATGAAGTAGTTAACACAGCATTTGAATCCAGCAAAGTCAAACTGTATCTTATCTAAGTTGAAAGTGTATGTTCCACTAAAGGTACCATTTGTAAAAGGTTTATGGTTATTTTTTTTTAAATTACTTTCCTAAATACATTTTCCAGAAAGCACCAAATTAACTGATATAGGTCATGAGTATGATGATTGATAATGCAATATTGTGATGTTATATTGTAATGTTATATTGTGATGTCATATAATATTGTAATGTTACAAGGCACCAGGCAAGCATTATTAAAGATAATTCTTCTTCCTACAGAAAAGTTATAATCATCTCTTGCTTATAAACTGTACCAATCTATACATTCGAAAAACCCAAACTAGTCTTTTAATCTTTCAGATACATGAACAACCACCAGAGCCTTATTTAGTATTCTAATAGAAACTGTATTTTCAAGAAGAGGAAAAAGGGGGACACCTGGGTGGCTCAGTGGTTGAGTGTCTGCCCTCCACTCATGGCGTGACCTCTGGGCCAGGGATGGAGTTCCACATCAGGCTCCCTGAGAGGAGCCTGCTTCTCTCTCTGCCTGTGTCTCTGCCTCTCTCTCTCTCATGAATAAATAAATAAATCTTTAAAAAAAAAAAAAAAAAAAAAGAGGAGGAGGAAAAAGGAAGAACTGCTAAGAACTGAAAAATAAGCTTTGCACAAAAGAAAAAAATAAAAGAAAACCAAAAAAAGATTAATTTTAGAGTTTTAGGAAGAATGTAAGCTGACAGGTAGCAAGGGTCCTCATTAAAATCTCACTATAGGTCTCTGTGAGGGCACAGAGATGAAAATTATTATGAGAAACCCCCCCCTCAAAAAAATTATTGAGACTTCCAATTTATTTCAGTAGCTCTACCATTCTTTCAGCTTCCAAGGTTTAAAACCTTGAAGATACCACAGACTTTCACCCCTATTGTTTTCTATAGTTATTCAGTCATCATATTCTATTCTTCCTTCAAAATGTCTCATTTGAATATAAGCGAAATTCCCAATTACAAAAGAACACACAAAACAAAGACTGTGATCGTAAAAAGAGCATTTTTCAAGAAATGGGAAATACTCATAACATGCTGAGTCTAAAAAAAAAAGGCAAAATAATAAAAACCCACAGGGAGAAAAATGTGTAATCCTAGTTTTATAGAAAGGAAAATTATTATCAGCATAAAAAAAAGATTTGAAAAAAAACCACCATATGAAAATGTTAACACTGTTCTTTCTGCTTGGGGGTGAGGGTGGGGGCTATAAGTTCTTTTAATTTTTTTTCCCCACAATCTCTGTATTTCCAAAATTTCCTACAGTGAACATGAATTATTTTCAGTGAAGATAACATTTTCAAACTCAGAAAAAAATGTTATTTAAAAAAAATGTTATTTAAATAATCATCTCATTTTACTACTACTTGTCATTCTCATTACCCTCGTCCTATTTCCCCACAGCCTCCCCGCTCCCAGGACTCTAACAACAGCCTCCTTCTTGAGGCCTCGGAGTCAGCTTCTCCCAGCTGTATTGCTGCTTACCATTCGTCACTCCTAACATTCGTCGTTCACACTTACATACAGCACATGGTAGTAGAGGCTGGCCACATAAGCAATCAACTCCCAACATGGTTTCTCAAACTCAGCACCACCGACATATGGGATCTAACTATTTCTTACAGAGGGGTGGTCCTATTGCAAGACGTTCAGCAGCAGCATTCCCGGCTTCTACTCACTAGATACTAGTAGCTCCTCTCCCGATCCCAGTTATGACACTGCCTAAGGTCCCCTGAGGGACTAAAATTGTCCCCAGATGACAGTCACTGACTTAAAAGTTTTAAAACTTCCAAAATCATCTGTGTATATACATATATGTCAAACCTAAACTTCTTTGCTATATGTGTCTTACACAATTCTCCTTATTCTCGGTCCTGCCCACATAATCTCATTTTCCTCAAAAGGAACTTTCCAAATAGATCAGTTTCACTGTTCCCTAGAAAAGTCCTTTCATTCTCACTTCCAAGTTCTCGAACACAGTTTCCTCACTAAAATTCCTCATTCACGCTTCTCTTCAATGCCCTGCATCTATCCTTTAGTTGTTGACTCTTTGCAGAAGCATCAACCCTCAGCCCAGTTCAGTTCATCATACACCCTCTGCACTAAACAGATTTTACATTGCTGTTGTTAGGCTCACATCCCAAATTGAGGTTCGTCGCCCTGGCATATTTCTTTTGTATAAATCTGCACCTAACCCTGCTGGGCATAGAGACAAGCAGAAGCTTGATAACTGATGAATGAAATTTAAATGCTCTGCTATAGGGACGCCTGTGTGGCTCAGCGGTTTGGTGCCTGCCTTTTGGCCCAGGGCACGATCCTGGAGTCCTGGGATTTCCGGATTTCCGGAGCATCGGGCTCCCTGCAGGGGGCCTGCTTTTCCCTCTGCCTGTGTCTCTGCCTCTGCCTCTCTCTCTGTATGTCTCTCATGAATAAATAAAATCTTTAAAAAATAAAAAATAAATAAATGCTCGGCTATAAATCACTGTAAACTGCTGACTTCTTATGAAATGGTTCTGCTCTGAACCTTTATTTCTTCTCATGCAGCTGTAAGTACAATCATTCCAAGTACAGAATGACGGCTCAATATGGTTTCAGAATAAAAACAATATAGAATGGTATATTTTAAGGAATATATAGGCTTCAAAGTGTTCTGTATACTTTCGGGAAATGATGCAAAGGAATCAAAACTACAAATTACAACACAAACAGGAACTTGAAGTCCATTTATCTTAAAATACCCAACAGAATTTCTGCTCAGTGCACAAAACTAAAGTATGGTCAACAAGAGCAGAAAACTTGATGGAATAGTATGTGAATGTGTATATACACGCACTTCACACAGATCTCATCCGCGGTTGAGAGAAGTAAATGAAAGGGCTTTGTAGACTAGAGTCACACATAAGGGAGGCAGTTAAAGAAGCATAGTTAAAAGCATGAAGCCAGCCTGCTTGCATCCCAAATATATCAGCTGTGTGTCTTTGTACAAGTGACTCAGCTTCTCTGCGTGTTGCTTCTCTCCTCCTCAAGGAGGGGGTAAGAGGGACACCGGGTGGCTCAGCGGGCCAGCGTCTGCCGGTCCCGGGGTCCCGGGGTCCCGGGGTCCAGTCTCACATCCGGTTCCCCGCAGGGCGCCTGCTTCTCCCTCTGCCTGTGTCTCTGTGTCTCTCACGAAAAAGATAAACAAAATCTTCTTTAGAAAAGGGGGAAGGGGGGGATAAGGGTAGCATCCATCCTAAAGCAAAGCTCTCAAACAGCGCTTGGCGTATCGAAGGTCCAAAATAAGTGTTCGCCGTGGCTGTTATTTCAGTGCTAGCTGTTGGCCAAGCACAAGCTTCGATGCATAAAGTTCTGAGTCAAGTCTGAAGCAGGTTCAAAGAAACAAACAAGAAGCCAGAATAAACTACACAAATCTAAGCTACGAGGTGGTCTAGTTTCTCGGAATTTTTGCGAGTCCTAAACTATTACCACACAACTAATTTTTGTTACTTTTTTCTTTTCATCTGTAAACAAACTGACACAGACACTTCTGTTTTCAAGGAACTTTACGAGCTACAAGGAAACAAGTGAACTCTTTGTTGTCTCCACCTTCAAGCCAATTTAAGAATCTGGTAAAAGCCTAGGTAGGAACTGTTACAAACAACTTCTCAGAAAATACAACGCGGTGTTTAAAGCAGCAACCGGCAATCCGTGCGCAGTTATGTCAAGTTTTCGTCCTGCCAAACAAAAGCTGATGTGTCAGGAACCAAGGACCCGTCAGAAAACAAGGAAACACCGTGGCCCGGCCTAGGCGGCTCGGGAAGACCGGCCTCGGCCTCGGAGCAGATCGCCGCGGAGGCGCCCCCGCGTCCCCCCGCGTCCCCCCGCGTCCCCCCGCCGCGCCCCGCCCGCCCCGCCGGCCCCGCCCGCAGGCAACCGAGTGACAGCCGGTCGCGGCCGCGCCTCTCCCGGCCCGGACCCCGGCGCGCCCCCGCCGCCCCCGCCCCCGCCGCCCGGACGCCGCTAGACGACAGACCGGCCGCCCCCGCCCCCGCCGCCCGGCTGCCCCCGGCACCCCCCGGCACGCCCCGCCCCCGCCGCCCCGCCCCCGCCGCCCGGCTGCCCCGTTCCGCCGAGCGGAGGCCGCCGCGGGGCCTGCAGGCGGGCCCAGGGCGCGTCCCGGCCTCGGCGGGGCAGCTGCGGGCACCGGGCTCGCAGGGGGCCCGGCCCTGGCTTACCGCGCCTCATGGTACCGCGGCGCCCCCGGCCCGGCAGCCCCGACCGCGCGGCAGCCCGGAGCGTCCCTCGGGGCCCGGGCCGAGCTCCAGCCCGAGCCATTCAAACGCCGCCGCGCGCGCAGCCCGCCGGGAAAGCTCTCCGGGCCGGGCGGGGCGGGGCGGGGCGGGGCGGGGCTCCGGCCGGCCCCGCCCAGCGCCGGCCCCTCCCCCTCCCCCTCCCCCTCCCGCGCCCTGGCCCCGGGGGAGGGGCGAGGCCTGTGGCCACAGTGCCCCCTGCCGGCCGCGGGCGCGCACGGTAGTCCTGCACCGGGGCGGGACCGAAGGTGGAGACCGTGACTCAGTGATGTCCCGGGCGGGCGGGAAGGGTCTGCTGCAAACGGATGCTGAAGGCAGACATTTGTTCACTCCCTCCCGTCTACGTGCACTAAGGCAAGTGTTTAAAAGCATGGCCCCTGGATCTGTGCGACCTTGGGCAAGTCACATACATTCCTGGTGCTTCGGGTCGCCCATCTGTGAAGGGCTTCTGCCTCGTAGGTATGAGGATTAAATGAACTCACACATATAAACTGCCCAGAGGACTGCGTCGGCCTACGGTCAGCACAGTATCACTGTTAACTACTCTGTTTCAGTTCCTATTATGTGTCAGGCTCTGTGTTAGACTCTGAAGAACACAAGAAATATGTATGATGCAACCCCTAGCCCCAGGAAGCAAGCTGAGGCTCTTTGGTATGGGACACACTAGAAGGTGAGGTCGGGGTTGGGTCTGTCCCTTACCTCCTTTTCATCACTGAGGAAAATTCTCTTCATCGTAGTAGGAACAGAGTGTACCCATCTTCAAAGGTAAGCCACTGGTCAAGGTTAACAAAATTGTGGCAGGAGCAAGGCTGTCTTTGCTGGGCCTCTCACCCCTTGCAAAAGCCAATCAAGTGGTGCATTTGATGAGATATGTCCTCACTGCAAGTACCGCGTTCCTTGACTCACATTTTTAGGCTCTTGTTTCCTGAAACTCCTCAGGGCTTGCCTAAGGAATGTTTATGTTTGGTTCAAGAATATTTTTGAGGGCCTACCATGTGCCAGACTGACGTCATACCAGCTGCTCCAGAGAGCCCAGAGGACAAACAGGAAAAGAGATGGTTCCAATACACATGGTGGGAGCAATGACAAAAGGTATATCCCAAATGCTGTGGGATTTCAGAGCAATGGGGGGCCTGCTAGACAAACCAATCAGAACTAAGGTGTCATTAGATGATTTAAACAACAACAGTGTATTTTTCTTCCCTAGTAACTAGGTCCTTACCCACTTAGTGCAAAAAATTAAGAAATGATAAAAATTTGGGCCATGGCTTTAGGTTGATAGGAGAAATCCTTGAAGGTATATTTTGTATAAACGATGTCTTTGCGAGTCAAGCACAAGCAGGCACATGCCTACATTTGGGGCCACACCTGCAGCAGGTGAGGCTGTCAACAGACTCCAGCAGGGTGAGTGAGGGAAGGGAACAGGAACCCTGGGTTCTAGGGGTGTGCAACACAGAACATGCCTTGAGCATGACTTCTACTAATAGGTGTGCTATTTTAAAGAAAATAAAAATTCAATGAACATGGGTGAAGTCACTTTCTCTCAAGCTATTTCTTCATCACTCTCATCATAAACAGGAATTTCCTGATGACCCACAAAAGGCATCGTGTGGGGCCTGCTTCAGAAGAGGACAGAAAGAGTGTAAGACATAGTACTTTATCTCAAGGGAGGCTGGTTGATGAGAGAAGACAAGTAACAGAGTCCTAGGACTCATAGGAATCTGCTGTTAGCATAGGAAGATCTCAGCTGAAACAAGGCCTCAGATTGTCCGAGGCCAGAGGAGAATCCCGATATTCTCATTTCTAGAGCTTCCGAGGGCCCAGCCTCTCAGGCAGTTTGTCCCCAGACTCAGGTTCTGAGGTTGTGCCAATGATGAGCACCCCTGGCTCATAGACCTCATGGGGCTGCCGAGTATCAACATAATTTAAGGTGAAACTAGGGATCCCTGGGTGGTGCAGCGGTTTGGCGCCTGCCTTTGGCCCAGGGCGCGATCCTGGAGACCCGGGATCGAATCCCACGTCAGGCTCCCGGTGCATGGAGCCTGCTTCTCCCTCTGCCTGTGTCTCTGCCTCTCTCTCTCTCTCTCCCTGTGTGACTATCATAAATAAATAAAAATTTAAAGAAAGAAAATAAAGAAATTTGCCTTCCTATTGCTATGTTTGAAATATATACCATTTTAGTGATGAGACTGCAGGCCAGTTTTCTTCATCAATACTTTTTAGTCAGCCAAAGTTGATTTTTAAATCTTTCCCTTGATTTTTAAATCTTTCCCTTGGAGCTCAATCAACTTTTTTCTTTTATAGATAGCAAATAAAAATAAAAAAAAGAGGGGTGGCTGGCTGGCTCAATTGGTGGAGCACGCAACTCTTGATTTCGGGTTTGTGGGTTCAAGTCCCACGCTGGGTGTAGAGATTACTTTAAAAAATAAATTTAAAAAAATGGCAGCCCATACATATTTTTGTTATCCCTGCACCAGTCCTTCGGCATGGAAAGGTGTTCACTGCGAGCCCTCACTGTGAGCGGTCTCCAAGGGAATTTATTCCTCTGGTCATTCCCTCATTCCTTCTTTCTGAATACCTATTAGTCCTTGCATGTGAATGAACAGGCAGCTAAGTTAGCCCTCCTGCCCCGACCCCATCTGCCTTACTTAGGGTGTGGATGTCGTTCAGGGATGGCGCATAGAGCAATCCTGAGCATAAACGCCCCTATGAGAGAAGAACAGCCATGCAAAGTCTTCTGTGTTCTTCTAGCTGGAGCGCCGGGGGGTCGGGGTGGGGTGGGTCATGGTGAAGATCTGAACCAGGCACGAGCAGGGCAGGAGCAGAGAGAGAAGCAGGCTCCCCGCTGAGCAGGGAGCCTGACGTGGGACTCGATCCCAGGACCCTGAGACCATGACCTGGGCTGAAGGCAGACGCTTCACCAGCTGAGCCAACCAGGTGCCCCTGTAATTGCTTTTTTTTATAACTTATTACCTAAGTCAGTCCATGACAATTAATATAAATGCACATAATAAAAATGGCAGTTAAAAAAAGGCACAGGCATTGAAGAGGAAGTGATGAAGTTAAGTCAGTACTTTAAAAGGATCACTCTGGGAGGATTGGTGGCAAGAACACTAAGTATGCAGGTGTTGTGGTTTGGACCAGAGGTTCGAGGAACCGTAGCTTTTACTGTGGTGTGTGTCCTTCTCATCAGTGTGGACTGATGCCAGGCCTGATGAAGGACAATGCTTGAAAAGACCTAAATAAAAGGCCTATTCCTTATCCACTGCTCAGCCTCAGGGCCTTTGGGAAATTCCAGGCACTTGACTCTGGCAGTCCAAGTGGGAAGTCCATCCTTTCTTTTCTGCTCCTCCCTTCCCCACCTTCCTGATGTAGACTATAGAAGGAAAGAATGGCATTGGGGAATATTTCAGATAAGGCAGTAGTGCTGGAAATGAACAAATCTCATTTGTAGTTTACCAGATTCATGGTTATTTCAATCACCACCATGGTACTGAGGCAGAAGCAGCAGGGATGGGTTTCTTTTTTTTGGGGGGGGGGGGGAGGCTGAGTGGTGGGGAGTGTTGATTGGCAGGGGATCCTCCTATTAAGACAGTTTCTGATGCACTGTTACACCCCAACAGAGAGTAGGTGACCATATTCATTATGTATAGATTTTCGAATCTGAATTCCGAGACACTATTTCCCTGCTTCTCCAAGTGGTTTCCTGCAATTAGGGTACGCTGCTGTCAAGTAGAAGGTGGTAGGAGCAGGATGTTGGAGTGGAAAGAGCACTAGCTCATCTGTCAGGAGCCTGGGTTGCTGCTTCCAGGCCTTTCTACTCCATTTTTACCTTAACTGCACAGTGGAAATAAGAGGGGATCTTCTCTCAGGGGATGTTGGGAAATAGGGTAACTATGTAAAACTACCTAGTGCAATGATTATGGCTCTCTCTGCAAAATATCCCTCCCTCCTAACTTCACTGATTCAGTGATTTTTCTGAGAGAACACAGTATGTATGGTTGAGTGCTGCCTTTGGAAAGCAGAGTGCTGGAATTACACCACTGGCGGAGGGCCAGTGGTGGAAGACAGACTCACTGATGGACTGGTACTCACTCCATGGCATCTGAGACCTAGGGCCATGTGCAACACTAACCTAACTGTGCATTTGCTTACAGGGTACACTAAGGGGACTCATAACAAACAGGCCTCGTGGAGAGGAGGCCAAGGGCAGGGTGGCAGGCAGGAAGGCAATGAAATGGGCAGGACAGCAATTATGAGAAGCAGGATAATGTCCATGGAAAGGAGACTTGAAAGAGCAAAGGAGATCTCCAGCCTCAAGAAATCACAGGACTGAAATGCACTTGTCAGAGCTGGACACAAAGGTGAAACCACTCTTGCAGTGACAAAAGTGACTGAACCTGAACTGGTTCAAGGTCCTACCCCTGATTTGGGGTATGTTCTTCCCAATATCAGTTCTATATTAGTAGATTGAAAAAAGAAAGAAAAAGGAAAAAAAAAAGGCTTCCTTACATTTGGTAATCCTTCACATTTGGTAACTTTGGATCAAACAAATATTAAGCAAATATTTATTTACTGTAGTACAGTCTTTAAATACTAACATTAATCATAAATTAATTAAAAGAAAGATGTACAGAGGGGCCTCTGGGTGGCTCAGGCAGTTAAGCGTCTGGTTTGGGCTCAGGTCATGATCTTGAGGTCTCAGGCTTGAGCTCCAGGGCTCTGTGTTTGTGGGGAGTCTGCTTGAGATTCTCTCCCTCTGCCCCTCCCTCCACTCATGCTTGCTGTCTCTCTCAAATAAATAAATAAATAATTTTTAAACAAAAACCATAGTCTTTTCATGAAACAGCATGCTATAAAACAGTATGCTAAGTAAGTCTAAATATAAATAAAAAAAGTCTGGAAAAGTCTAAATCAAAATACCCATGGGGAAAAATATTTTTTTGTATGGTATGATTTGTTATCTTTTTTTTTTACTTAACTGAATTTTCCATATTATATGATGAATGTCCTTCTTTTGTAATTAATTTGTAAAAATCACTTTATTAAGAAAACCAATCATAAGCAATTAGGAAATGAAATAAAACTTTTGGTGCAAGTTTGGAATTTAATTTGCAGCTTTGGTGATACTATTTTTTTTAAGATTTTATTTATTTATTCATAGAGACACAGAGAGAGAGGCAGAGACACAGGCAGAGGGAGAAGCAGGCATCATACAGAGAGCCCGACATGGGACTCGATCCAGGGTCTCCAGGATCACGCCCTGGGCTGCAGGCAGCGCTAAACCGCTGTGCCACCCGGGCTGCCCTGGTGATACTATTTTATTACTTGTTATTTTTTTTCCACTTAAGCTAACCCTGGTTAGCTCAATTCAGTTGAATGGACCTCTCTTAAAAAGAAATTTGTATCCTTTTCCCAAGGTTGCTATGATGCAGTATCAGAATCTGCATGGCTTACATAAAAAAGAAGAAAAGAAAGAAAGAAAGAAAGAAAGAAAGAAAGAAAGAAAGAAAGAAAGAAAGAAAGAAAGAAAGAAAGAAAGAAAGAGAAAGAAGAAAAAAAAAGAAAAGAAAAAAGAAAAGAAAAGAAAAGAAAAGAAAAGAAAAAAAAGGAAAGAAATCTTGCCATGTGCAACAATGTGGATGGAACCAGTGGTATTATGCTAAGCAAAATAAATCAGAGAGACAATTATCATATGAGTTGAGAAAAAGAGGAGCATAGAGAAAGGGAGGGAACAACAAAACAAAACAAAATCAGAGAGGAAGACAAACCATAGGACTCTTAACCATAGGAAACAAACTGGTCACTGGAGGGGGCTGCAGTAACTGGGTGATGGGCACTAAGGAGGGCACATGATGGGATGAGCACTGGGTGTGATTTAAGATTGATGAATCACTGACCTCTGTCTCTGAAACTAGTAATACACTATATGTTAAGTATTTAAATTTAAATTTAAAAAATTAAATTTATAACAAGAATCTGGGTGGCTTAAAACAACAGAAATATAGTCCCTCAGTTCTAGGGGCTAGAAGGACCAAAATCAAGGCATTGCAGGCTCATGCTCTGTCTGCAGGCTCCAGGAAGGAACCTTCCTGGCCTCTTCCTAGCTGCTATTGGCTCTGGCAGTTGTTGGCTTATAACGGCATCATTCCCAACTCTGTCTCCATCAGCATATGGACTTCTTCCCTGTGTTTTCCTCTTTCCTTAGGACACCAGTCATTGGATTTAGGGCCCACCAACCATCCAACATGACCTCGTCTTAACTAACTACATCTGCAAAGACCCTATTTCCAAATAAAGTCACATTCTGAGTTTCTATCTGGATAGATGTGACTTTTGGGGGGACATTCTTCAATTTGCTATAGAAATAACTTAGTCCACAAACCCTTCAAAATATAAATTAGCACATTTTGGAGAGCCTCTTTGAACTTATCAATATTTTAACTGTACCATCTCTGTGGTAAGCAATCCTAATTATTTATGACTCTCCTATAGAACTGTGTCAACAAGCTCCCTAGGGATTTTCACAGCAACATTTTTTGTAATAGTGACAAATGGCAACAACCTACATGTCCATTATCATACACCCACGTCACGTATATGCTATAGCCTTTAAGACTAAGGTAAAACTGAGTGACAGACATGAAAAGCATCCAAAATAAAGTGAAAAAAAGTCAGTGCACAGTGTTTAGTATGTTTCCATTTATAAAATAAGCTCTTATAAATTTAACAACCGTACACTTATGTTTATGTTTTAAGGGATGACTTTGTCTTTCAAGTACCAAAAGGTACTTATTGTTCTCCTTCAATCTTTCTGAATCCTACTTCATCCTACTTGTTATGTTTTGCCATAACAAAATACCATAGATTGAGTGGTTTAGACAACAGAAATTTATTTTCTCAGTTTTGGAGGCTGTGGAATCTGAGATCAAGGTACTTGCTGATGCAGTTACCGATGACAGCTCTATTCCAAGCTTGTGGACAGCCGCCTTCTCACTGTGCTCACATGGTGGAACAAGACAGTGATAACCTTATCATGCGAGCCCCACCTTCATGACCTCATCTAACTCTAATTACCTCCCAAAGACCCCAACTCCAAACACTATCACATTGGGGGTTAGGGCTTCAGCATATGAATCTTGGGGGAACACAAACAGTCCACAACAATCTTTTTTCCAAAGAATTCAGGCTATAAAGAAATGTTTATAACTGAACCAATTGCTTTTAAAAATTAGCTCATAGGGAGGAACCTAAGTAGCTCAGTTGGTTGGGTGTCTGACTACTGGTTTCGGCTCAGGTCATGATCTCAGGGTCTTGGGACTGAGCCCCACATCAGGCTCAGCATTGAGTGTGGAGTCTGCTTACCCCTCTCCCTCTGCTCCTCACCCCATTCCCCTACTCTCTCTCTTTCTCTTTTTCTGGAATAAACAAATAAAACCTTTGGGGTGCATGGGTGGTTCAGTCGGGCGTCTGCCTTCAGCTCAAGTTATGATGCCAGAGTCCTGGGATTGATCCCACATCGGGCTCCCTGCTCAGCAGGGAGTCTGCTTCTCCCTCTGCATCTCCCCTGACTCATGCTTATGCTTTCTCTCCCTTTTCTTTCTCTCTCATATAATAAATAATCTTAAAAAAAAATCTTTTACAAAGAATTAGCATATAGGAAAAACTGCCATAAAAGACCTGAATTGCTCATTCAGACACTTGATGTAGAGACCATTTAACTCACTTTCTAGATTGCTGAAATTAATCATCAGATTGAATCCAAAGTAACCGAGCTTGAAGAAACATGCTAGGCCATCAGTGATGTATCATTATGACTCATGCTATGGTTGTCATTCTTATCCTTTAATAAGATCTGTGAGAATGGCAATCCTCCCAGTTTCCTAATCAAGTTCTGGAGGGAAGTGCTATAATGGGAACTTGTTAAAATGGGAGTTGCACAACAGCTCTCCTGAAATAAAAAAAGAGGTGGTTGCTAGGAAGTGCATTACTTACTAACCAACATTTTCTCCCAGGACTGTCTAGTTCATGTCACTGCTGACAAGGGTATTTCATGACACTGCAGAGCCGTAAACCAGAAATTAAAAAAAACAAAAACAAAAAAAAGTGATCCACATAGGAATGATGCAGAAACCCAGTAACAACTAGGAAGGTAGTATCTTACCAAACAAAACAAAACAAAACAAAACACCAAACTTGTTTTTTCACTGAAGGGTTTTGAAATTTCAGTCAAAATGGAGGGGGAAAATTTCCTCTCATTAAGACTCTTACTGCCACAAAATTAGTTGCATCTTAAGTAAAATAGCATAAGATGGTCCTTTTCAGAAGGCAGTGATAATAGTAGAGTCAAATAACACAAATAACCAGGATTTGAGGGACTCCTGGGTGGCTCAGTGGTTGAGCATTTGCCTTTGGCTCAGCACGTGATTCCAGAGTCCTGGGATTGAGTTCCACATTGGGTTCCCTGCAGGGAGCCTACTTCTCCCTCTGCCTATGTCTCTGCCTGTCTCTCATAGAGAATAAATAAATAAAATCTTAAAAAAATAACTGGAATTTGCAATGAAAACCCATTTTACGGAAGCTACCAAAAGTCTTAGGACCTTTTAGAGCATACTAGAGGAACTGGTTGGATCATGGAGGAGAGCAGAACAGAAGTATTATAGAGACATTGTTAAATGGGCTTAGACCAATATAAGACATTATCTACAAAAGCTTTTTTTTCCTTTAGAGAGATCCATTCTTGCAAATCTGGTTGTTTGATAGAAAATTTACCTTTTCAGGGCATCTGGCTGGCTCAGTCAGTAGAGCACAGTGTTTAGTATGTTTCCATTTATACAATAAGTGACTCTTATTGTGACTCTTGATCTCCAGGTGGTGAGTTCAAGCCCCACTTTGGGTGTGGAGCCTATTTAAAATTTTTTTGAAAAGTAAATTAATGGAAAGAAAATTTCCTTTTTCAAGTTTTTTTTTTTTAAGATTTTATTTGTTTATTCATGAGAGACAGAGAGAGGAAGAGACCCAGGTGGAGGGAGAAGCAGGCTCCCCGCAGGGAGCCCGATGGATGTGGGACTCGATCCTGGAACTTCGGGGTCACGCCCTGAGCCAAAGGCAGACGCTCAACCCCTGAGCCACCCAGGCGTCCCTAGTTTAGACTTTTGAACAATCATATTCTCCCTAATAATAGGATGGACCAGAAGTAAGTTAGTTATTTTTTCCATTTAAAAAACATTACTAGGGCAGCCCAGGTGGCTCAGCGGTTTAGCGCCGCCTTCAGCCCGGGTTGTGATCCTGGAGACCCTGGATCAAGTCCCGCGTCTGGCTCCCTGCATGGAGCCTGCTTCTCCCTCTGTCTGTGTCTCTGCCTCTCTCTCTCCTGCTCTGTGTCTCTCACAAATAAATAAATAAAATCTTAAAAAAAAAAAAAAGCATTACTAAACTTTCAAGATTGTCAAGGCTAAGTACTGCTTCCAGACTCTAAACATCGACTGAGGCCTCAGAAAAGTCATGCAAATAAGTCTGTCTCTTGAAGTATGGAGATGGTTCTGCTCAATCTGGTGACAACGAGGAGCTTTCCTTTCTCCTTGTCTACACTGGTATCATGAGCAAGATTCTTTCGCTTTACTTCTGATTAACTTGCCAAGTATAAGTTCTCCCTAAAAAAGAAAGTTTTCGGGGATCCCTGGGCGGCTCAGAGGTTTGGCGCCTGCCTTTGGCCCAGGGTGCGATCCTGGAGTCCTGGGATCGAGTCCCGTGTTGGGCTCCCGGCATGGGGCCTGCTTCTCCCTCTGCCTGTGTCTCTGCCTCTCTCTCTCTCTCTCATAAATAAATAAATAATTTTTTTTTTTAAGTTTTCTTTTTTTTTTTTTGATGTGGGACTCGATCCTGGGACTCCAGGATCACACCCTGAACCAAAGGCAGACATTCAACGGCTGAGCCACCTAGGCATCCGTTTTCATTCTCATTCTTATTATAAATGATAAAACCAAACCTGTTGCTTAGAGAAATGTATAATTACATTTCAAAAATTTTACTGGGTTTCATTTTAGAATACTTTGAAGCCCTAAAAACTAAAAATGCTAAAGAAACAGTCTAAGATGATGGTAAAAACAAATAAAAAGCACAGGATTGGAAATCAAGAGACCTTATTGTACTGATTTAATCTGTGCCTTTAGGATAGAAAATCCTATCCTCTTTCTACACCATCATTCCCTTCATCTTTCCACCAAGAGAGTGGAGTAAGAGTAACATGAACTGTTACCTCCAAAATGGCTTGAGTAAATAATAGCAAAGCAAGGACAAGGGTCATCAGTAGTCACCATTAAAATATTTAAAAAGATGGAAATAAAAGAAACGAAGAGGGACGCCTGGGTGGCTCAGCGGTTGAGCATCTGCCTTCAGCTCATGGCGTGATCCTGGGGTCCCGGGATCGAGTCCCACATTGGGTTCCCTGCATGGAGCCTGCTTCTCCCTCTGCCTGTGTCTCTGCCTCTCTCTCTCTCCCTCTGTGTGTGTGTCTCTAATGAATAAATAAATAAAATCTTAAAAAAAAAAAAAAAGAAAGAAAGAAATGAAGAAAAAAAAAAAAAAAAACCCTGAGAAAATTCTTAAGAGAAAGCAAATCCTCAGATTGAATTTCTAGTATTATGAGTCAGGGCATCGCGGCAATTGAGGAAGGAAGAAGACCATGCTCACACTCGCCCTGGTCAGTTAAGAAGGAAGATTGAATAGTCATTTTGTGAAGAGCCCTGTTCTTGATTTGTTTGGTAGGCTACAAAGAAGGAAAGGCAGAGGGAACCCATGTGGTCAACCAGCAGGTCTCTTGAGAGTAAAAATGTCAAAGGATAATTAGATTGCACTGGGTTAATTTTAACTTTTTGGACTCTTTAAGGGATACAGTCTTATGCAGAGTTTGGAAAAAGGCGGGGAACATAATAAGAAGGGGTGATAGGCTGAAAGTTTCAGGGTGAAGCAGTTCCACATTAAGGTTCTCTTTTTCAGACTATAAAGCATCTCATGGAGGCAGAGAAGGTGAAGGGCTTCTGCCAGCTGGTGGTGGCGGCCAAGCTGAGGGAGGGCATTTCCCACCTCATCCAGTCCTGTGGCCTTGGAGGCATGAAGCACAACACGGTGGTGATGGGGTGGCCCAATGGCTGGCGCCAGAGTGAAGATGCTCGAGCGTGGAAGACTTTCATTGGTACCAGATGCTCTGCATTTTATCCTGAGGGCCCAAATCAGGGCTACCGTTAAATCGTTAAATCTCCGTTACCTTAACTTCACCCAGTAGCCTCTAAGGTAGAAGCCCGTGACATTGCTGCACCACAGTGCCATGAGGGCACTTAAGTAACTGCTAACATTAATATCCTTATTCTCCTCACCCCCTCCAGCCTTGTATGATGTTCATAAGGTATCTCTGTCAAGTATCATGCTAGGCATTATCTCTGAAAATTGCCGTCTTTTCATCTGTGATCTGCCACATTGACGTTCTCATGAGAATTGGAAGGATTGTCTTCCATCACAATCTACAGAATTCACATATCCCCTCAGAATACAGTGGTCAGAATATATCTAGTAAATCATGGTTCTGAATCTAATGCTGTTAGTCGGACCATGTAGAAAACAGCATGAAATATTAGAAACAGCTTCTTAGACTCCTAAAAGTGGTGGGGGGTGAGATTCAAAACCAAATACAAAAACTGTGGAGATGGCCCAAATATAAAGTCAAACAAGACAACTCACATGACCTATGCAATTATGATATGCTTTCTCAGTTTAATTAAAGTCATATTTGCTCAAAGACACAAAGGGAAGCTTAACATATATTTTTACAAGTTAAGTATTTCCATTAGTCTAAGTCAAGTTTAGTCCAGTAGGAGGCAAGCACGGAGGCTGCCCAAAGCTGATTGTTTGCTTAGATTACTTTGTGTAAGTTCAAACCTTTTAGGCAGCAAAATGCTCTGGGTCCGTGGTTCTTAGTTCTTGCTATACAGTAGATGCCCATGATCAACCCTAAGCGAATAAATTAGAATCTCTGGAGTGTGACCCAGGTGTCAATAGTATTCTTTAAGTGCTTCCAAGGTGATTCTTTGGTGAATCTAGGACAGAGGACCATCATGCTTTGAGGTGTGGAAACACACGTTATATTACTGACATTTTTTCTAAATCCAAAAGTAGTAACTGCACAATGCAGAACTAGGAAAAGCATAGGAAAGCAGAATTTTAAAAAGATTATGTGAAATCCCATTAGTCCTTTGTGTTTATTATTTTTCTATGAATATATATATGAAAGAGTAATATACAAAATTTTTGAAAAAAATATATTTTAGAATTAGAAGGTATCCTTAGAAGTCATCTAGTAGAAGTGTCTTTTTTACAGATGAAGAAATTAAGGCCGAGTTCCTAACTCAAAGCAACACAGGTCGGGATTAGAATCTAGATTTCCCTTGATTATTCTTGAAAAATATAATTTGTAAAACAAAACAAAACAAAACAAAACAAAAACCCAACTTGAATCCTCAATTGAATTTCAACTTGAAAACTCCATTTTTATAAAGGATCTATTATTTCTTATGATATTCTAATAATCTTGAAAAACAAGCAGAGCTTTTCAGGGAGTACCTTCATCTTTTTCCTGAAAAACTCTAGCATGCTTAAGGAAAGTTGTCTCACTGTATTCTATGGATCACTGACTGCATAGGAAGTTAATAGGTGTGATAAGGGGAAAAAAGGGGGGAGCTTCTCATTTAGGTGGAAGGGAAACAATTAAAGGAGATTCTACTGAATCATATCTCATTATTTTTTAAAAAGATTTTATTTATTTATTAATGAGAGAGAGAGAGAGAGAGGCGCAGAGACACAGAGGGAGAAGCAGGCTCCACGCAGGGAGCCCGACGTGGGACTCGATCCCGGGACTCCAGGATCATGCCCTGGGCTGAAGGCAGGTGCTAAACCACTGAGCCACCCAGAGATCCCCAGTTTTAATGTTCTACCAATTCCACTGGAAATCTCTAGGGTGTGTGTGCAGAATAGCATCTGAAGTTTTTCTCAAATGTGTTTGACTCTGGAATCCTTCCTCAATTCCGTTCCAGTGATCACCTGTCTTCATGTTCTCTGCAACACGTTTTAGCAAATAACACTATAAGGATTCCTAGGATAAAGGAATAAATGACCTGGACTAACATGAGGCCAAACCACCTTGATTGGGGTTACAGGTGAAAACATTTTTATAGCAAGTGGGGGAGTACTTTCAAAGGGAAGGAATATATGATTCGAATGACTGACAATGTTTTCAAAAGTGTTGCTTTACAATTTTTTAAAGATTAATTTTTTAAAATTTTTATTTATTTATGATAGTCACAGAGAGAGAGAGAGGCAGAGACACAGGCAGAGGGAGAAGCAGGCTCCATGCACCGGGAGGCCGACGTGGGATTCGATCCCGGGTCTCCAGGATCGCGCCCTGGGCCAAAGGCAGGCGCTAAACTGCTGCGCCACCCAGGGATCCCGCTTTACAATTTATTTAAGAAGCAGGACAATAGTTTGATCAAAAAAAATTTCATGGAAACCAATGATTGAATATATAACACCCTAACATGTATTCTCTTTGAGTTTTTACATTTTTTCACATAAATGTAATTATAGTATATTTACTTTCTATTAACTTGCTCATATTCACTAAACATTTATTCAATACATTATGTTCTAGGCAGTGGAATCCAAAATAATTGACATGTAGTTCCTAACTTAAAGGAATTTAGGGCATAGTGCAGCAAGAAGGGTAGATACGTGCTCAAGGGACGTCAACAAACACAAGTGCAATTTGGTAAGTGCTATTACATAGACTGTTCTGGGACAAAGAAGATTGCCCAATAGGGCCAAGACCCTTGTACAGTCTGACATCAGTCTCAAAGGTTCATTAGAGATAACAGATAAAGCCAGAAAAGTAGAAAGAAGCAGGAAAGCAATCCACAGGTCTGGTCTTCCTATGATCATATAAATACACATTTTAGAATGAACTGGAAGGGGAAAAGCCTTTTCCACCTTATTCAAACAGTCTGCCATGAACACAAAATATCTTTAAAAGGAGAAGACAAAATGGGGATGGAAATCTTGTGTCCCTAGATCACCATCATCTTCAAGGGTCCAAACTCTCTAATTGGCCCTTTTCAACCTCACCTCCCAACCAGACTCTCATAGCACTCTTCTTCCCTCACCCCAACCCTGACCATATCAGATAACTTGGAGTCAAAGGAATAAAAGTCTGAAAATACAGAACCATTTTCAAACCAATTTAAAAATAATATAAGGCTGGTGGAATGCAAATGGGTGCAAATGGATACTGCTAGAAGACATTTAAAATGAAAATTCCTTAAAAATTTGCAATCTTTGGGGATTCCTGGGTGGCTCGGCGGTTTAGACCTTGCCTTCGGCCCAGGGTGTGATCCTGGAGTCCTGGGATGGAGCCTGCTTCTCCCTCTGCCTGTGTCTCTGCCCCCTCTTTGTCTCTGTGGCTCTTGTGAAGAAATGAATAAAATCTTAAAAAAAAAAAACGTGCAATCTTTGATCCAGCAACTGCATTCTTAGGAATTTTAGTAAGAAAAGACATAGGGTTAATAAACACTGTTTGTTTATAAAAGGGGAAAAAAAACGGGAAACAAGTATCCATAACAGGTTATATTATTATATAGGTATAGAACTCAATACAAAAATCCAATAGCTAGTGTGCTTTTTTTTTTTTTTTAAGATTTTATTTGAAAGAGAGTAAGAGCTAGAGAGCATGGGTGGGGGGAGTGGGCAGAGGTAGAGGGAGAAGGGATAAGCTGTGTCCCCACTGAGCAGGGAGCCCGATGCAGGGCTCCAATCCAGGACCCCGGGATCATGATGGGAGCTGAAGGCGGATCCTAACCAAATGTGCCACCCAGGCGCTTCTTTAGAGTACTTTTTTAATCAAAAAAAAAAAAAAAAAAAGCATTCGTGGCAGGCACTCCTTTTACCCTCATAAGCCTTGCAAGTAGGTAATTTTTTTTAAAAAAAGATTTATTTATTCATGGGAGACACCGAGAGAGGCAGAGACACAGGCAGTAAGAGGAGAAGCAGGCTCCCTGCAGGGCGCACGATGCGGGCGGGCGGGCGGGCCTCATCCCGGGACCCCGGGGTCACGCCCCGAGCGGAAGGGAGGCGTTCGACCGCCGAGCCCCCCAGGCGTCCTAAAGCAGGTGGATTATCCAACTCCTACCTACGAAGAGGCTGAAGCCCTAAATATCTAACGTGTCCAGAGTCACACAAGTAAGTAAAGAGCCAGGATCCGAGGGAGGCCATCTGAATGTCAAGCCCATAAGCTGCCCACGTCCGCACTGCTCCCAGCTCTGGGGCAGCAAGGTCACAGAAGGATTCGCCTTGCGCGACGAGGGCACACAAGGCTGAGGACGGAGCTCAGCGGACACGCCGCCGACGAGGCCCGCCCGCCCCAGGGGATGTGGCCTCCTGAGGCGCTCCTGCCGGCCCTGACGCGAAGGGAAAGGAAGAGCAGCTAACCGAGGGGCTACAGTTCTACGGCACAAGTGTCCCTCGGGGTCTTTGTGATTCACAAGAAAAACGCATGCGTATCAGCAGCCTAACTCCAGAAGGAGACGCCCAACCGTCCGAACGTTAACGCTTTACTAGAGGAAGAACCGCCTTAACTGGCCGCCGGCAAGGCCGCCAGTGGCCCAAGGCCCGAGGCCCGCGTCAGCCTACAGACATTCGTTTGAAAGCCTCCCTTGCCCTCAAGCCCCCAGCCCCCAGGTGTAGCGTCAGCCACCCCCGGGAACCCAAGGGGGCTGCAGCCCTTCCTGCCCCCAGGTCCCGTCCCGGGCTTTAATGAAAGCACCATTTTGCACCAAAGACGTCTCCAGACTTCCTCCTCGGTCGTGGGCTGCGGACCGGACCCCACCCCACCCCACCCCACCCAGATTCCAAAACTTCATCAGCAGGACTGATGTGACTTGAATAACACAGACCCAACTCCCGGGACCTGGCAGGCGCTCGTTCGCCTCGGGAAGCCAGTCAAGAACCCGCTCCCGGTCGGAGGACCCCACGCGGATCCAGGCGTGAAGCCGAGGCCTGCGCCTCGTGTTTCCGGGGCGCGCAGGAACTCGAGAAGGCGAGCTCGGCTTTCACCCCTAGCGCAGGGGCAGGGCGCACCGCAGCCCGCCTCCCGCTCGCTCGCTCGCGTGCACGTCGGGGCTCCGGGGATACACCCCCAGGGCCGCGCGACCTGGGGAGCCGCGGCCGGCCGTCCTCCGCGGCGGGGCCCCCCGCCCCCGCGGAGGCCCCGCCCACTTCCAGACCGGAAGTGACGTCTATGCTAAGCGCCGGAAGCGGGCCGCGGGGAGACCCAGACGTAGCGGCGTCCGGGGCCGGGGCCGGGGCCAGGGCCTGGACCCCGCCGGGGAGTGAGGAGGTTCGCTGCTCCGGTAGGAGGCGGGTGCCATGACGGCCCAGGGGAGCCTGGTGGCCAACCGAGGCCGGCGTTTCAAGTGGGCCATTGAGCTGAGCGGGCCTGGAGGAGGCAGCAGGTGAGGAGCCGGGGCGGAGCTCGGTAACCCGAGCCTTCAACCAGAACGGTCGCCCGGGAACGGGACCTGACCCCAGGTCCAACCCTCCGAGAATGACGGGTGGCACAAAGACGGGCCCCGGGGAGCTTTCTAATCCTCCGAGGATCCTGATTTCACTCACTCGATAGGCAGACGTCTGACGAACCCACGAGACGGCGTGTTCTAATCTGGGCGGGTGTATTTTAGGGTCTTTGGAAAATTCCATGGTTAGTGGAGCGGGAACGTGGAATGTGAAGGGTGGGAGGCTGCAGCCTTAGTTTCTTGGTTTGGTTCCTTAGGAGCCGAAGTGACCGGGGCGGTGGCCAGGGAGACTCGCTGTACCCCGTCGGTTATTTGGACAAGCAAGTGCCGGATACCAGCGTGCAAGAGGCGGACCGCATTCTGGTGGAGAAGGTACAGAGGTACAGCTGTCACAGCCGTGCTCAGCCCGGCTCTGCCCTGCACGGCCCCCTCCCGTCCCAGGCAGCATATGAATATCCAACTGTAGGAGGCTTATCCCTAATATGGGTAGATAAACTGCTTGAGATTAACTTACAGTAGTACAAGCGCTTAATAATTGGAAAAATAAGATGTTTGAACGTATAACTAGGTTGAAAATTATTAGTGCCAGCGCGTAAGAGTTACTCTAGTTCCCTTACAACCACACAGCCAGTGTGTCAGGATATTCTTTTTGCTTTATGTTGAGACAGATGAAAAATTTGCTGTTTTTCACTGCTTCCTGTTTTAACTGTCATTCTGAGTGATTTCATCTCTTACCACTTTCCCGTTTGTTCTTCATTCCACTCTAGTCAGAATGGCCTCCTTGCTGCTCCTTGAAAATAGCGGGCAGGCTTCCATCTCTCTCGGACTGCTTGTACATGCTTTCCCTCTTCCTGGAACACTCTTCCCCCAGATACCTTTAGGACTTGCTCTGGCGTCTCCTTTAGATCGCTCGCATGTTACCTTCACAGTGAAACCCCATGGCACTACCTATCCTGCTTATCCTTTCCTCGTATTAGTTTATATGTTATACTTACTACCATGTAAGTGGTAAGGTCCATGAGAGTAGGTTTTGTCTCCCAAGCACCTAGAACAGGTGGCACTCTTTCCTCTTATCCTTAATATTGTTCAGTACTAAATGATCTTCATTTCATTAAATGCAGTGATTTTTTAGATGAAAATGACAGCTTTTCAGTGCTTTTCTCGATAAGTATATCATTTTTCATCTTGGTACATCAAATTGTAATATGAATTTTGATCTTTAAATTCCCAGATAAATGATCTTTTATGTAAGTGACACACCAGGGAACTGCTTAACTATGGCCATCTATTAACATAAGCTGAAAGGGATAGTAATATATTCTTCTGTTGCTAGATTTAATATTTTGCTTCGTAAGATTTTTTGCATTTAGGTTCAGGAGTGATGACGATCTATGAACTATTTTAATAATGTCTGTATCAGGTTTTAGTATTTGTAGGGCTCAATGTAATGAGTTATGTAGAATGTTTTTTATTTTCTTTAAGAGTTTATATAAGATTGGCTTTATTTTTTCCCTAAATGTTTAGAATTTGCCAAGATAAACCATCTGGGCTTAATTACAATCAGTTTCTTAAACAATTTTCAATTTACTATGCCATGTATTTCTTCTAGGAATTTATCCATTTCCCCAGATTTGTAATATGGTCACTTTAGTACACTGCAAGAACTATATAGATGTCCCTCTTTTATTCTCACTGTTGAATCTCTCTTCTTCTTCCTTCACTGGCTCACTAGTATTTTTATTAATCTTAAAAAAAAAAGCCCTTGTTGATTTACAGAACAATTCATTAATTCCTTTTTTCATTTTTATTTCATTTCCTTGGGTTTAATCTATTCCTTTTTATAATTTCTTGAAATAAATGCTGGCAGTGTCATGGATGGACCTAGAGAGTAGCATATGATTTTCGTTCATAAATGAAATTTAAATAACAAATGAGCAAAGGGGGAAAAAAAGGAAGAGAAGGGCAAACCAAGAACACGACTCTTAATGATAGGGAATGGATGGTCACCAGAGGGGAGGTGGGAAGGGGGATGGGTGAAACAGATGGTGGGGATTAAGGAGGGCACTTGTGATGAGCACCAGGTGATGTAAGGAAATGTTGAATCACTATATTGTACACCTGAAACTAATATTACACCGTGTGTTAGCTGGAATTTAAAGAAAAACTTTTAAAAAACTGCAAAATAGGGATCCCTGGGTGGCGCAGCGGTTTGGCGCCTGCCTTTGGCCCAGGGCGCGATCCTGGAGACCCGGGATCGAATCCCACATCGGGCTCCCGGTGCATGGAGCCTGCTTCTCCCTCTGCCTGTGTCTCTGCCTCTCTCTCTCTCTCTGTGACTATCATAAATAAAAAAAAAAATTAAAAAAAAAAACAACTGCAAAATAGATGCTTATTTGTAGTCTTACAATTTTTCAGTGCCTTGTGTCCCCCAGGTGTTAATATGTGGCATTTTTGTTACCGTTAACAATATTTGTTTTCCTTTTAATTTCTTCTTTGATTTGTGGTTTAGACGTTAATTCCAAGGTGTAAGGAATTTTCAGTTTCCTTTTTGTTGCCGATTTCTAGCTTAATTGCATCATAAGCAAAGAACTTGCTTTGTACTGTTTGGGTTGAGAGTCGACATGTTCAAGGCTCAGCAAGCAGTCAGCTTTTGTAAATGTCCCATGTGTGTTTGAAAAGAATGCGAATTCTCTAAATGTTGGGTGCAATGTCCTGTATATATCAGGTTAAGTTTGTTTATAATATTGTTCAGGTCTTCTGAATCTTGTCAGTTTGTTATTTCACTGATTGAGGTATGCTAATCTCCCACTCTATGGATTTACCTCATTCTTCAGTAGTAGGTGGGGCAATGAGAGATGCAGAAGTATAAGAACAAAAGTAGGCAAGTCTGGTGTTTTTTAGCCAGATCATGGGGAAAAATGCCACCTGGAAAGAAAACCAGTGGGGGAAAAACATAACGAATGGTGAGGATGCCTTAGCTTTAGTAGAAGAGCAAGTTTCCTATGGCAACATGGAGAAGGGCAGACAGAGGTGCTAGAATGGAGGAGTCTGCTTAGTCAGAAGTACAGAATTACTTACTGCGTTCATTTGAATGCTGGTGATCCGACAAAATGGGGGACTGAGGATAGAATCATAGGTTAACACTGTGTTTGTTTTAGCGCTGCTGGGATATCGCCTTGGGGCCCCTCAAACAGATTCCCATGAACCTCTTCATCATGTACATGGCAGGCAATACTATCTCCATCTTCCCTACTATGATGGTGTGTATGATGGCTTGGCGGCCCATTCAGGCACTTATGGCCATTTCAGCCAGTAAGTATTCTTGATACAGCAACCATTCCGTTAGTTTTAAGAATTAAAGACAAATTCTCAGTGAAACCATGAAAGTCTCTTAGCTGGTTGCCAGGGGGAGGGTGTGCAGGGTGGTGATGGTAGAGGTGGGGGCCTGGAGGAGGGAAATGGAGCTTATGTTTTTTTGTTCACTTTTAGTGGTCCTATTTGCTTAGTTTTGGGTTGCTCCATGTTATTTTAAAATACGGCCTGATGCATGTGGGGAAAAAAAAAGTCATTTTGGTTTTGACACTTTTTTATTACCTCAATAGCTTTCAAGATGCTAGAAAGTTCAAGCCAGAAGTTTCTTCAGGGTTTGGTGTATCTCATTGGAAACCTCATGGGTTTGGCATTGGCTGTTTATAAGTGCCAGTCAATGGGACTGCTGCCTACACATGCATCAGACTGGTTAGCCTTCATTGAGCCCCCTGAGGTAAGGCAAAAGAAAAGTTAAATTTTGGGGAGTTGTAAATAGCTAATCCATTGGATGGTGAGGGATTTGAGGTATCGGAGCTTATTTCTTTATAAAGATCCCTTGGGAATTTGGAAGTTGTTATTTTAAGGATAAAGCGAAATACAGCCCGTGATTAGATAAAGTATGTGATGAGTTAGTTCAACACCCATTCACCAATCACCTACTTACCTTTTCTTGTTTCAGAGGATGGAGTTCAGTGGTGGAGGACTGCTTCTGTGAACCTGAGAAAGAAGCACCTGCTGCCTATGTAGGCTCTTTCCCAGCACACTAACTCTCAGTGTTAGCACTTATGCTGAAGAGAACCCAAAGCTCTCTTTACTCCTTGGTGAGGAGACCAATCCCAGAAAGACAACATATGTTATCACTGCAAACACAAAGAAACTATATCACAGCCCTTGACTGAAAATAATGTAGAAAACTTTATTTATGTTTCCAGTACAGAGCAAAACAACAAATAAAACTGTAACTCTATGTAAACAAAAGAATGGTTGCTGCTAAATCAAGAACCACAGCAGCATCTCCTTTCAATAAATTAAATGGTTGAGAACAATGCTTAAAGAAAAGTTGCACAAGTTTCCCTTAAATCTATTTTCCTTATTTCACCTCTATATTATTTCACCTCTATTTAACACAACCTGGGAACATAAAAATTCTGTTGGAGACACTTGTGGAAGATGTGAGAAACTAATGTTGGATTCAGATTATACATGATGAAAAAAACCAGACAAAAAGAGCACATAAATATGCTTACAGTATAATTGCTACTTTAATATCCACAATAATGGATTTTTAACACATTTAGGGGGAGTGAGGATTGGTGCGCTAGTTGGGGCCACAGGAATCTGAGGCAAAGGAAGATACACAGGAGTGATCTTTCCCCTGCCAAGAGGAACTGGGCACCTGTCAAGCAGATGCTGCAATTCACACTTCAGCTTTTAAGATAGCTTTAGAAGGCAGAGGGCCAGCAACTGGAGAATGTACATTGTTATAACCTGCCCTGGTAAATCATACTAAGACTTAAAAGCTGGCTTTTAGTCAAGAGGCAGGAAGAGGTCTTTCCTTTCTCTTCCTTCTTGAAACACAAAAGCCCCTTCCCCTAAGGTGCATTCTCTCTTATCAAGTTTTCAGTATTGCTTTATTTGCAGTGATTAGAAGAGACAAGACACTTCACAAACAACATAAGCAACACAGGGACATGAAATGCTCTAGACAGAGATGAGTTTAAATCTGGCCTAATAACCATTTTCCCAAGTAATGGTGATTTTATGTTTTAGAGGCTAAAGCAGTGGCTATATTAATAGCTCTATCCCTTTAAAAGGGATATTAACAACTCCCTTATCCCTTTAAAAAGATTCTTATAGAGCTCCAACCACAAAAAGCTCTTTTAAAACTAACATTGTTCTGCCCATATTTTTTCTATATGGAAAAAAATACATATGCATCAACCACTTTGGTGAGAGGAAGTATATAAATGTAGAGGAATTCCTGGGCAGGCTGACCTTTAAAACACGAGGGCTTCAATATCTTGGGTCCTAGGGTACCTGTCCCACTACCGTGGACTCAACTAAACAATAGAGTATTACAGTGGAAGCTGTAAACAATGCCTCTACCCTCTACAGTGAGGAGCAAGAAAAACTTGTGTCTGCTTTGCTACCTTGACTAGGTCTTGAGGTTGGAAAAAAAAGAACAAAGGAAACAAAATACTCAATTTCTAAGCCATACTGAAGGGTTTTCTCCTCTGTCCATAAGGTTCAAATGAATAATCTGCTGATACCTAGGTTTGCTTATTCCATATCCAATAGGATATGGAAAAAAGAGTGGCACTATTTATCATTAATAAAGTGATAAAAGTGATCATGAATACAGGCAAAATAGTTTCTCTAAATACTTGTCCTATAAAAGAAATGAACATTTCACATATTTTCAGTTACCAATCGAAGCAGTTTCCCTATGCTTGAAAGCCTGGTGTGTTATGACCAGTAAATGAAGACAACCAGTGAATGTTTTACGACCAGCAAATAAAAAGCTAAGCTTGCACAAGTATTTCCTTGACACGCTGAGAGCTTTCTGAAAGCAAATGGAATAGCAGAGGACTGCTGGCTTGGATAATCTTAGTTCAGAGCCAAGTTCCTGCAGTCCCAATGAAGAATAAAATTGAAAAAAGAAAAATGCTCAGACTCTGGGTATTTAGGTGAGCTGAGGGCCTTATGTCTTTGCTATGGCTTTGGAAATGAGTCCACAGTTTCTTAGTGAAAAAGAAGTTTCTTGACAGGCCAGTGCCAATCCTGTGCCACTTCAGGGAGGCAGGCAGGGAGAGTAGCAGCAGCTCAATCTTTGGCACTATGGAAGGAGTATGGCTCTAGAACTTCAAATTCCATTGCTAGATTCCCCCTTTAAAACACAGTCCCACGCTTTCAGGGATTTCAGTGAGTCTTCTAGCTAGTCTTTATTCCTAGGATTCTGGACCTGTCTACTAACCCAGAGGGCAAAAAAGAAAGGAGAGGAGAAACTACTGGTCAAGGTGCATCGTCACCTAGATGTCCTAGGTAACAGCTTGTATGTACTGCCCACGATGCACAGGCAACCAAAGACTTTCAGTAGATCTTAATAGCTACCTTTTGGAGTTAACTTTAATTTGGCCATTTGAAAACCTGAAAGATATCCTTTTTACTCCACCTTTAAAAGACAATTTCCAGGATAACAATGCTTGTATTACAATGTTAACCATGGAATGGATTTTGAGAACCAGCTGACATGTAGACCAACACAATCTGTCCTTGAAACTGGTATTTTGGGGGAATCTTGTTTTGAAGGAAGAATTAGAGGCTGCAGCCATGTTTCAGTGTTTGTATATTAGTACTCTAATATAAAACAGAGTCCTTGAGAGGAGTGGATACATCAAAGAAAATGAGCTAAAAAAGGTTTTCATCTTGGTTTGCCACAGGATATCCCACAACGATGTTAGGTCCCCACATACTTAGCCATGTAGTCTGTATTACGATGAGTTGTGTCTCTTTTACCCTCATGGTGTCATCACTGAATTGTGACTTTGGAGATGCCCCTTTAATATAGGACATGTACTTGCTTTTTGTCTTCAGCTGAATTTCTAGCATCCCTTTTGCCAATTCATTTTAATAGTTTAGCTTGTTAATTCTAATTTGTCTTCAGCTAGGCCAGACATGGCTTTCAGGACTTGACCAGTGTTCTGAAGTTGAGGAAATACCTGCTGTTCCTGTCAGGACTGGAGATTGTATGGTAGCAAAGAGCAGAACGACGTGTACTTTTCTGCACAAGTACTTGAGGCTCAGCCTGTCAAGAAATTCAATGTGCTGTGTATAGAACCCCAGCTTCTACTGGATGGAAGTGGTAGTAAGGAGCTGGCTTCCTATGCAGAAACCTTTTATAAAGGGGAGGACTTTTAGAAAGGCAGAGTCTTCAGGAGTAGATTAGGAATAAATGGTGATCACTTCACTGCCACCACCTCGGACGAGGAGGACTCGCTCTAGTCCCTCGGTGAGCACTTCTAGGAACTCCATGTCTTCAGAATTTGTCAAGGAGAAGAGCACACTTTACAGCCTGACGTCATGAGAATCGGGGTTTGTCTGACTACAACGCTGCAAAGTTAACATGCTTGTCTTAATTATTACCTGCTCAGAATGGGAGAAGTCTGAACTCTGGATTCGGTTAACCCCTATGAACTAATCCAGGGATCTAGTTCTTTTGCGTATATAATACAAGACCTTCATTTGTTAGATTTTTGTTCTAAATGTTATTTTACAAATGAGGGAACTCACAAGTAATGTGTGTGTACAACACAGTAAAATAAGCCAAAAGAGAAAAGCCACACAGGGCAGCTCCTAAGACTGCTAGAGAACCCAAGTAATTTCTAAGGGAGCTGCTCAAATCAGTTTTCTCTGCCAGTTCTTTTTCTTCCTTAATCTCTTTTCCTTAATGGTACTGATGGGAGAGGGCTAGTCTACACCACTGCATTTCTGAAGGGGGCCCATAAAAAAAATGAGGTGTGATGAGGGTATGAGGAAAAACCCTTATCTTTTTCCCCTCTGAGAAGATTTCACTTAAACTGCTTCTCCCCTAACTACATCCACAAGAAAGGCTTTGCGAAGTGGGTGAAGCCTGAAAAGGAAAAAGGATGTGGGTCTTGTGTCTCTAGGACTGTTTCAGAAAGGGTTCTGTACTGTGAATGTTAGCAATCATGTTGCAGAGTTACCACCTCAAGAGTCTATGGACACCCAACTCCCCCAGAGGGGCTCAATCTCATTGCTGTGTAAGAATCCTTGCCTAAGGCTTTCAACAGCCTTCCCTTCTCAAGAATGAATGTGGGCACAGACAGTGATGTTAAGGCTACTCAGTGGTCGCATCTCAGAACCACTAACGACTTCCCTACTGGTAGCTCCACTCTTGGAAAGGATACAGTTTTCATCACCCTCAGGGTTTCGGGGTGGCCCTGGCATATTCAACAAAACCAGCTTTGCTTCATGGGACTTGTTAACTATGACCTCATTGAGTTTCACTGCTGTATGCATCCGCCTCACGTTGGATTGGTCCCTGGATGGGTAGAAGGGAGAAACAGAGGTGGTTAAGGCAAAGTGAAAGCTAGACACACAGTCAACTTTAAACACCATGAAATACAGAGCTTTTTTACTTTGGTTATGAATAATGTAATGAACAAATGTTTTCCTTATGCTAATATCCTGGATTTTCTCATTCTACATTTGCTTCTTTTATGCCAGGAACACAGTATGGTGAGAAAGAAGGCTGGTTAGCTTATGTACAAGACTAACTGGTAGCTGACAGGCACAGGCAAATAACAAAGAGGCTGGATCTGGGGTGATGTGAAGAACGGACTTCATCCTGTGTATCCAGGCAGAGTTACATATGTGCCACTCTGACTAGGATACCATGTTATGTGATAAGCTTGTGAGCTGCAAAACTTACGGACGCATGTTAAGCAGGTCCTGGAATCCTTCCATTGACTTAGCCTTTTGTCCCCGGGATGCCATGTACTTGTCTTTTGTCCAAGTCATGTGCACCTTTTCCTGATAGGTTTCTGTCTCTTCATCCTCATCAGAGCCAATGCTGGTCAATCGCAGCATTGAGTTCCGGTCTTTCACCAACTGTGCCTGAGGAGAGCCCAACACAGCTATGAGAGCTATAGATACCCAACTTCCTCTCATGCTTCAGCTTCAGTTATTTTCAAATAATGTGGTTATAGTAGAAGAACTGATAAAGTGAGAAGGGAAGAATGTGCCATTCTAGGAAAACAATATAGTATCATCCCTTTCAGTGAAGACTTCACAGGGCCAAGATTCCATGAAAACAGGAGGCTCTCACCTCTCTGTCCCGCTCTGTTTTGGATAGTCGCATGTGCCGGAGCATCTGGGACCTTTGCTCCATCATCAGAGTGCGCTCGTAAGTATAAGCTGATATGTCACTGTCATGCTGCCATAGATAACACCAAGAATGGGCAATAAGCACAAAGAAGAAAGAAGGACGAACCATACACTTCCATTTCCACTCATTAAATTAAGCCAGAGAAAGTATCACAATATCAAGCTAAGTTCACCCCTCACTTTGTTCAGTCACTGAGCTATAAGATATTATGGACTGTAGATTAAATCTAGAAGCCCCGAGAGTCTTTTCCAAAATCTACCAATTGGATATATGCTTCCTTGAAATGAAACACATATATATTTTTTAATACTGCCAGTTTATTAAAAAAGCTACGTTACTTTAACATGCACATATGAATTAAAACTTAATAAAACTATATTTAAGCAGACATGATTCTGAGAGAAATATAAAGGCTGTGTAACAAGAAAGCAAAAATAAAAATACACCACACATACATATTCTACTTATCTACTCAATATATTCGGGTTTTGTTGGAAATAAGGGATTAATTCACATTTGCAGGTGAATATTTCCCCAATCCAGAACAAGTTCTAGGAAGACAGGGTAGGAAATGAAGTAAGGATGGTTTGTTTGATCTCAAACTCAGCTTTCTCACCATCTCCACCACCTCCACCTCGGCCTCAATGCGAAGGTGGTAGAGGAAGGTAGCCAGGTCCTTCTTCATCTGAATACTGTTATCTTCTAGCTGTGCTACTGTGAAGATCCGTATGCTGCATTTTCGCCACACCTGAGACAGTACCATACATACGTGGAAAGTTAGAGGCAAGAAGGCAAAACAAGACTTGTTCCTAAAACATAAGTCATCTTTTGCCTTGGAAACCTTGCTATAGTATCAGGATATTTGTTCTTAGCTTCTTACCTGCTGCTGTATTGTACAAGGGCAAACACTTGACTAAGAAACACATTAAAAAGAGCTTTAAGAAGCTCTTAATTTCCTAACAAGAAGAAAATTGGCAAAAGATATGAGATACATTAAGAGGGTGCTGTATTTAGAGAGCATGTTGATGGCCCCACGCAGACTCTAATAGTCACTATTTTAAATTTCAGTTTAGTCTTACCAAAGGATGAGTGTATGTGTGTATGTGTGTGTGTGTGTGTGTGTGTATATATATATCATATATATATGATACACACCAGAACCTAGGATTCTAGTATTTGAAGGCTTTGGTCATTTTTGGTTTTTTTTTTTTTTTTTTTTAATGGACGTGTTCACTTTGTTAATGTTTTTCCAAGAGCTCCTATGAAACTTTATTAATTTGTTGAATCTCACTTGGAGATAGGTAGGTAACCACTAGAAAGAAAACTTCTAAGATTGGAACTAGGATCATGGGGAACTTAGAAAAATCCCCAATTCTTCTATGCCCCAACACTGTAGAATCAAAGAGGAAGGAGGATCTGTCTAGTGAACCAGGACAAATATTAAAGGAGAAAGACTTTTTTCAAAAGGTGTCTGAAATACCTTATGCTGTTTCAGTAGGAACGGTAATAACATGAGCATGCCCCCATCATGCACGATCCACCACACATCAATGTTGCCCTCAGAAAACTGCTCCACATTGCTGGGAAAGAAGGAGATGTTTTTAGCCACCAGCAGGGCCAGGTGGGCAGCAGTCGTCACTCGAACTGTGCCTGGGGAGAACAGAGATCGGGAGAGACAGGGAAGACTCCTTAGGCTTGCCTTGCTCCTCACCACATCAGGAAAGCAAGATAACACCCCCCACCCCCTTTTTAACATCTCTGTAAGAAGGTATTCTGTTTACACAGTGGGTTTATATGCCTTATCAGGTGGCAGCCATCATTAAGAAGAATCCGACTAACAGCAACAGCATTAGATTCAGAACCATGATTTACTAGATATATTCTGACCACTGTATTCTGAGGGGATATGTGAATTCTGTAGATTGTGATGGAAGACAATCCTTCCAATTCTCATGAGAACGTCAATGTGGCAGATCACAGATGAAAAGACGGCAATTTTCAGAGATAATGCCTAGCATGATACTTGACAGAGATACCTTATGAACATCATACAAGGCTGGAGGGGGTGAGGAGAATAAGGATATTAATGTTAGCAGTTACTTAAGTGCCCTCATGGCACTGTGGTGCAGCAATGTCACGGGCTTCTACCTTAGAGGCTACTGGGTGAAGTTAAGGTAACGGAGATTTAACGATTTAACGGTAGCCCTGATTTGGGCCCTCAGGATAAAATGCAGAGCATCTGGTACCAATGAAAGTCTTCCACGCTCGAGCATCTTCACTCTGGCGCCAGCCATTGGGCCACCCCATCACCACCGTGTTGTGCTTCATGCCTCCAAGGCCACAGGACTGGATGAGGTGGGAAATGCCCTCCCTCAGCTTGGCCGCCACCACCAGCTGGCAGAAGCCCTTCACCTTCTCTGCCTCCATGAGATGCTTTATAGTCTGAAAAAGAGAACCTTAATGTGGAACTGCTTCACCCTGAAACTTTCAGCCTATCACCCCTCCTTATTATGTTCCCCGCCTTTTTCCAAACTCTGCATAAGACTGTATCCCTTAAAGAGTCCAAAAAGTTAAAATTAACCCAGTGCAATCTAATTATCCTTTGACATTTTTACTCTCAAGAGACCTGCTGGTTGACCACATGGGTTCCCTCTGCCTTTCCTTCTTTGTAGCCTACCAAACAAATCAAGAACAGGGCTCTTCACAAAATGACTATTCAATCTTCCTTCTTAACTGACCAGGGCGAGTGTGAGCATGGTCTTCTTCCTTCCTCAATTGCCGCGATGCCCTGACTCATAATACTAGAAATTCAATCTGAGGATTTGCTTTCTCTTAAGAATTTTCTCAGGGTTTTTTTTTTTTTTTCTTCATTTCTTTCTTTCTTTTTTTTTTTTTTAAGATTTTATTTATTTATTCATTAGAGACACACACACAGAGGGAGAGAGAGAGAGGCAGAGACACAGGCAGAGGGAGAAGCAGGCTCCATGCAGGGAACCCAATGTGGGACTCGATCCCGGGACCCCAGGATCACGCCATGAGCTGAAGGCAGATGCTCAACCGCTGAGCCACCCAGGCGTCCCTCTTCGTTTCTTTTATTTCCATCTTTTTAAATATTTTAATGGGGACTACTGATGACCCTTGTCCTTGCTTTGCTATTATTTACTCAAGCCATTTTGGAGGTAACAGTTCATGTTACTCTTACTCCACTCTCTTGGTGGAAAGATGAAGGGAATGATGGTGTAGAAAGAGGATAGGATTTTCTATCCTAAAGGCACAGATTAAATCAGTACAATAAGCAAGGTCTCTTGATTTCCAATCCTGTGCTTTTTATTTGTTTTTACCATCATCTTAGACTGTTTCTTTAGCATTTTTAGTTTTTAGGGCTTCAAAGTATTCTAAAATGAAACCCAGTAAAATTTTTGAAATGTAATTATACATTTCTCTAAGCAACAGGTTTGGTTTTATCATTTATAATAAGAATGAGAATGAAAACAGGGATGCCTAGGTGGCTCAGCCGTTGAATGTCTGCCTTTGGTTCAGGGTGTGATCCTGGAGTCCCAGGATCGAGTCCCACATCAAAAAAAAAAAAAAAAGAAAACTTAAAAAAAAAATTATTTATTTATTTATGAGAGAGAGAGAGAGAGAGGCAGAGACACAGGCAGAGGGAGAAGCAGGCCCCATGCCGGGAGCCCAACACGGGACTCGATCCCAGGACTCCAGGATCACACCCTGGGCCAAAGGCAGGCGCCAAACCTCTGAGCCGCCCAGGGATCCCCGAAAACTTTCTTTTTTAGGGAGAACTTATACTTGGCAAGTTAATCAGAAGTAAAGCGAAAGAATCTTGCTCATGATACCAGTGTAGACAAGGACAAAGGAAAGCTCCTCGTTGTCACCAGATTGAGCAGAACCATCTCCATACTTCAAGAGACAGACTTATTTGCATGACTTTTCTGAGGCCTCAGTCGATGTTTAGAGTCTGGAAGCAGTACTTAGCCTTGACAATCTTGAAAGTTTAGTAATGCTTTTTTTTTTTTTTTTTAAGATTTTATTTATTTATTCATGAGAGACACAGAGCAGGAGAGAGAGAGGCAGAGACACAGACAGAGGGAGAAGCAGGCTCCATGCAGGGAGCCAGACGCGGGACTTGATCCAGGGTCTCCAGGATCACAACCCGGGCTGAAGGCGGCGCTAAACCGCTGAGCCACCTGGGCTGCCCTAGTAATGTTTTTTAAATGGAAAAAATAACTAACTTACTTCTGGTCCATCCTATTATTAGGGAGAATATGATTGTTCAAAAGTCTAAACTAGGGACGCCTGGGTGGCTCAGGGGTTGAGCGTCTGCCTTTGGCTCAGGGCGTGACCCCAAAGTTCTGGGATCGAGTCCCACATCAGGCTCCCCACCTGTGGGAGCCTGCTTCTCCCTCTGCCTGTGTCTCTGCCTCTCTGTGTGTGTCTCTCATGAGTAAATAAGATCTTAAAGAAAAAAAAAAAAAGCGTGAACTAATAAGCTCTACAAAGGTAACCTCCTAGATCACTAAGGAAAGGGATTAACTGAGAAACACCGCATCTTACAACTTAACATCACAAAGCCATATGCTAAATTCCACTAAGTCAATAAGCCTTGGCTCTTACCTGCTCAGCAGCTAATGCTTCCCCGTAGTTCTCCAGAAAGTTCCCCACAATGACAGAACCCACAATAGTGAGACCCTTTCCAGCTTTAAGCTGTGAGGCAAAGGTGAGGAGGCGAGGATGCTTGACATGTAAATCTTCATCTAGTTTCAGCAACACAAGTAACTGAGGCCTGTAAAGATGTTGGCAGGAGGGTGGAAGAGAGAAAACACTTTGGGTTTGGGGAAGAGAATGTCAATTCTACCTTTTAATTCAGGAGATCTGTATAAAACATGTAATTGGGCAGGAGGAAGAGATTAAAGGGAACGACAGGATGAGGGTGTATGTTTACTTGAATCCTCACAGTATTACCACAAATTGATCATTTTGCAAGGAACAATAAAAATGGTAGAAGTCTAGATCAAATATCCCATGAAGAAAGTATGAAGGATTTGGAATCATTCAAAACAGGTGCATTATACCAATTCCTCAAGCTGCTTGAATTCCTTATCCTGTAATCATTGAAACACACCATTCTGTGTGTTAACCATGTGCCAAGCACCACACCACTAAGCTCTCTTGATTTCTTTACCTCCAGTTTTTAGTGTGTGGAGGGCCTTCTTCGAGCCGAAGCAAAGCAAACCGGGCTGCACTGAGGGATAGTCCACGGATTCCATCCCCCCATTCTTTCTCTGCTCTGGGAGAAAAAAAGAGAAAACAGCAGGGACAGATTTAAACCACAGCAGGTACAATTTCAAAACACAAAGTTTATTTTTTTTTTATTTCTCTAAAACTAACATATACACAAGGTAGAAAATTAAAGCTCAGGTTAATTGTTCATATAATGCTCTTTATTAACATCATAAACCCAGAGGAAGTAGACCCACACTGCCCTTCATCAATGGACTACACTGCACACTAAACAATTCAGATAAGGACTGGAAGCATCACTCATTTGGCCTATGTAACTATTTAAAGGCAGTAATGTAAAATAGCAATCTGGAGAAGGAAATTATACAGACTCAAAGTTTAATTTAAATTTTGAGAATAATGAGGAGAAAGCAAAACTCAATGTAATCTTCTGAATCAGTGCTATTTATTCCTAATTTTTGCAAGTTGTTACTGAAGTCTTAGTTGTTACAAAGTTATTCAGGATTAATTTCTTTTTCATTTCAGAGATAATACCTAGACTGAAGACAAAAGCAAGAATACTTGTATTTGTGCTTTAATACTCATCATTTTTTGACATGTTCTTTTAGTTATTTGTTTCACTGATCTGTTCACACTTTCTCAGTAGGTTCCCCCTGTTGATTCTGTATGCTTGTGTCTGTCAGATGGCTAAAGAATTGGAGATATAAAATTTAGTTATATTATCTATATATGAGGTTACCTGGATCCTTCATGCAATTTTCTCTGGGCCGACTCTACCCAAACTAGTCAGTTTTGATACCTTTAGCAGTAATCACGGTCGAAGCCACAGACTCACCCTTGGTACTCAATGTACTTGTAGATCATACCAGCTATTACCATGGCTACAATGGCATAATACCAGGAAGAAATGAACATCAGGGCCAGACAGATACTCATTCCCATGAAAGAGAGGGCCCTAAAAAATTAAAAACAAAAACACAAACAAGTGTTTTTCTAAGCAGCTAAAAAGGAAACCTGGGCTGGAGGTGCTTCTTAAACTGATGAGGGGTTGTTATTATATTTTAAATTCCAATATATTACAGACTATAAAATTTATATTGTAAATGCAATAAAGATGAATTATTAGAAAAATTACTATTTGCCTGGATACTGTGACAATGGTCAGGTTGCTGTAAGTTTTTAAATGCTTTTTCTCAATTTTTATAGTTGTCTTATCATGGACTGCAACAGTCAGTAGATCTGCACTGAGGCCCAAACCAAACCATCCTTTGTCCTGATGTTTCCCATTGCTGGAAAAACATAAATGAGTAGGATATAACGAAAAGTTATCTACAGTTGTGAATGAATTAATAACTACTTGGCAAAGCAGGGACGGGGCATGTAGTTAGAATTATTAACACGATCTTTTAAAAAAAAGTATTTCATGTAAATATTGCTAAAAACCTTATGAATGTTCATTAGCATACACATGCAGAACCCACTGAAGAAAATCTGCCATTAGTTTCTCTACTTTACATAAAAGAAACCTGGCAGAGAGGCACCTGGTGGCTCAGTGGGTAAGCATCTGACTCTTGATTTTGGCTCAGGTCATGATCTCAGGGTCCTGGAATCGAGCCCTGCTTTGGGCTCAGTGCTAAGTGTGGAGTCTGCTTAAGAGCCTTTCCCTCTCCCTTTGCCCCCTCCCCTTGGCTCATCTTCTCCCCCCTGTCTCCCTCTAAAAAAAAAAAAACAAAAAAAAAAAAAAAAGAAAGAAACTTGGCAGAGAATCATGAAATGCTTGTTTTGATGATCAAATAGGTTAGGTAGACAATCATGCTTACTGAAGATCTTCTGTGTACAGAATGAACTTCTTAGCTCTATGATGAATTTCAAAGAGTGAACAGGAGAGTTGTTAATATGGAGAAAATTAGGATCTAATAAAAACATAGGAGAAGGAGAAAGGGAAAAGGTAATAAAAGCAAAATAGTAACACAACAAAGTTCACAGTGGATGTTTAATTAAGGTTAAAATTAGAAAGAGGATTAGAGGTGATAAAATCAGTGAGGATCCAAATTTTTGCCACTTTATAAAGCTCACACTACTGCTCATCATTGGAAAGTGAAGCCAGGAAAGGGTCAAGGAGAAAGTTAGCAAAGAGGAATGTAGCAACAGGACATACTAAGGAACCTTTAGCTATGATAGAAAAGAAATGAGGAGATAGGATGGCAGCTAAAAGCTTGATGACCCCCTTAGGACTGGGGAGACTTGAAAGCAGCAGCAGCAAATGCAGCAAAGTTTCACTGAGAGCTTTACTACGTCCCTGGCACTGTGCTGAGCACTTCAGATCATCTCAAAGAAATCCCATGAGACAGGTAATACTATCAGTCCATTTTACAAATGAATAAAATTAGATTTTATGTGGTTATGTGCTTTGTTAAAAGTTACAAAGCTAGGAAATAGTAGAGCAGACACTGAGCTAAGGTCATCTGACCCCATAGCTCACACTCTTACCTGCTAAATGAAACTTAAGAAGACAGTTTGAGAATGAAAACTGATGAGGATAAAGACAGAAAATTGATGAAATTCAGTGCTTAGCTAAGAGAGAAATGGGAAAATAGATATGCAAAGGGTAGGTTGGTTTAACCTGGAAAAATGCAGCAGGCTGGAAATATTTATTTCATAGTTTTGATCTTTATTCTAAGTGGGTGTTATAAATTATAAAGTGACCTATGAAAAAACACATAAGATGGTGGAAATTCAGGGAATCACTGGATGTTGAAATAGGCAGTATGGAATGGCTGGCCAAGAAAAACTGTGTTGACCACCCAGACTCTCCTCGTTTTCTAGTTAAAACGTGGGGAAGAAGAAGAAAAAGGGCAGACTTACCAGTGGTAGTAGCGGAACCGAGGTCTCCAGTTGGGTGTTCGAAGTAATGTTTGCAGAGCACATGCCAAGTTCACAAAGAGGTAACACATGAGGAAAAACCTGGTGGAATCAAAGAAGTTAAGAGGCACTGTAAAATGACTCTCCCAAGGGCTATTTTAAATAGACCTTGTTGTATTTAAGCCTCTGGTGCAGCCCACTAGCGTTTGATTCAGACTAGGATGCAGAGAAACTTAACTTCTCCCCACACCTTGCTCCTTCTCCTATGTTCTCTCTCAGCGAAAAACACAACTACTCTTTATCTAGTTGTTCTTGGGATAATCCCAGTTTCCTCTTTGTTACTCATCCTTGTTCCAAATTGACTTATCAAGTCCTATGGATTCTACCCATTCACAAATTTTTAAACTTTTCCCCTCCTTTCCATCTCTATTACTATATTACCTTACTTCAGGATCTCATTTTTTCCTTGCTGGATTAAATAAGCTTCCAGTTGGCATTCCCAGCTCAATTTTAGCCTCCTTCTCACTTACCTTTTATACCAGATTACTCTAAAACATAAATATGATCATTCCATTCTCAAAGGATCACTCGCTACCACCAGGTAAAAGTTCTAGGTCTTTTGTGACCTGGTTCTACCTAAGTCTCTGCCTGGCTACCCCCAAACAGGCACCCTCCCATCAAAGCCAAACTACTTTCAATTCTCAGATGTGCTGCATCGTTTCATTCCTCAATTCCTTTACCCACATTCAGTGTCTGGGACTTCTCACTCTTTTGTTGATTGGTAAATAATGTCCTCCTTCAAGATGCAAGTGTCTCTTTATCCAGAGAACCTTTCCCGAGTCTCAGTCCACTTAGGTGCCTCCCCTTAGAGCTTTCACGGTAGCATTCACCTTTACCACAGTTCTCATCACACTGCACAAGGACCACTAATCTCTTTATCATCGGTTCCTTAGGGTTGTGTTATTCATCTTTATATTCCTAACATGCTGCCCAGTGCCAGGTAGATATTAAGTCATCACTATGTCAGTTGAAGGATCAAAGCTAACAGCAGCGGTGAAAGCTATAACCAATTGATAATGAATCAGAAATGAAGGCAAAGAACTTCTGAAGCTATACAGGTAGGAAGAAACCATAAAATTATAAAAGTCAGCCTTACTTGAAACTTCTTTGGAATATGTATTATTTAGGTGAAGTTACACCTGTACTTGGCTTACTCTGTTATCACTACTATTATATGCCTGAGGGAAATTAACGTGTAGTACATATCACAAAAGCAAGAAACAGTGAAGAGAAGAACTGGCTCTTACATAGAAAGAATTGGGGCCACAAGGTCCAGGGAGGCGATAAGAATCCCCAGCTCTGCAATGGCAGCAGTTAGAAGTAAAGCCCAGGTAGGTTCCCCATTGGCTTTGCTGTGACCAAAAACCTGTACAGAGAAGGGATATATTAGTCACAGGTGTGTGGGGAGTGTCTGAGTCAATGCTCCCCTCGCTGCTACAGTTTCAGACACAGCACAGGATACAACTGTGCTGTTAAATACCTCTACCCCGCTTACATATAAACTCTTCCCTCATAGGGAAGGTCTTGTACTAAAAATCCACCTGTCTTCACATTATATGATCTGGTAATTCCTTTTTTTTTTTTTTTTTTTTTTTCTGATCTGGTAATTCCTAAGCCTATGAAGACCACACTGTTTCTCCTAAAATCTGAGAAAAAGGCAATAAGGTATGGGAGAGGGTCACTCACCCTCAGGAAGGGTATGATGTTATCCTTTGCTATAGCCTGTAGCAGCCTTGGTGCACCCGTGAGGCTCTGAAGTCCAGCCCCACATGTGGAGAAGAAGGAGCCAATAACGATCACCCATGGTGATGGCCAAGATAAGGTACCCACCACCAGATTACCTTTCACAGCATCCCCAAACCTGGGAAAGGAATGAGAGTGGGGAAATTTAACTACAGATTAAGAAAACTAGAGAAACATTCACCTAATTTTTTCTATTTATAATTTTTAGAGAATTAAAATTAAGACAGACATGAATAGTAACATAAAGGTAAGCAGATTTGATCAAAAGACATTGTTAATCTATATTAAGAAAAAATAACTTGTAGGACCAAGAGAATAAAGCCAAGCTTCAATTAAGGCTTTTGCCCTCAAAATATCGTGTTCTTTACAGAAAAATTGGAAAAAAAATATATAAAAAGGAGGGAGGAAATCCATATAGTAGCTGGCAGCATTTAGCATGCTTTGCACATTTTAGTCTATTTACTATGTTTTTTTAAAACCTAGATGAGATCACACTACCCCTATAATTCCATATTCTTTTTAACTTAGAAGCATTTTTCTGTCATGAAAAATTCTTCATGAATAAAAAATTTAATGGCTTTAGTAACATTGCATCATTTATATAATCCATTCTTCTAGCGTCGATTTTGTACTGTGAAAAATACTGTGATTAACATCTTTTTTTTTTTTTTTAATTCTATTTAAGAGAAAGTGTGTATGAGTGAGGTGGGGGGTTGAAAGGAGAAGCAGACTCCCTGCTGAGCGGGGAGCCTGACTTGGGGCTCCATCACAGGAGCCTGACATCATGACCTGAGCTGAAGGCAGACGTCTGAATGACCCACGCAGGAGCAGTGCTCCTGTGATCAGCATCCTTAACGCACATATCTATATTCATACTTCAGATTTTTTTCTTTATGGCATATTCCTAAGAGGCAATAGCTGCAATAAAAATCATCTATCTATCTATATATATATATACATATATATATATATATTTTTTTTTTTTAAGATTTACTTACTTGACAGAGAGAGAGAGAGAGAGAGAGAGAGAGAGCGCGCAAGCGAGCGCACAAGCAAGGGGAGCAGCAGGCAGGGGAGAGGCAGGGCGAGAAACAGGCTCCCAGCTGAGCAGGGAGCCCCAAGTGGGGCTCACTCCCAGAACCCTGGGATCACAACCTGAGCTGAAGGCAGACGTTTAACCAACTAAGCCACCTAGGTGCCCAAAAGGATCCATGTCTTAAAATATTTCAAAATCACTACCAAACTGCTTTCCATAA